>NC_136057.1:528207960-528710460 GCF_964261635.1 Lissotriton helveticus | reverse complement strand
AAGAAATATATCTCTAGAGTCGCGGAAACAATAGATAGTTATTTCACTCAGTCAATCGTGCATGCTTCGTTTCACCAGATGTGCAGAGTAATAGAGAGACTGGCGTTTTCAATAAAATGTATTTATTGAACAGTCTTCTTTCTCAAGCATAAGAAATGAAATGCTGCAATTGTAATACTTGCGGTAAAGTACAAAGCGTACAGTACGAAGATTATTATAAAATATTGTAAAAGCATGATATGGTTTCTAAGCCATAAAATACCTAAAATGCATACAATACATACAGTGATAAATAATGACTAAAAGTACTCAACTGGTGCTTCTAAAATACGCCTACCCCGGTGTACCTAACCTAGGTCTAGTACAAGGGAAGAAGCAAGTAAGGTGTAGCCTAGTTTTAGTATTCTTTGCCAAGAATCTAATCCAAGAATTCTGGATTTCTCGGCTGGAGGAAGTACAACGTCTCTCAGTGCGTCAGCGGGAGGGTCGGCTTCCTTCGGCACTTGCTGCAGCAGGGCGCGTCGGGCAAGTAAATACTAGAACTGCTCCAAACCACCGTGTGTTTGTTTGGACAAGTGTGGGCATATTTATACCTTGAAGGTGCTGAGTTTGATGTAAGATTGGACATAATAACGTCATTAGAGACTGAATTCTCTGAAAACTCCATGAATTCTTGGATAAATTAATAATCATGCAGTGGGATGTCCCCGACTGCTGAAGGCGGATTTTTCCAAGAAATCGTTGTAGATTTTCGAAACTCGTGGAAGTAGCCAAGCCGTATTAGGACTACTTGAGCTATGTCTTAATATGGTTATGATTTCTATGCCTATATAAGGATACAATATTTTATACCTATATAAGGGCATGAATCCGGAAAATTACACTAGGGTCCTAAAACGCTATATAAAAAGTTTTCAACGATGGATGCAGTCGGCCGGCAGGGTTTGTACCGGGTCAGCTGCTTCTTCTCTCCTCTGCTATTGTGACTCTTCGGTGTCCTCTCTTCTCTTCTCAGGTCATTAGGATCTCTTTCTCTGGTGCCAGGGTCTCCCCTAAATACTGAATTTTGGGGTTTTAGGGGAGTGTAGGGTAGTAGCCAATTGGCTACTGACCCTTGCAGTCACTATTCCTCCTATATGACCACGTGTGTAGGAAGTGTGCATAACCCTGTCCCAAAATTTCTAAGTATGCCATCACAAAGACTGTATTAGCCTTGGGGTGGCATGCCTTCCTGACTAGCTCCTTTCCTTCCTGTCTAGGTGCCTAGGGGGCTCTAGACAAAAGGGGTCTGCCTCCTCTCCTGTGAGGGAGTCAGAATCTCATTTCAAAGGCAGCAGCTATTTGAGGCTTGCCGTCCAAGGAAGGCTAATCAGCAGGTCATAATGTGGGAGAGGCTGTTAAACTCCCTTCCCGGACAGGCTTTTGTTGTGGGCCTTCTGAGAGCAGAGACTCTCCCCCTAGGATGTTAGAACAGTGTCTAATGTGGCACAAACCCATCAGCAAGCACACCTGAGGCTGGTAGGTTTTCAGGGGGCGCCTCTAAGGTGAATCCATTGCTGGAGTCTGTGTGGGTTCACCAATACGAGATGTTTGATACCAGGCATCCTTATTTTCAGCGAAGCCATCATGTAGCTGTGGAGTTCGTTTTCACCAGTGTCCAGCACATGTTTTAAAATGGCTTCCCTGGTCCATTGTACTGGCAATAATAGGACTAGCCAGCACCGGGGCATATCTGCTCATGCAGGTAACGCCCTCACATGTAATAGTCCGCATCCTGCCTTAGAGCTGTCAGGCCTATTGTAGGGGTCACTTACAAATATTATATGCCATGTTAGGAGATATGTCTTACAGAGATGTTGTATCACTTTTGTCTGCACAAAGACACACAGCCTGCAATGGCAGGCTTGCATGTCTTTGGTGAGGGGTCCCTTAGGGTGGCACAATTCATGCTGCTGCCCTTATGGACTTTCTTTAGCACCTCAGACCCTATGTACCAGGGGTACCATTTGCTAGGCACTTACAGAGGGTGCTAAAGGTAATGTCTATTGGGGAAACAATTGAACATATTAGGGAAAGAACACTGGGTCCCTGGTTAGCAGGAACCCAATACACTTCACTCAAAGTTGCATTTCATACCAATCAAAGGGGGGGATGAGGGGGATACTGCAACAATATCCCAGATTCCTACAGAAAGCAGGAAAGTGGAGATGGTGGGAATCAAGGTGGAAAGTGCAGCTACCTCCCAATGGAGACTAGCCCACTCCATGTGCAACTCAGCCGCTGTGATCACCAGCAGTGGGAGAAGATCAAGGAGATGATGAAGCCAATCCCTGACCTGTGTAAAAAGATACCAACCTCCAAAAGGGCAGATTGATTACCTACTTCCAGCATCCGTCTAAAGTCTGGCTTGAATGCCATGGACACTGACTCCAGTGATGGATTTACCAATCCATGCACCCAGAGAGCACCTTAGAGGTGCCCCCTGAAAACCTACAATCCTCTAGTGTGCTCCCTGACTGGTTTCTGCCAGACTACAACCCGAGACACTGTTCTGACCTCCTAGGGTGAGAGCCTCTGCTCTCATGGGACCAGAACAAAAGCCTGTCCGGGAAGAAGGTGCCAAAAGATGACCACCTGATTAGCCTCACCAGGCCGGCAAGCTTCAAAGAGCTGCTGCCTTTGGAAGGCGAGTCTGGCCCCCCTCACAGGAGAGGGAGCTGCCCCCCTTTGTCCAGGAACCCCTTTTTTGGTTTCCTAGTTGGGAAAATTAGCTAGTCAGGTAGGCGTGCCACCTCATGGCTAGTACCACCTCTAAGACGGGCTACACTGAGGTGGACACGACTTTTCGTGATGGCATGCTTAGGAATTCTAGGACAGGGTTATTCCCACTTCCCATGTGAGCTATGCAGGGCCCCAGCACTCCATATCGCACAGTGAGAACTGAATTCCTGGCTTGTTCAAAAGCACCCTACAAACAAGGAAGACACCCTTAAACCATAGGCAGCCATCTCCGTTTTGCTTGTAAAGGGAGAGTAAAAACTAGTTAAAAACTGTATGAAAAGAGCTCGTTGGACCCCACGTGAAGCTTTACTAGAACGTAAAGAAAAACCCAATATGAAACGTCAGGTATGTGTTACCACCTTTTGCCCCAACGCAAACCAGTTAAAACTGATTATTGGACAAAATTGGCATCTAGTCAAGAATCTAGATGAAAGTCTTAAAGATCTTCCCTTGTTTGCCTTTAAAAAGGAGAACAATATTGCCAATCATATCGTTCGAGCAGCTATGCCTACCCCGAGTCCACCTTCATTGCGCCAAATGATGCGACTACCGCCCATAACTGGCCATCATAAATGCGGAACCTGCCTGTGCTGTGAATCCACGGTTGAGGGTTCCTTATTCCAGCACAATGGGATTTACTGGAAACACAACACTTTCAGTAACTGTAAGTCCAAGCGTGTCGTCTATGGAATTCTATGTCCCTGTCTACAGTTGTATATAGGTAAAACCAGCCAAGAGGTACGTCAACGCATTTCTCAGCATAAATCAAGACTGAAGAATAAAGTGGAGAACGCTCCTTTAGTCCTACATTGGACAAAAATGCAACATGCAATTAGTGATCTCAAATGGACTGTGATTTCAAGAATTGAGAAGAACCCCCGTGGAGGCGATCTGGATCTACAACTTTCAAAACGAGAAGCCCTTCTAATTGTAAAATTTGATACGGCAATCTCTGGCCTCAATGAATTGAGTGAAATTTTTAAACTGTAAACACCAAGTTCATTCAACACTCCAGTTATCTATCTATCTAAATGGAACTTTGACTCCGTGTTAGCACTTGGTCCATTTATAGCTGTAGACATGTGAAATCTGTTGGTTTCACTCATAGAGGTCGACAAACAGGTGATAGATTGTAGCCCCTGTGGGTGTTGGTTTTTTCCCTCCCCAGGAAGCGGTACCATCTATCGACTTGCGTTATTCCTTTAAGAAGGAGGCGGCCGTTTCACATGCTTGCCCCTTTAAAAACCGGCCAGTGTCTTACCTCGGCATGCTATGCGCATGTCCTTTAAGGTAGTGCCGACTGGAACGCGAGCTGATTCACGCCGTCCGACTCGAGAGCGAAGTAAGTACTGCAAGCCGGCGTAACATATTTTATGCCGACAATTTGATAAGAATAGATACGCAAAAAAGTGCTTCTCTCTGTTATTTAATCTAGTAACTGCCGAAGAGCCGCCAAAAGGTCTCCATTGAGCCAGCCGGCCGGAAACCCATATATATTATGGTGAGCATTCACACTAAAGGCATAACTTAGTCGCGGTTTCCACCGTTCAGCCCTGCTCTTTTAAAACATCATTGTATCTTGTTGCAGGATTCAAAAAGGTGGCTAAAGTTCGGCCCTTAAATTTATCTTGCCGTGAGATAAACGGAATACAAACGCGAGCGATCCGGCTCCCGCCCGACTGCCAGCAGCGGCAAATCCGTCTTTAGGTGAGTAAAAGTATGTAGCCCTGCCTGGGTATTAGGGCAATTCTTAGAGTTTAACTCCCTTGCCGAAGATCGTTAGTGACAGCCCGGCATTAAACACCATTTAAACTGCAGTCACACTGTTTAGTTACGTCGCGTAAAGGCATGTTTAAACTAAAATGCTCATTCTCAGTTCTTGACATCAACAGAGAGCTGCACCTCGACTGCACTTATCACGCCGCTCTTGCCCAACTTTGGAAAGTAATAAACACCACGACAACCGACTAAAGGCAAGTATTACCCACGCCGCAGAGGTCGCATGTTGAAACAAGTCCCTACGAATACACTCAATTAAAACATGTTTATTTAATCTTGTAGAAACGAACTCTCCGCTTCCCATTCCTGACCCTCCTTCACCATCTTGGAGCATTTCACCAATTGGTAAGCCCCGGAGCGTGTGTGGGACGGGTAGCCTGGTTAGGTTTCTTGAGAGGTGGTCTAAATTACAATATGACTAAAAGCCAAACCCTGATCTGTCTAATTTGCTTTTTTGTTCTTTGTTGTCACACAGTATGTTTGAGTCATTAATTTATATTTTTTGTGTTTAAACCCCCGATTGTGCCCTGTTTAGATACTGCTTGAGGCCCTGAAGAGAATCCTATGAAAACAATTGGGATTCGAAACGCGTAGGCTCCTGGCCACACTATACCTGCGAAGAACGGCTTGGTTATTTAATTTATTTTTCCATCCCGTCTGTACATTACAAAGAACCTTTAAAAGTTTATTCACATAATCATTTGAGACGAATGTACTCTTGATAAAAAAAGTCTTGTTTATTGATGCAGTATTTTGCCCGCAGGCTGTGGCATTTTGTTCTTTTGTGAAGTAAATTTGTAAATGTATATATATTTTTTTTAAAATATAATGTATGCTTCTATAGTCTTTCTCCTGAATGGTATGAAAGTGTGTTGAATGCCTGTGATATGGGTGTAATAGTGAATGATTGAAGACAAATATTTTGTTTTTTCCAAATTGTACTTGTCCTTTCTTTGTAAATAGGCCTTTCTTATATCATTTGAAAATACAAACTTATCTTTCTAAAAAATATTGCAAATAAAAAGCTATTAATTAGCAATTCCCGTCCTTGAATTTTCTGTTCAGGTTCAGGTTAGCACATCGTTTGTCTAAATTGCTTATATCAGCACTGGCATTCTATTTTTGTTTTTCTGTAAAGGGAGAGAGCACACAACAGGAAATCTTTAAATCCTCTTCACTCGAACAGGTTTCCCTCACTCGTGGAACTGGCCTACAGAAATCTCAATTAATATTGTCCCAGCTAAATGCTCTCCTTAACCCGTTGACCGCGCCGCGAATTCCGCTGCGGTGCTGGTGATTTATGGAGTGGGCGTGTTTCGGACGGCCCCCGGCATGCTTCTGCACACGCCCACAGTGACGCCGTCAGACGCACCGAACGGGTTAAAGAGCTATGACAAGCTCTTTAATTTCT
Organism: Lissotriton helveticus; assembly: GCF_964261635.1. Classification (NCBI taxonomy): domain Eukaryota; kingdom Metazoa; phylum Chordata; class Amphibia; order Caudata; family Salamandridae; genus Lissotriton; species Lissotriton helveticus. The sequence continues at coordinate 528,704,489 of NC_136057.1, read as the reverse complement.
AGTCCATGCACTAGTAACGGTTGAAAATCTTTGAACCATTTGTTTGCTGATGTGGCCCCTAGACCTCCTTATGGAGCCAGCGGAATCTTCAGAAGATATTTTCAAGGTGATGGCATGAATGCAGTCTTGTACAAAGGAATAGTTGATCCAGGATTCATAGGCCGTACTGGTAGACACTGCTGTGGAATGCGCCCATCCCTGTGCTCTGCATACCTTCTAATAACATCCAGTGGATGATGGAAACTCGCAGAGTATACAAAAATTATGTAATGCTCCTCCTATCAATTAACAGCCCCTACAATTAAACCATTACATGCTGACTTACACCTGGTCAGCTGTCACCATCCTTTCCTATGGCAGCAACATATGAAATGATGCAATGTTCAATCAAGCACACTGTTATGCAACCTCATAAGGAAACAGTAGTCCATTGGTAACACATCACCTCATTCCTTCCACTGGCCTCATCATGATCAAATAGAAATATGCTCTACTACGCAGTCAGGGCCACAGAAATCACTTACAGTACTTCCCAAAGAAAACCAGCTGATACATGAGAAATCAAAGGTTTCTAAATATTCGAACATTGTTTGTAAATCCGGAATTTCCGTCCTGCAACAGTACCAACAGGCTCATCCTATACAGTGGTGTGACTGTGTTACGGGCAGCTTCCGACTACTGTCCCACTACTACGGAAGTGGAAACCTACTCTTGTCCTTATGTAGCAATGTTTCTTGTAAGTTTCTTTCAGTAACATGTCCTTTCTGAGTCCCAAATGGCACTCTGTAAACCTGCAAAAATGCATGCATGATTGAAAATAACTATTTTCCCAGTGGTCTTATTTAATCTCCACTTTGTCGAAATGTGAACATTTATCATGACTTCTACATGACTAACAACAGACCTGTGAAATCCTGGAATAGGTTTTAAGTAACTTTAAGTGTCTTGTTTACAGAGTAACCTACTTGTACAACTTGCTTATGTATTCATTTTAGTGTTACGTTGCCCTTGCCAAAGGTGGTTTGTTGCCCGATCACATTCTGATATTACCCATTGGGCACTACCAGTCTACGGTTGATCTTGCTTCTGACGTGGTGGAAGAAGTTGACCAGTACAAAACCGCTCTCAAGAAGTTCTTCAAAAGCATGAAGAAAAGATGTGTATTGTTTGAGAGAAATTACAGAAGCCAGCACCTCCAGCTACAGGTATGATTACAGCAGGCGCGGACGTCACAGGGACATGTGCAATGCCTGATCTAGTCATGGTTTAGGAAACGTAAATGCGATTTTCCATTGAGGACTCTCTTTTACCTAATTTGCAGCAGTCAAAATGTAAAGATGTCACATGACTCAGATCTGTATGACACAATATGTTTTGCTTCTATAGAGGCACGCATTATGCTGTCTTCGAATGATCTCCTGTGGGCCAAAGGGCTAGGTTTGGATTTTAGAATCTGGTATCTACACAATATTGCTGAAATTGTATTTCGCAGTCTCTCTGCATATTTTGGGCTATATCAAGCAACGTTTGTTAATAAATAAAATGATATTGTGCTAAATGGAGTGAAGATTTTGTGTTGTGATTGCAAACTGAAAAACAATGCATTTTGTAAGCTTGACTTTAATAAGTGGTAATAAAAGTATCCTATTGTTGTGGTTTCCTCTTCTTTGGTTAATTTGATGAAGTTACAAACTAACCTCGAGGTGCCACACAGAATATAGCTGAGCTGGGCGTCTGTAACCCTGAGGTCTAGTCTAGACTGTATTTTTCAGGTCCTGCCCTGGCTTACACACTTCTCACAAAATGTCTTATTAGTTTAAGTCTGTATAGATAGGGCAACCTATCTTACATGATGACTGTCAATGCTGAGGGACCCTCGGATCCCAATGATGGCCTTCTTTCTGTTTTGAAATGCATTTTAAGCAGTGTATTATGGTGTTGTTTTGTGTTTTAAATGAAAGTGTTTAATGAGCCTTAAAAATGAATATTCAAATTTTGTTGTCCGATTCTCAGACAATAAAGTGTTTGAAGATAATCACGATTGCATTTTTATATCGACTAATCTATTAACATGCCTCTGACTTAATTGAGTCAGTTAGTAGGCACAGGTAGAAAGTGTGTTCTAGTGGATGCATCATATGCTTTGTGTTGTTTTGTTGGATGCACAGGGACCGGTATGTCAAACGCGTTTGTGGGTCCAGGAGTGGAGACTTTTTCGGGCCTGTCTTATAAGGCGCCGCTCATAATAAGGAAGATCGGTTTCATGGCGAAAGAGAAAACCCAGTATTTAGAGACCACTAAATTGGTTCTGCTATGTTGGATGCTTTTAGAAGGAATTTGTCAGTTCTTCTCTTTTTTTAATAAAAAAAACATGTAATGGAGTGGGACCCCAAAATACACGAAGTCTGGTGCCAGAGACCCGCCTGTGCTCACCATGTGCTAACCCTGCATATGGAGGTGTATCGGTTCAATCAGAAGCCTCCATGTGGTAATGTCGCCCATGACCAAATGATAAAACGCGTTTTTTTCTGTCCTCCAGGTGGTTCCGGTACCTTTGAACTGCTGCGCCACAGAAGACATTAAAGAAGCCTTTATTTTACAAGCACAGGAACAACAGATTGAGCTATTAGAAATACCTGAGCACTCCGACATCAAACAAGTATGACTTCTCACTTGCAGAAAAGATATATGTAAACTTTGTATTGTTTTTACATTTATACCTGAAACCAAACAAAAGGTTAAGCGGCAGTTCAGTGGATTTTCGCGAAAACAAAAAGAGGTTCAGTTAAAATGAAAACGAGATTATGCTGCTGGCCCAGCTACGATTGTGAATTGGCCAGAAAGCAGCAACGGGATGAGGCACACTGAGGCATATTTCAGTATTTCCACATTTTGCTGAGCAGTTCCTCGTAGATGTCCAGAAATCTAACTGCTTCTGAAAGTTATTCACTCTTAGTCAGTTTTAGAGAAAATGGCTGATTCTGTATGTATTTGGTCATGCTTTGTCTGCTACGACAGTCAAAATACCACTCCAGGTTTAGAGTCTGTTTTTGATGTGAAACGGACACCTTAATTTCATAAGTGATTATTGCAATTCTGGAATGAGGCGATAGAATTCATTTTTTTAATGTCTCAATGTTCGTGCATTTTGCTTGGGTGGTTCTCCTCTACATGAATGATTTCTTTGGTTGATGGTGACATTTTTTAGCTTCTAAATTCGTATTATTTCCTACGGGTACCTTGGCACCAAAGTCAGGCTTTCCTGTGTGTATCTCAATCAATTCACATTGTTCCTTTAGAGTCAAAGGTCTGTACTTGCTACCAAAAGTATTTGAAGGTTGAAAAACATTTAGGAACCTGAAGACGGATACTGTGTGTCCATTCTGTTATTTCCAACACTACCAACTCCTGATTTCAGCAAGACATTTTTAAAAACGTGTTAAAAAAATGCATCATCATAATTATGCCACATAGTTAATCATAAAGTGACCTTTCATTTAACTTTTATTCCTTAGTTAAAAACGTACTAAACATTTAATGTGCAAGTGTCTTAACCTGATCTACAAGCTATTGATCACTGACCATATGAAAACAAACAGGCCGAATCCATTGGCTCAATATAAACAACTGCTGTAATATTAGTTATCAATCGTGGAAATTGTCTCCAAATTAATAAAATGGAGCATGTTTCCGCAGATGTACAAATCCCGTAACACATTTTTAATATATGCATTTTCAGTTTGCAGATAATGCAACAAAGAAAATATGCCTGTAAGAGGCAGTGTTCTCCCTTTTAGGTCTCGCCTGGCGACAGCAGCGCCTGCGCTACCCTTGCCATGCGAGTGCCTTTTGCGATCGATACTCTGAAAGCTTTACATGCCCGAGTAGGGATGGAAAACAATGGCTGCTCTCGCCATTTATCCAAACCTAACAGTCCGATGCCATCTTGTGCTAAGCTTTTCATTGTCATGGCAACTAAGCTGCCGCTTCGCGTATGCAGCTTGCCGGAGTTTGCTGTGCTATGCTGTATTGATTCACCTTTAATGCGTGGCGTGCCTGCTACTTTATTTATATTTTCGAGCATCCACTTCAGGGACACTGCACTCTGTTTTATTTTTTATTTTTACTGAGCCCAGCGTGCCTGCAACGGAGCAAACTTCAGAGCTGTGAGCTAGGGATGAACACGTCGCCCTCAAGGTAAGCCAGCCATTTACTTACTTAATGCTGAGCCCCTGGCGTACACACGCTTTGCACATTTTCACTTGGTTATAACTCCTCCTCTCGACATGGTCTTTAGCGGGGTTAACTTTAATTTATTCCCAGGCGGGTCACGTTTCGCAGGACTGCAGGCGACCGGGCTGGGAGCAGACGTGGTGGAGTAGGCGTGCTAGTGCTTCCGAGCTGTCGGCAGGGCTGGGGTAGGGCACGCTCATGTCACAGCAATGCCTGTGATCCGAGGGCAGTGCCTGTACCATGGAAGTGCCCTGGAACAGTCCACGGGGCTGGGGAAGATTAGGGTGCGTGACCGAACAATGGCCGTTTACCAAACGACAGCGTCAGGAGTTCTGCTTGATCTCTAGTTAAAATGTAGCAATGCAGGACTTTTGGCCATTGGTGAACTCTTTTATGTTGAGGATGTGACTAAAAGGTTACTCCCACTGTCCGTTCGTACATTCAGGGGGTTTCATTTGTGGACGCTGTACTAGTTTTCTTCATACACGTGAACAGATTTTCAAACAGAACTTAACGTGGTGCAAGTGGATTTCCAGCACGAGACTATACGATACCACTTAAAAATATATTTTTAAGAGATAATCCATTTGTCATGCGAAAAGTGTAATACAATGTGGTCAGACGCGACAGGGAACACTTTCATTTAAAGAGCAACGCTGCATATATACTACTCTTACCGGTTGGAATATTCTCGGCTTCACACTGATATTTTCAGTGGCCACTGTAAATAGTTTTGTCTATCTAAGGACTCCATCATTAATGAATAGCCCCAAAGGACGCAGTGACAGAATTCACCCTTTGAAATCTGTTGTCTTAATAGCAATAGGAAATGAGCATTAAAAATGCAATAGGTCTAGCCTTTCATTAAGTTAAAGCTATTTGCTTTGCTATACAATACCATTAGCAAAGCAAATGGCTTTAACTTAATCAAAGGGGAGACCTATTGCATTTTTAATACTTGTTATATTTTGCAAAAACGTCCAGTTAACAAAAATCAGTAACAAGAGTACGTTTGTCTTAAAAGTCCACCCGGTAAATGCATTATAATCAGCAAAAATAATGTATGGAATGTACTGTCTGCTGATACTACAACCCGAGTGAAAACGGCTACTAACCACTTAAAAATTCCAGAAGCAGAATTGTCTGATCGTTCTCAGCAGTGTCAGTTAGGCAATCAATTTTTGGAGATGCGAGTCAGGATCTATCAAGCACTATGTTCATCTATAGACATAGACCCTATGGAGGGATGTTTATGAATTGAGCGAAAATACCATGATGAAGAATTAAATTTAGTGTTAAAGAAATTTTCATTCTTTATCATGGGATTCTCAGTAAAAATCATAAACCAATGTAGGTTTGCTTCCCTATTATGCAAAGACCAGGAGCCTAGAAAGAGCGGCATTGCAGACAAACTGCAACGGAGGCCTGGTGCACTGGCTTAGTGTTCAGGAGTGGCTGCTGTCCCCTGGCGAAGAGAGGCCTGGGTTTACTTGGCTAGCTTCTGTTGGCATTCGAATACAGATTATAATGCAAAAGAATATCTACCTAATTATAAGCTGTTTTGAAGAGGTTACCTTGTGAGAGCCATTCTGTAATTTCCAAAAAGCTGTTTGGGCTCTGTGTTTCTTTAGTCAGACCCCCCAGGATATAGCGGCATGGATTCGCAAATTTAGCGGCAAAAAGATTGAAATTTAGCGGCACAAATATGGAAATTTAGCGGCAATTTTGCGGCATTTTATTTGGCCATTTTTCCTACAACAAACACAGATATCTTAGCTTTTTTAGTTATTTAACAACATGAAGCTATGTATATTTGGTTTAATTACAATGTAAACACTTTGTTTCCCTCGAAAAGCATGTACAGATATTAGAGTGTATCTCTGGATATGGTTTGGGAATTCTCAACGTGTCAAATCCTGGTGCTGGTCGTGGGGAAATGAAGTGGTGAAGTATTCCAGGGGCGTGACGTCGTTGGACAGTCCACACCATTGGTCTCTTAAGTGCGTGCTCTGCTTGTTGTCGAACCAGACCTGGAGTAGGTGATGGCGTGACCGAGCGAGATGTCAAATGCAGAGTTCACCCGAGTCCACCGTGATGCACACCCTTTGGCTCACAGCCCTACTTATGCCTCGTCGTGATGCACGGGGCACTTTCGGTTCTCTGCAGCTATATGTGTACTGTGAATGCACCCTCTCCTAACCCCTAAACTCCAACATGCAGAACTCCCTATGCATTCCCAAGTCCAATGGCAAATCCAGAAGTCTCTTCTAAGTGGCTGCCCACCCCTACCAATCCCCACACCTGTGCAACGCAAACAACCTGCTCACTTTCAAGAAACTGCTGGAAACACATCTCTTCAAGAACATGTTCCACACTTTCTTGCATCCTTCTCTTTTCTCTCTGCCCCTAGAAGCAATTCAGGCATCCGGTGCACACTATTTAAATATATGTAAATAAAATAAGTATTCAGTGACAGTGCAGCTTGCATTGTGGGCACCCCACCTGCATGCCGTGATGTGGCCAGGAGTATAGGGTGGTACTTGGGCACGCACAGCTATCTTCCCTAAAAGACAATAGCCAACAACTCCCCTAAAGAAACGTCAGAAAGATGTACGAGGATAGGTAAATAGACAATATGATAAGAGTAGGTGCTACTACTGTGATTTTAGTCTTCATCTTGTAACATTGGGCCAGGAAAACACCAAGAGCATGGCCTGACTGTACATGTAATCACTCCAGAACAACCAACATATGCTTGTGGAATAAAAAATGGCAACTCAATTAAGCACTAAACAGTTGACGACAAATGGAAATATGCCAGATTTTTCTTGCTCATTTTTACTATGAAATTTACAAGCTGTAACCCTAAAAACAGAAAATCCTGCTCCGGGGCAGGTCCAAGCAAAGCCTCTCCATCATTCTATCAATGTATTGACTTTGCAGAGCACTTCAAACCACTTGTCAGGTTGCTGAGGGCTGGGGGCAGAGGTCCATGAATCACTAATAGCTACGGGGGATGATTAGTGTGCAGTTAATCCAAAGAAATAAAGGAAAGCAGCACATGCTAGGCTGGCTCGCTTTTAAGAAGGGTGGTGGTTATTCACAGATCTCTTGCAGGTAGACTTAAAAGACTTGCATATGTGGGCCCATGAATACAAAAGCCTTTTACTTTTGCAAAGCCTACACTCCACAAATCCAAATTAATGGGGTTGGGAACACTGTGAATCTTATGAATGGCATTTTTGCGCTGTGGCGTATTAGTAAATATATTATAATGCAGAAATATTCTGAGTTTCATCTAAGATGCTGCACTAATTGCATCTTTGATGTGAACTGAGAACGGCACATCGCCTTCACACAAGCCAAAGGCAGAAGAAATGCGTGGTAATGTTGCGCGAATTTGTTTGATATGGAGAATACAAGTTAAATGTGCAAATGCGAATTTGCACTACATTTACATAAATTAGTTTTTCCTTTCGGTTGGAATTCCCCATGCATACATTTTGCCTCTGCGGCTCTCCGGGAGATCTAGGACCGTATTGGATTTGTTGAAGTACTTGGGGACTGATTTGAGAATCTCCAAACCTAGCCGTCAAGCTCCAGGAGAAGGACTTTGGACTGCTAAGAACTTTGTAACTGAGGCATGTCTTCTGCATGACTCCACAGGGTAAGTAATTCACTTAAAGAAAACATGTTTTAAATTTGTGCAGCGTCTGCCCTAAGTGCAAAGGGTTCCTCACAATACATCCGTGTTATGATCAAAAGGATATTGCGCATTAAAATCATTTTATCAATAATTTTACACGAAAAAAAGGTAATACTGGTTCTTTAATGACAGCGTCTTGATATTAATTCGTTAATATTCCCATACATGTAAAAGAAAATCCCTGCTACAGGGCATATGACGGGGTCTTTGTTAACGGCCCTCTGGGTGTGTTCAGCAGTCTGACTTCATCAGTTTGCACATTAAAGCGCGATCTGGTTGACAGCCTCTCTCCCGCCGGCCCCCCTAACACTGCCGATGAATATGGATCTCCTCGGCCCGGGAGATGAAGAGAGGCCGCCACATTCATGGAATTTAGGACACCGAGGGGTAGTTCTCAGGAGTCAGAGCAGGGCGGGCTTCGGAAGAAAAAGAAAGGTCATACCACTCCTGCAGGATCAATAAAATGAACTGTTAGCCTGAAATATTTACATAAAATATGGGCAGTGGTGTTACTTTCTTGACCACAACAAAAAAACACGACACATCTGTGGTTATCTACAGCAATTTTGAAGAAAAGATACATTTCCAGTAACAATCTAATGTCTCCAAACAAAGCAGTGCGCCCGAGGAAATCAAATGAACGACTCGAGACCAATCAGACCCCCCAGGATATAGTGGCATGGATTAGCTTTTGTATAAAGACCGCAATTTTTACAAAAGTGCCGATTTCGCGGGCACTTTGGTAAAAATCGCGGCATTTTTTCAAAAGTGCCGATTTCGCGGCAAATCGCGATATCCTGGAGGGTCTGTTTAGTGGGTCGAAGTGGTAAGACAACCATCTCCACATAAAGAGTGCCTTTCTGCCGGCATGGAAGGGTTCAAAAGTAGCAATGGAAGGGAAATAATCTGATTCATGTGATGTTTAGTCAATAAAACGTCTCATTGACCACATATCGCCATCGGTTGTACTTGGCGTATTTCAGTTTTAGGTGAGAACAAATTGAAATTTTTGTACACCTAGCGAACCATACCCATGATCACTTAACGCTGACCCTTTGGTGCCAAGCCTCGGGAAGAATTTTGCAATTGAGATTCAGAAGATAGAAGTACTTGGAAAGGTGCAGGCAAAGGTACCAGAAGCTTAGGAGAGATTTTGAAAAGACTTTGTGCTGGGAAGGAACACCAAATGACAAAAGGCAGTAATCTGACCCCAGAATCTGCCATATCCTACTCAGAGCTGAAAGAAAGAAACTCCACTGCTCCGCCTCAAGATCTTTTCTTTGAGAAACAATTATATTAATGATTCTTTGTTAGTGCCTAGAGCTTGAGCCTGTGGACCGCCATGTAAAAAGATGATTATCTGTTCTTCCGGTGGGCTTGGAACCTGACCCTACGGGATATGTTCGGTAATGTAACTAAGCATCTTCTCTTGAATTAAATAACCAACAGCTTTGGACTTTTTGACAAAGAGGCAGGCTGTCTCCACTACAATGTCAATTAGTGCTACAACAGAACTTTTATTTACATTAGCTAAATGACACCGTGCCTAATGGCATTTCCATGCCTATGTCTGTTTAGTCTTGATCTCTGAGGCTCAACAGAAAGTAATGTTCGAGGCATATGGGCTGCAGACCACACACTATTACATTAGATCACCATCTGGTGGTGGGCCCGGATGATTACACTTTGTTGTTGTCTTGGAAGAGTCTTTGTCTGTTGGATGACTCCTCCCGTAGATCATAGTGCGCATGGGCATCGACTTCATCTTCAGATTGTTCTTTTCTGCCATCAGGCCCGGATGATTACACTTTGTTGTTGTCTTGGATGAATCTTTGTCTGTTGGATGACTCCTCCCGTAGATCAAAGTGCACATGGGCATCGACTCCATCTTCAGATTGTTCTTTTCTGCCATCGGGCTCGGATGTGTTCATCGTTCGGTCCCGTTACCGATCTCTTTTCGAATCCATAAATCAATCAAAATACCATCGGCATCGTCGTCGACATTGAATCCGGTTACCAGCATCGAACAGAGGCTTCACTTCTCGATTCCAGCGTTCGTCGGGGCAGTCGGGCCCAACTGCGCCATTGGGCCTTTGGCTCATGGAAAGAATACCCTTCAAGAAGTGCCCTCGGTGTGGACACTAATTCCCTCATGCCGATCTTAATGAGGTTTGCAATCTCTGCTTATCTCCAGAGCACAAGAGTCGAGACTGAGGCCTGCGCTTCGTTCCGGTCCAAGAAAACAATCAGGGACCGTCGAGCTCGAAGAGTAATGACGCAGTCATCTTTGTCGACACCAGAACTCGTCATAGACGAGGCTCCAATTGAAGTAGACGCCGAATAAAAGCAGCACAAAGACATCACTTCTGAAGCAGAGGATTCAGCATCCGGAGTCGAGGATCAATCCGAAGATGAAGATCTTCCAGCTGGTCAACAGGTTGTGAGTACAGACGTCTATCCTGTTCACCCCACCATACCGGGACAGGCTTCGGTTCCACCTCCACCTTTGAGTTCAGGTGCACACCGACCAAAACCTTCTGAGGCCCTGCCTTCTGGCTCGGCAGCGAAGAATACAAAAAAGCCTCCAGTGGACTCGGGCTTGAGTCAGTCTGTCGGTCCTGAAAAGCAGAAGACCCTTAAGCCAAAATTAACACCTGCATCAAAGCATCCTTCGGTACTGAAAGTGGTCGAACCGAAAGCAAGTTCAGCACCGAAAGAGGTTCCCAAAGCTACCGAACCAAAAACCACCCCGGTTCCGAAAAAAGTGAACCCGAAGAAGGTTCCGGTACCAAAACATACTTCGGCTCCGAAGGTAGATGAGTCTAAATGTCCTCCGGTAACAAAAACTCTGGATCCAAGGAGCACGGATCCTAGGAAAAAGTCTTCAGAACCGAAACCAAAAACTGCTCCAAAGACAATGGGCACTGTTAAACCTAAGCATTTCGGCCCCATACCATACAAATCGGCGCCAAAGAAAGATTTGCCAGTAGAAGAGCTTTTTAAACCTGATCCAAAGCAAAAAAAACTCTTCATATTAATCCAAAGACTGGACATATCACTTCAGTGCCTGAAAAGAGGAAAATGGACTATCCTAAAACACCCCCAGTTCCTCTAAAAAAGCATGCTCAAACTTCACCAATGAGGATTCCTTCACCAGAAGTAGAAGTACCAGTAGATATTTCTCCTGTACATTCACCATCTAGTACATATAGTTTTATACCACAAGATGAGGATGATGGGGATAGTTACTCACAGGACATACAGAGTGAACATCACATGGATGACATTAATGACCCAGATGATATTTCTGGGCCATCAGGTGACCCATGGGAAGATTATAATGCACCAAATCTGCCACAAGATGATGTATACCCGTCTAGACCATCTCCCCCAGATGACACTATTGGGTTTACGCAGCTCATTCATAGAGCAGCCACTTTCCATGGGGTAGACCTACACACAGATATCATGGAAGACTTCCTAATGGACACACTAATGTCATCACATAAGACCACAACCACACTTCCAATACTTGGTGTAAGACATGCACCTGAAATATTTAAAGACCCAGTCAGAGCAAGGGTAATTAACCCCAGACTAGAAAAGAAGTACAAAGCGGCTCCAACTGATCAGCATACATTAAAGGACAGTTGCCATTGCACTCACTAGTAGTGTTGAATGCGAGAAAAGAGCTAACTCGCAGACAACAGGGGATGCTCCACCCCCTGATAAAGAGTCTAAGCTTTTAGATGCTTCAAGAAAATGCACCATTTCACAAGCAGCCAATGTCTGGAGGATTGCTAACACTCAAGCTTTGTTAGCAAGATATGATAGAGCTCATTATGAAGAGTTAGAGTCACTCATGCAACACTGGCCAGAGCAATACAAAACCAGGGCTTCTGACCTAATACAGGAATGCTGTTATTACAAATACCTCCATAAGATGTGCACTAGACACAGCAGACACACCTTCTAGAGCAATAAATACAGGGGTTTTGTTGCGTAGGCATGCATGGTTACGCATCTCTGGGTTTAATCCAGAAGTACAAGCCAGTATCTTAAACCAACCATTTGACCAGCAAAATCTTTTCGGTCCATCAGTTGATAGTGCACTAGAAAAGATGAAAAAAGATACACACGCGGCAAAATCCGTGGGAGCTTTGCAAACACAAGCTCATAGACCTTCCTTTCGTCGCTCCGCATATAAGGGCGCCTCTAAGGGTTTCCAAACCGACAATACCTTCTCTTCTTTTAAAGCGCCCAACCAAACCTCGCCTAGTAAAGGATATTATAGAGGAGGTTATAGAGGAAACAACAATAAGGGTAGAGGTAGAGGAACAACAATCGCAACACCTCTACTACCAAATAGTGACTTCCCTTCCAACTCCCAGACCCTTCCATTCCTGTCGGGGGGAGGTTACAACAGTTCCTACCTGTCTGGAACTCCATCACCACAGACAGGTGGGTAAGACAAATAATTCAGCCTGGTTATTGCCTGGAGTTCACTTCCACTCTTCCAACAATACCACCCAGACAGCGTCCCATGTCACAGGAACACCTCGTACTGCTAAGACAAGAGGTGGAATCTCTACTGCAAAAGAATGCAATAGAACCAGTCCCAAAACAACATCAAAAACACAGGAGTTTATTCTTTATATTTTCTCATACCCAAAAAGGACGTGTCCCTCAGACCTATTTTAGATCTAAGGCCCCTAATCCTGTACATACAATCAGACCACTTTCATATGGTCACACGGATGTATGATGATACATCGCAAACCGGAACAACGCAAGCAATCACCACGCTGTTGTAACATCGTAAAAGCAATTACATCGCACACATTTACTGCGCATGCTGTTGCCACGCGATTGTAGTGTCTCAGCTGTTTTGTGCCATTACAACGCAGTTGTTCAAATCGTCTCCCGTTACTTTTTTTTTCTGATTCCATTAACTCCCTGGGCCGAGATGTATGTAAAGCATGGGTTTTAGGCTGGGGACCCCTAAAGCACGCAATCCTATTCCTGTTTAATGGCGCTGAAGAAAATATCCTACAGGTAGGTGAAAGTTTACAGTAATGCCATTAAACGTGTCCATAAAATGAGTCTGTTAAACACTACTGCATGGGTGATCCCTCCCTCATTCAGCTCCACCTTGCACCTCGGTGACAGTCTGCTTAAAAAGCACTGGGCAAGCAGGCTGCCTTGTCACCATATCTCATTTATGGCCTTCCTTCATCTTTGTGTATTTCACAATCGAACATTTCAGGACTTCCTCCCTTGTGGCTGCTTTTCATTGTACCATTTCTACCCCACCCATCTGTCTTCTCTTATCATCTTAGTGGTACACCAGTTTGAAAACTTTTGATTCAGGCGCATTCGAATTTCAAACAGTGGCAGTTTGAGGGAATCGCAGAAGATAACAAGATTTTTCTACGATTCCCATTGTGTTTACCTGATTCACGCATGTTATGGCAGTAATGGCAGTGCATGTCCGTGGCACAAAACCTTAGCGCAATAACTTCTTGCCTAAACAAAACCAAACATTACATCCTGCTGTTTAATTTACACGTTATGGCAGTATTTGGTGTGTGCAAACCACACGTTGTAATCGCATGCTCTGATTAATTTACACGCACGTTATGGCAGTGCATGTCTGTGGCACATACCTTAGCGCAATAGCTTCTTGCCTAAACCAAACCAAACATTACATTGTGCTGTTTAATTTACATGTTGTGGCAGTATTTGGTGTGTGCAAACCACACGTTGTAATGGCTAGCGATGTATCTGTAATTGCGACGTTCTAGCATGCGTCCCAATAGCATGCGTTAGCACCGCGAAGTAATACTTTAGTTGTAACCGGTGTTTCCCGGTCACACTACAACAGGTTCTACCGTTGCTAAAGAAGGGAGACTTCCTTGCCACATTAGATCTCAAGGACGCCTACTTCCACATTCCCATACATCAATCGCACAGAAAGTACATATATTTTCCCATGCCTCTGGCTGTCGGCGTGCGGCTTGTGGGCTGTGTAGGGTTCTTGTCTATCTCCTTCATGCTTGTAGCCTCTGGTGTTTCCAGTTGGTTGGAGCTTGCACTTACGCCTGCGCTCCGCTTAGTTTTCCAGCTGCGTGTCTGGTTTACTTTTGTCAGGGGAGTGGGCGAGTGCTGTTGAAAGGGGCTCTCGTTTCTGATGAATGCTTCCCATTTGTTTTGTTACATATGACATTGTCTCTAAGCTGGGCACTGGTGTCCCATTGCTGTGCGTCGGATTCCACGTACTCTCCTTTTGGGGGTTTCGGACTCCGGTTCCGGCCATGAGTCTGTGTACGCCTTTCTCCTGTCCTGGGGTTATTTTTCCCGCTCTGCGGGTATTGCTTTCCCCTTTGTTCCTGCATACTTCTGTGCACTATGCATGCGTGTGAGTGAGCTGGAAGATAGCCTAGTGGCTAGTGTACTCGTCCCTGTGGCTGGGGTTGCCGGTTCGTGTCTCGGCTTCGCCGCTCTACTTCCTGTGTTTTTGGTCTACTCCTCTCCTTATTTTTAGGGGTTTGCCTTTCTGCATATTTCAGGTCTGGCGCACTGTCTTTATGGTTTTTGCCTGCTGGTCTTTCTGTATCCTGGTGCGGTCAGTTGTGCTTTTTGTGCGTTGGTCTTCTACTTTATTTATTTGTTTCTTTAATTCATTCTTATAATGCGCGGACTTTACCCGAAGGTGTCAGAGCACTGTTCAATTGAACCAGTTACGTTACATGAGAGTATTGTTACAGGTGTGGATCTTCCTCTCTTGGTTGCGTTACTTACCACGGAGCTGTAGCTCAATGGTATGTTCTGTGCCTCTGGTGCCACTGTCTCTCTCAGCACGAGGGTTTGTGTCCTGCTTGTCGTGTCGACTTGTCGGGAGTTGATGCGTTTTCATATTTTGTTTTCATTTTTACGCTGTGGCCAGGGTTGGGGGTTGGTGAATTCCTATCCTGCGGTTTCCCTTGGTGGGTGTTCTTTGTCGCGGATGGAGTCAATGTTCCTGATCCCGTTTTTTTCACCAATCTCTTCTTGTTTGGGATAGCGCAATCGCTCTGTGGCTCTGTGTGTGTGTGGCTCTGCGTGTGGCTCTGCAGGTATGTATGTGTGTGGTTCTGTGTGTTTGTGTGTGGCATTTGCGAGAGATTAAGCTATTGGCATTGTAAATGACAGTGCCATTTATTTATCTGTTTTGAAAACCAACACATAAATAAAAATTTTGTCATTTACAATGCCAATAGCTTTAACTTTTTCAAAGGCGAAACCGTTGCATTGTAAATGCTTGTCTTTTTCATTTGTATGCTTTCATGGTATGAAGTCTGTCCTCTGTTGGTTTATGTAAAAAGAGAATTATTGGTATGTGTTATAGAAATATGCTCAACTACTGCTTCCTGGAAATTAAAATAAATTAATTTTAAAGAAGTAGTTTAAACCATAGAGCAATACCATACCTCCTAAATCGGTAGGATCTGCCAGCATGGTGTTAGATTAAGACAGCATTCAATGCCTGGGAGCTGTCTTCTGTGGAGGTCACTGTTTCATGAATGTATGGCACATTTCTCTTTATGAATCTCACTTCTGCAGAATAAAAAAGAAAAAAAAGAAACGAAGTGGAAATGTTATAGATTTTAAAATGTGAGTAAGTAACCTTTATTGTTTGATAATTAAAACCGGTACAGTACAGAGTAACTATATTAAAAGAAATACATAAAACTGGCACATTAGTGCCATCACCATTGTCATTTAAAAAAAACAAGACCTATCTGGAGGGAGGTTTTGTGGAAAGATTTAAGAGACTCACTTCCTACCCTGTAGATTGAGGTGGGTCGACCCCAAGGCTATCAATGCCAGTTATCCTGACTGGCGGGAGTGTATAACTTAAGGTGCGGTAATGGGGTGTAGCCAATTTTCTAGGCTTGCTCCCTCTTCCCCAGTGCAATACAGATTTGTGTAAAAAACTATTTTTGTAATCAATAAAACCGTGAAAGTGTGAGTGCGGCAGATTAAGTGCAGTATGCCTAGAATAAGATTAAAACTGCATTTGAGCACAGGGTTGTTTAGGTGCCTTAGCTGTTAACGATAGAAAGTGCATGCACAAGGGTCCAGGCCTCTAAAAACATTAGCCGACAGGTGGACCTACATGCACCTAATGAGTCATTTATGGCGGAGGTATTGTTGGTGTTCCAAGTGATGAACGGCAGGGGACGATGAAACTAAAAAACCATGACCACTGTGCCAGGTTGGTAGGGTGCTTGGGGGCGATATTATGAGAGGTGCAGGTGCAATGGGATTGGCATTTAAATATTTTACCCGGCTTACAAAGCCTACGTACAAACATAAACAGTCAAGTACGGGGATTTAGGCTGAAACCAGAGCTGTTAATTATCTAGAAACACCCCTTCTCTTCATGTGCTGGAGCCATGGCCTCCACCTTTTTCGTGAATCGCTAAAGGAATTTCACCAGTGCACAGTTTAACCTAATGAGCAATGTTTCTAAGCATGCCCCGGTCATTCCACCTTCTTCGTAGCAGATCCCGCCGGCCCTCCATAAAGGTGGGGCACAAGCACAGTATATGGATAATGTCTTCCTAACCCTGGTTGCATATGCGACATTTCACCTGAGCCTCTCCGCTTTTCTGTACGGGATAATACATTTAGGTTGGTATTATCCCCATTTTATGTTTCATGAACTGTACCTTGGTCCAGTCGTTATAGAGTTCGCTTGGGTAGCTCTGTGGTTTCAGCCGTGTATAGGTGTAAAGCGCCATCCAGCCGTGTTTGCGTCTAGACAGGCAAGCCTTCACTTCTAGCAGTGAGCGCAATTGTATGCTTGCTTTTGCCAGTTCTTTGAACTCCGCATGGCTAGTGGGTAGGTCCCAAGCGCTCATTCGACTAAGGGTGCTCAAGGCCTGCGACAGGTAGGAACTTGCCGGGGAGCTTTGCTTTGTTTCCAGTTCAGGCCAAAGGTAATGGCCCAGTGAATCTTCTTTTGCTGGCCTAAGTTTGACAAAACGTTGTGAAAGCCTCATTCCGTTCCAATGTCTGCTTAACAATGCCAAACTCCAGCCTGATCTGGGCTGGAGATGAGTCGAAAGGAAGCTGAAAAATGGATCTGTAGTTCTTGAGTAGCATCTTCTACAGTATTGTGCCATCCTGCCCCGTAAGAGCTCACTTCCGTAGGCTAAGGTAGGAAGAACCTTTACTTGGGCAACCTGGAGGATCAGTGTAAGTGTGAGACCTTTTAGTTTTGTGTAGGACACCTAAGGTCAATGCATTGCCCTTCTTTTTGATTTCGTCCAATTGATCACTGTTTCTCCCATTCTCATTGAAGTAAACTCCGAGGTACTTAAAACTTTTAGTTGACCGTAACTTTTCTTGGTACAGAAATCATGTTGGTTTTTGGGTCTCGCCTACGCAGCGCGCAGGCTCTGCTTAGGAGGACCTTTAGTCGTCGTTCTGTTCTTTTTCGAAGCACGTACTCGTGCTTGTGGCGGCATCGACATTGCGGAGCGAGCATGAGCGCCTCACAAGCACGAATATGTGCTTCAAAAAAGAACAAACTGCGCGCGCACCACTCCCGGGCCACCAAACACATGATTGCAGTGCCTGGGGTTTTGGATGAATATGTTTGCGAGGCGGATCTAAAGTTCTTTGAGGGTCAGGCACTTCTCTCAAGTTCTCTAAATCCGTTTTGTGCATTTTACATTGTTGTCCCGTTGTTTTGGGTCACTGTTTAACTGAAGTCACTCCAGCACTCCCAGACAAATGGAACCCCGTACACCGTCCCTCCTACGCTACTGGCGCAAGGGCACCCACAAACTCCTGCATGCGCTTCAGGTGACATCTTTGATTCTATGTATCATTCATTCCTGGATAAGTATGTAGTAAATATGAGGCAGAATGAATGTGGCCTCTGCAGACGCCATAGCATAGCGTAAGCACCTAGCCAGGCCGCTTTGAAATCTGGTATTAATTATGCCACCTAGAAGAAATTACTTTAACAATAAAAATACAATCATTAGCATTTATATATCACTACCGACAGGCGGCATAGAATTTAAAATTGAATAAATGCATATTTTTGGTGTAGTGTGCCCTTACTGAAACGGGTAACATTTGTGAATGTAAAGGGAAGTCTATGTATCTTCCAAACTAGCAGCTGTGCAGCTCCTCCTAGTGGTGCAATGCGACTCACGACACTTGATCTGAAACAATTTACAGAGCAGCCCAGTTACAACAGAGGGCAGAGCTCTGCAGATATCTTATTCCCGGATTTTTTAAATTTTTGCATAAAGTTTTCATCATGTTAAAGGACTAATTAGGCCATTGCTCTCTTGTGTGGCTTGTTAATATCGGCTCCGAGAGCTGCCAGTCGCCCTTCACTGTTGACAGGATTTGAAACATGAGACATCTTGTACTGTAGCAGAACAGAGACACGCGGATAAAAATACCAGAGCTATCGTAAACACTATTTTTGTTCTCATTTTGTGTAAAAAAAAAATAGTTCTCACCAAGAAATATGTAATAGTCTTGTGCATATAGTATTTTTGGTTTGAGACTGCTGGGGCTGTTACATTTTCTTTGCATTGCGTTTGTGGACGTGAAGCTGTCCTCAGCAATTTAAGCTGTGGAAAGCAAATATTCTGGACTAGTACACAGGCACTGTGCATGGGCTGTCACAGAGTACATTTGACATGTGCAGTCGTTCTTCGTTGCACGTCATCACTCTCGCTGTCCATTCCTATCCGCACCTGTCATAGTTTTGCCCCCTCCCTCGCTAGCCACAACAGAGATCCTTTCACCGTCACCCCCAACTCTCCCATTCTCTTGCTTCACTTCCATATTTCCAGTTTCCCTAGTCTCTTCTCCATCTCGAACTCTCTCACCATTCCACCCTATCACTGCAAGAATGCACCACACCTTACTACCAGTAAAGCGCGCTTGCCTGCTTTCTGTATTTAAAAAAGTTGCACGCTCTACAAAAGATATCCTACACTTTCCAGTGGAAAAGCTTGAAGAGCAGCGGAAGAGCTTGTGTGGGGTATAGGAGGAGCACTGCCGTTGCCAGGTGATTTGAAAATACAGTAATAATCTATGCAATGAAAACAAGCTTTGGCATAGCCAATAGGTCTCGCCTTTGGGACCTTATAAGTATTTAGTTATGTGGCACAATATCCTTACTGCAACAACATTAACTGTTGCATGGCTAAACACTTATAAGGTCCCAAAGGCGAGACCTATTGGCTAGGCCTATGCTTATGTTTTTTTTTTTAAATACTGGATTATGGGGCACGATATGGTAGTGCTTGGGGACATAACTACAACGCCCCTGGCATTGTCCCTATTACGAAGATAACTTGCATTGCGCTTTTCTATAATACGTGCGTTTTGCACCTGTGATTCCAAGTGGACATACACGTCAATGCACGGATGCATGCACAATTATTTAAAATAGGTTTGCTCATAAAAACTTCCCCAAATATACAAAGTAAGAAAAGGTAACATTTGATATCTTATTTAAAAGAAATCCACGGTAATACTGTATCAAGGCATATATATTTTTGGGAATACGTTTGTTTCCTCAACAAGTGTATTAAATAAACTGTTCTATCTCACACCTGGTCCAAAATGTATAGAGTAGCGGGTTTCCCATACCAAAAGCATTTTGTTGTCTCCAGGCGATTATGGCCCAATGAATATATATTTAAGTGCAAAACGGTTCAGTGCAAATATTATAGTTTTCATTGTTTTTCAAAAATTCGACAAAAGCAAATGAGGGACGGCCTTTTCCCCTTTGTCCTATTAACGAGCACAAGGCAAATAGGAGCTGCACTGACCGTGCCCCACCTAGGATGTGGCAACTCGTGGGAGGCCCTCTGGGATTCACCTCCCTTCCGCTGTGAAACGGGATGTTATCACACACTGCATCTCCCTGCCAATGGGTGAGGACCCGCCCCTATTGCTAATCCAGACTTCCACCTGTAGTGAAAATATACTGCTGAGGCAGTTCCAAAACGTTTTTTTCTCTGCAGCACTCTCCACCGCAAGCACAAAAGCACCTTACCGCGAGGACAGTGTGTTTTTTTTGTAATTGGCTGCATAGTCCCATCCTGCAATTGGGGTGCCTTACGCGAGTGTGCATCATAGTACATACTTAACACTTTCTAATGCACATGTATATAACAAAGCGCCTGATCAGCTGTGCAAAGAGATGACCACTGCTGCATCTAAAACAACAGTAATGTTCTGTGACAAAGCGGTTTCTCTGCAGAGATCTTAAAATGTGTTTTGTGGTTAACCTTGCCTGTATTTATGTAGTTGCCAAGCGTTTTCAATTGGATGTATTATTTGATTTTGGGTTGTTATCGTGGCTTTATTGTGCTTATGAATGGCATCTTTCCCATTCCTCGATCCCTTTTCTTTGGTGTATGTGCAGATAGTGTGAACCTGCATGAACGAGATTGAACTGCAGTGGGAAAAGTATCCTACCTGCAGTGGTTATTCCCTTTAGTTTTTGCTTTTTGCAATAACTTGCTAACATAACTTGTTTGACGGTTGTAAAGGGTGATTTGCGACTTGAAGAGGGAAAGCAATACCGTGTTCTTTAATTTAGAACAAAGCTAATGGAGTTGACACTGAGAAGCCCAGTTTGACATTTTGTTGATATCCTCCATTTCCAGTTGTTGATTCTTGATGTTGTGCAATGAATAGAGTCATTGTTTGCTCCTGTGTAGACAGAACAGCGTTTGTTTCCGTCAGAATATAATTATGCGTTTCTTTCTCAGATTGTGCAGCCTGGAACTCCCTATTTCTATGTCGAATTAGATAACGGAGAGAAGCTTTTTCACAGAATTAAAAAGAATTTCCCCCTACAGTTTGGCAGGTTTGTGTAAAAGTTTAATTCTAAAATAGCAGCTTTACGACGATTTGTGATGGCTATTAATATGAATTGTTTTGTCTTGAAACATATCTGCTAACGTATTTATTATGTTTGCTCATTACTTTTACTGTTTATGGACTACACCTTGCTTTACATCACTATGGAAATATTTACGGGGGTGATTCTGTAGATTGCCAACTACTTGCAGTTTAAATATTGAAAGAACAAGATAGCACAGCGTTACCTTTAATTGCTAAAACGTTCATACTCTCCATATACTGCTAAAAACTCTTGAGCGGGGCATGGCCACCTGCCGTCTCCACCAGTGTTTATCCCAGTTACATGTCTTTCCTCCGTCCAAAGAGATCTTTGTGGTTCAAAAAAAAATATGGTGCATTTTACTTTACAAGCTGAATCTGGTGCCCTGTAAAGTTGTGGCGAGTCCTGACTTACATCCTGGGAAAATTAATGATAATCTGATTGCTAGTTCTCGACCGATTTTCTGCAATAGAGGAAACACTAGTTCATACTTCAGGTGGATTAACAGATTCTGTTGTTCATGGTCTCTATTTTTTAGGTTAAGAATATTTTCTCTAAATTAAACGTATTTGCCAAACTACAATAACTTGGTCACTGAGAGATTTCCTTATTGAGGGTGAGGTCATAGTTAGAGACCAGTAAATATTATGCCTCTTGACTTGTAGTGGAACTTGTAGTGGATAGCAGGGGTGGTCAGTAACCGTGGGCAATGAACTCCGCTCTGCTAGCAGAGGTTGCGGAAATATGTTAACTACGCATTACATTGAAAACACGGAATTCATGCAAAAACTCTGCCTCCGACACGTAATGGAGCTAGCTACAGCACCCACAACTCTTTGATAAAACTATACCTTTATATGCTAAAAAGCATATAACCAATTCACAAAATGCAATGAGTGGTGATGATTTTGGGAACCCACCCAACCTAGGGGGAGGGCAAGAAGATGTATTGAACTTCAAAGAGCATATCCTGCTGAACGATTCGGTGGTGGTCCCATCATCCAAGGACCACCCCAAGCAAAGCTTTGCGCAAAAAATGCCAACCAAAGGCCCAGCAAAGCATTATGGGACGAGATTCAAAAGTGCAGTACAACATAGCACAGCAAAACATAAGCTAACACAGGATAACATAAAATGAGACAAAGTACAGTTATTTAACATAACGTAACATAACATAACATTGATTTACAAAGCACATATTCACCTCAAGGGGCTTTGTGGCGCTGAAACAACATATTCTAATCTGCATCCTAACACAATGGTCAAAGACTCTGTGGGAAGGTCGCTTTGTCTGCTCTCTGCGTTCACATAACCAAACCAACCCAATGACAATGTACACAAAACGAAGACTCCCCTGGCAGCCCCAGGCAGAGCAGTATGCTGTAATAGATCACAGGTGCTGACCCCAAGCCACAGCCATACTTGTTGTGAGAAAGAAGCGAGGTGTTGTAGACGTGATTATGCTCCATTGACTTGTTCTTCATTCTCTGCTCCCAGGGACCCTTTCTTTAAAACATCGGAGTCACAGATCTGGCAAAAAACACACACAGCTCGAGAACGACGCCAACCCTCTTACCGGCGCGCTGTATCCAACAAGCCGCTGCGCCCCTCAGAGCTTTCCTGCATCCCAGGACTCCCTCCACCTGCTGCGCGCAATAATAATTAAGAGAAAGTGCAGCGCGGCGGCTGCCTGCTGCATGCTTCAGTCATCCAGGGCGGAAGCAGGGCTGTCTTTAGCGCTGAAAAACCCTACATGAAATGTTGATGGGCGCACAGGCGCATACATCCGGTGTGCGGCCCTGGAGGACAGCCGCCCATGGGCAGTCTGAGGCAAGCACGATGGGAGACAGGAAGCAATCACCTCAGGTTCACTCTCCACGTCGGTTAACAGTGTCAGATCAATAAAATCGGATTAGAAGGATAACACATAATCTCACGAATCAAACAGACCCCGCCGGTATTAACCATGCAGGCGAGGACATGTACACGTACACCCAAGTGCATAACGCATATTACGTTCAACAGCCTGAGTTAACCTGAAAAGTTGTCATACAACCTCCTGTTTTCAGACACCATAGGTAAGGAGTCATAATTTTTCCAGTGTTTTTTTGTTGTTGTTGCATTCTCTCATGCTTTTGAGCTGCCAGTGTCCTGGTTAAGGCGTGTTGAGTGAGAATGGGAGGAGAGAGAAGCAAAGCTTACCACAAGGAAACTGTGTATCGTCTGCACTCGGAGAGGCATCCTCCCCTGCACGAGCAAGCTGCCTCCTTCACAGAATTTAGGAATGCGGAGGGAGGACTTCATGGGACCTAGTCAGACAAGCCTTTCTCGATCAATTAGCTTGCAGCCATTACTTGTGACCCGAGGTCACCCAACGTAAGAGTGGACTGGGTGTGCCTTCAGGGGGCATCAGGCGAAAATACATTTCACAAACATTTTGTAAACCAGATAGATCAGAGGGCCTGGGTGCTGCAGTGTCTCCACTCAAGAGTCAGTCCTGTTCCGCTGGTTATTAATGCAGTCTACGTTTGAAATGTCAGCATGTCTTGGGTTTGCAACCTTTCAAAGCGTGGGGGGACACCCTACACTGTCTAGAAGTCTCTCTCACATTCTCTACAAGCCGCTTATTGCCATTTCATATTTCTTTGATTCTGCAGTTTATAGCCCCCACGCGGACTTCTTTTGTTTTAACTCTGGAGCCTTCTTTGCATCTCAGGGCTGCTCTGAATGCAATGATCATTTTATATGGGACAGAAGTCATTGGGTTATGACCCTGTGCCCTCCCAAACATGGGCACCGGCCTAAAAAGAAAAGGTTGGGAATACTAGCAGGCCACGACATCGAAGGTGGTCATCCTTCATTATTCGTCGGAGCCACAGAAATATAAAAAATAATACGCCAATGTAAGAAGACTGCGCAAGTGCTTTTAGCCATACCTAAAGCAGCATTGGTTATTTGTTTAACAAACACCTTTTACAAATACGGATTACAATTAATTATTTTAATCAACTAGCATTAAAAATGCAATAGGTCTCGCCTTTTATTAAGTTGAAGCCATTTGCTTTGTTATACAATACCATTAGCAAAGCAAATGATTTTAACTTAACCAAAGGCGAGACCTGTTGCATTTTCAATGCTTGTTTTTAAGTGCTCGGTTTTCTCTGTGAAATCCTTAAGGCCACTTTTATCTTAATCCTTTTTTAACCCCTCAATTGGTCCCGTTGGACAACTCGCGAATCTCTTCTGAATAGTTCTCCATGTCTGTTATGTACTCAGCATGTACTTTACTTGGTCTCGTGCACTAGAATGCTGCTTTTTGGGAACAGGGCATTAATAACCTTTAATAAGTTTTGATATAAAGGTAATATGATTTAGAGTGCCTGGAGAGGCCTGGTGACCTGTATATTCTTTAGATTTCGGCCGATAGTGCCTACCACAGTGAAGAGTTTGACACCTTCATGGTCTGGTGGGGTTTGCTGTAAGGCAGTGATGTCAAATTATAAAATTGTGTTCAACTCTGTTAACGTTTCCCTGTCGCCTAACTCCACCCCTAGTCTGCCCAGTTATCCCTACCAGTTTTCAAAGATAGCCTCTACCACCGATTTCCCCATCATTATAGAGACCTCCTCTTAGGCCAGGATCCTGAAACTCTGAAAGTATTAATGTGCTTCAAGGGCAGAGATGACTCAGCAATACAGATGTCCGTTTTCCTAACCCAGTGTTATGGTCCTTACAGTAAACCGTTTGGCCAATTAGACACAACAAGTTGTAACAACATCCAAAGATATGTTATAAAATATCTGTGCTCCCAGCTTACACCAGGTGTCTGATGAAGATTTCACTACCTACTTTAACACTTCCTCCTTACCCCTACCTCCCATGCCTCCCTTCCATGACTGTCTTCTCCTATTTCCCCTACCCCACATGCATTCTCTTTAACGTAAGCCATTTACCAACTGCCTATTACTCTACCTCATCACCTTCACTTCCAGTAAATATTACCACTACCACGTCAGCCTAATATGCCTACTCTCCTCTTTCCCCATTGCTCTGCCTTCCCCTAGGCTTTCACCCTACCTCACTACTCATTGTGCAACTTCATTTCAAATCCTGCCCCCATCACTCCCTGCTTTCTTTCCCTAGTTATCCCTTTTATACTCCTTCCATTGTCACTTCAAATTCTACGAATCTCCACTCATCTTGTCTCCCTCCTCACACATCTCCTCATCCTATCATTCGCTTCACCTCTCTTGGCTTGTGCCACCTATCAGTTCTCATTTAACCCCACCAACCCACCTTCTCTGTCCCTCAAACATCTGCCATTCTTAATGTGCCTTCTCCCTCTTCACCTAACCAAAACCTCCTTCCCTTTCAAATAAAGTAATTTCACTCGTTAATTAGCTTCAAGCTATGATCCTGATGTTTTGGACAAGAGCTTCTGTCCTAGCCTTGATGGTCCTGAGGGTTCTTTGTTTTTGCCATCCTGCTCATGCCTCACACTCTTTTGGTACAAATTCACCCTTCAGTGGAATGTGTGGCTGCAGTGTACCCAGCACTAGAGATGCCTTTCACACCAAATCTGCTTCTTTGTCAAGGCAGCTCTGCAGTTTTGGTGGTAAATGACAGGTGCCAATCTGATGTGCAGCTAACCATTTTCCTTGCCCCCCTCAAGAGCTCACAGTAGCAAAGGTTGTGTCAACTCCGTTCTGGAGTGGTCACCTGGTCAAGGTGGAGATGAGTGGTCTCTGGTCTCAGATGGAGCAGCGCCACCACATAAATCTTCTGGAGCTGCAAGATATCGAACTAGCCATAAAAGCCTTTCTGCATTTCAACACGGACAGGTCGATCCAGGTGTTGGTGGAAAGCCCACCCTCATTTGGTAGTCCAACAAAGAGGGTGGATTTGAGCGGTGTGCTCTATGTTCAGAAGCTGTGAGGTTTGGGCAATGCTGGCACTTCATGAGATTTCCTCGACTGGATCCCTTAAATCAGGGCCGACAAACTCAGTTCATCTTGCCAGTCATGAGGGGCTTCTGCATCTGTAGGCGGCACGAGATCTCTTTGCCGAGTGGGGAATACTCTTGGTAAACCTGTTTTTTTTTTTTCTTTGAAAATACTCGGTTTAGCCTTTTACCGTCTGTGGTTTCCTCCTAAACAGTCTCTAGGAGACATGTTCTGCCTTCCTTGGGACTCTGATCTCCTATAAACATTTCCACATCTGTTGCAGCTCGCCTCACTCCTGAAAAATCAAAGAGAACCAAGCACTGCTGATTCTGGTGGTACTTGAATGGGCAGAAGTGAGTGGTACTCCGAATTGGTGACCCTCCGTATCTGCCATCCAGTTCATCTTCCCCTTTAAAAGCACCTACTGCCCGAGCAGCAAGGCAGAGTGCTGCATCTGAATCTCCACAATCTACCCCTTTTTTGTGTGGTGATTGTGCCGAGCCAAGGAGGGGTTTCGAACTACAGTGTGACGTGGTTGTTGGGAGTTTGCCTTCTCACCGCCTTTCCACCAAATTAATTTGTCCATGCCCCTGGACCAAGTTTGTTGCCTTATGTGAGAGAAGCAGATTGATCCTCTCCAGGATCTATTGCCTGCTATATTTTTGCTTGTGTTGTCTTTGGCTTGACATTGCATTGCTGTGGAAGACGGTCAGTTATTTGCCATTTTTTGATTTTCTTCATTTGCCCGATAAGCCCTCATTTATATTACCCATAGGGATGTATATTGAGTGCTTTGACTTATGTTTCCGACTAACTCCTTCATTATGCTGCAGTGGGACCACAATATGATTCTGATACTGATATCGTGCTTTCGAGCCTCTTCACAGTTGTGCTCTTTACTCTTCACCCTGAAGGCTGTTCTGATTACTACCACCTCAGCATGTTGCACCAGCGAGCTACAGGCATTGTCAATTCAGCCTCCATATACTACCTGCCAAACTCTGTGCTTGAGACACGAGTATCCTTTTTCCTAAAAGTTGTCATCTTTCCAAAGAGGGCGTCCACAACACTTCCTGCATTCTTTGTGTCATCCAACTAAAAAGGAAGAAGGGGTACACCTTTTAGAGCCACAATGTGCCCTTCATTTTCTACATCTATGAGCCTAAGGAATATTGGATGATGATCAGCTGTCTATTGGGTTGCTGGTGCAAAGTGAGGAAAGGTGGTCCAGAAACAGACCTTGTCCTTGTGACTTGCATCAAACTGTTATGCCCTAGCCACAAAGTATCCTCTAGAGGGCCTTCAGACTGATTCCACCAGAGCAAAGGCGACCACTAATGCTGTAGATCGGAGCTTTCCAGTTTTGGACTTCTGCCAGTTAGCTACTTTAGAATGTGGTCACACTTTTACCAGAATCTGCCGAATCCATTCACCTGCCCTCCGAGAGGGTAACTTTGCTCGCTCTGTCCTGCATGACTTCCTGATGTGAAGTTCACACCCCAAACTTGCCCCTTTGAAAGGGCATTACTATGTTATTGGTTCATAAAGCGAGGAATCTACAGCTAAACTTATCTATCAGAAGGCTAATTTAGTTATTTTTATTATTGCTTCTTCTGTTGGCTAACCTGTGTAACTGCAGATTACTCGCCATCCACCCCTTCTATGTTCTGTACAGTGTACTTTTATAAATAAAATTCCACATTAGCTGTTGAACACTGCCAATGAAAGCTGAAGTTCGAGGCATATGAGCTGCAGATTGTACACTAAGCATAGATCGCCATCTGGTGTTGGGCTCGGATGTTTGCATGTTGTTTTTGTCTTCGAAGAAGTCTTGTAGTCACGAGGTTGGGGACTCCTCCTTTGGTCGACAGTGCGCATGGGATTCGGCTCCATCGTTAGATTGTTTTTTTCCGCCATCCGGTTTGAATAAGACTTGCTGCGCTCCGGATCGGTGTCGTTATCGAACCCCCTTCGACGCGCAATCCCACTCAACCAACCGTATTATCTGGATCGTGTGCCTTCGACACGCACCCTCGACAACTCTCGATTAAACTTCGCCTGCAAACCTCGACTTGGGCCTATTCGCGCAGGTAGAGACGGACGTCGATGGAACAGACTCCATTTAAGAAATGTCCACCATGTGGTGCTAAGTTTCCACACTCTGACCTCTATCCGGTTTGCAACCTGTGCCTCTCTCCAGAACATCGAGAGGACAATTGTGAAGCTTGCCTCTCCTTCAAGTCCGAGAAGACCATCCGGGATCGTCGAGCTCGACGCCGTGACATGCAGCGAGGCACAGTTTCCATTCCGGACATCTTCCATCCAGGTCCCGATAACCTTCAGGAGCCAGAACAACAAGAGGTTCCGGGCTCCAAAGTAGACGTCTCCGATGCCGAAGATGACATCACTCCTGCTCAAAGGGACGTGAGTACTGAGACCGAAGCCCATACCAATGGCTCCGGTAACACCTTCGGGCTCAGGTCCACACACTACAAAAACTTCGAACGCCCCGCCTCCGGGCTCAGCACCGAAGGACAAGGAAAAGTCATCCGGCTCCAGCCAACCACCCGGTACCGAGAAACCACCTTCGGCACCAAAAGCTCAGTCGTCTGAGCACCTAAGCGGCTGGATAAAGCATCCGCATCGTAACAGCCGGATAAAAGATCGGCCCGGAAGCACATAGACAAAACTTTGGCACCGAAACACACAGAAAAGACTTCGGCACCGAAAACTTCAGAGCCAAAACCATTAAAGGACAAGGCACCGAAGGCTTCGGAACCAGGGGAAAATGTTGGACCGGACAATGTCTCAAAACATCCAAAAATTGTTTCCAAAGAGAAATCCTCAACGCAAAGCCATCGATCCTGAAGAGCTTTTCTTTCCTGATCCAAAACAGACTACCATTTTTATTCACCCAAAGACTGGTCACATAGTCACCAAACTACCTACAAAGAGGAAACCAGAACATTTGCCACATGCTCCAGTTCCTCCAAAAAAGTTACACATAGCTACTAACACTTCACCACCACCTTCACCCCCACCACCAGTTAACCCTAATTTAATCATTTCGCCACCACACTCGCCACAATCCAAGGACAGTGACAATTCACATGGGGATGGGCAAAAACCTTAATTATTAGACGCGTCAGGTAATCGTATGGCATCTCAAGCTGCAAATTCATGGAGAATAGCAAACACACAAGCACTTCTAGCAAGATACAAAAGGGTACACTATGATGAGCTGGAAAAGCTCATTCAACATCTACCTCAAGAATATAAGGACAAAGCCAATGACCTTATACAAGAAGGTAAACTGATAACCAATACATCCATCCTATGTGTGCTTGACGCATGCACATGCAGTAATGACCAGTGTTTTGCTACGCAGACACACCTGGCTCAGGGTATCTGAGTTTAAACAAGAGGTACAAAATACCATTCTTAATCAACCATTTAATAAAGAGCACCTCTTTGGCCCTGCAGTCAACGCATCTTTAGAAAAGATTAAAAAAGAAACTGAGACCGCAAAGTCTATAGGAGCCTTACAGTCACCATCTACGAGAGGCTCTTTTCGTCGCTCCTTCTATAGAGCAGGTTCCAAAACAAATACATCAGAACACCCATCCTCATCCTATAAAAGTCCCAACCAGGGCTCCTTTTCTAGGGGATACAATAGAGGAGGCTACAGAGGTAACCACAATAAGCGTAGCGGCAGGGGTAATAACACCCGCAACTCCCCTAATAACAAACCGTGACTTCCCTACTCTTCCCCCCGATCATCCCACTCCTGTCGGGGGACACCTCTCTCAGTTCCTACCTGTCTGGAATTCCATCACAACAGGCAAGTTGGTAAGACAGATTATTCAGTATGGTTGTTACCTGGAACTCACTTCTACACCTCCCAACATTCTTTCAAGACCGCGTCCAATGTCATTAGAACACCTGAAGCTCCTCAAGCGGGAGGTCTTAGCAATGTTACAAAAGGATGCAATAGAACTAGTTCCTCTGCCTCATCAGGGCACAGGAATCTATTCCCTTTATTTTCTAATCCCAAAAAAGGATGGCTCTCTGGCCAATACTGGACCACAGACCGCTCAATTTTACATTCAATCAGACCACTTCCACATGGTCACTTTACAACAAGTGCTTCCACTACTACAGCAAGGCAACTTTCTCTCCACTCTAGATTTAAAGGACGCCCATTTCCACATTCCCATACATCCCGCTTACAGGAAATATCTCAGGTTTGTGGTAGATGGTCAACACTACCAGTTCAAAGTGCTCCCATTCGCGGTCACTACAGCACTCAGGATTTTCACCAAATGCCTCGCCGTGGTTGCAGCCCATCTGAGAAGACAACAAATCCATGTCTTCCCTTACCTGGACGATTGCCTCATAATAGCAAACTCCCACCACAGCTGTGTTGAAAACGCACTCCGTACAATACCGTTGCTTCACAGTCTGGGATTCCCAATGAATCTAAGCAAATCCCATCTCCCACCGTCCATAATGCAACAATATCTAGGGGCTACAGTGAATACTTCCACAGCCCTAGCATATCCCAATCCCGTCAGGATAAATGCTATACAAATGCTAGTTCAAAGATTTCAACCACAACACTCACTACCAGCAAGAGTGTTCATGCAGCTAATAGGAATGATGGCCTCTTACATTTTTTCTCGTCCCTAATGCAAGATTACAAATCTGCTTATTACAAGAGTGTCTAGCATGTCAGTGGAACCAGGCCCAAGGTCAGCAAACAGATCTGGTGTCGGTGGACGACCGCACCCATCGCTCTCTGCAGTGGTGGACCACAAAAAACCTTTCCAAAGGGCGGTCGTTCCTCGAGCCAGTCCCACAGATAGTGCTAACAACAGATGCATCGCTCACCGGCTAGGGAGCACATCTCCAAAACCATACCGTTCAAAGTTTATGGACCTCTCAACAAAAACAATTTCACATCAACTACCTGGAATTGTTAGCAATCTCTCTAGCGTTGGAGTCTTTCCAACCAAAACTGCTAGGCAAAGCTGTCCTAATCTGTACAGACAACATGACAGCAATGTATAACATACAAAACCAGGGGGGGGCACACTCTCTCCAGTTATCCTGTCTAGCACAGAGCATCTGGAGATGGACCATTCCACGGAAAATATACCTGCTGGCAGAATACCTACCAGGAGTACACATTCAAATAGCAGATCTGCTCAGCCCTCAAACACAACAGATCCACCAATGGAAACTTCATCCTCCAGTTCTTCTTCCATTCTTTCACATGTGTGGACACCCAGACATAGATCTGTTTGCCACACACCAGAACGCAAAATGCCTAAGCTTCGCATCCAGGTATCCACACCCATTGTCCAAGGGCAATTCGCTATGGATGAATTGGTCAGGCAAATTTGCTTACGCTTTTCTGCCTCTCACACTCATTCCATTACTATTGAGGAAACTCGAACAATATTCCTTCACAATCAACCTAGTTGCTCCAACATGGGCAAGGCAACCATGGTTCACAACTCTGTTACAACTATTAGTAGTGCCACATCAAAAGCTGCACCTCTCACCAAAGCTTCTCACTCAGAACCATGGAGAGATAAGACACCCAGAACCCAATCAGATCAACCTTGCGATCTGGCTCCTGAAATCCTAGAGTTCGGATACCTTAATCTT
Source organism: Lissotriton helveticus (assembly GCF_964261635.1). Taxonomy (NCBI): domain Eukaryota; kingdom Metazoa; phylum Chordata; class Amphibia; order Caudata; family Salamandridae; genus Lissotriton; species Lissotriton helveticus. The sequence goes on along the minus strand of NC_136057.1, from coordinate 528,672,997 downwards.
CCGCCAGACTGTATGAACGTTATCAAAGAAGCTAGACGCCCGACCACAAGGGCATGCTATGCAGCAAAATGGAAGAGGTTCATCATTTATTGCTCACACAAAATCAACCCACTGGATGCTTCCATTCATAACATCATCTGTTACCTTTTGCATCTACAACAATGTAACCTAGCGTATACTTCTATAAGGTTACATCTAGCTGCCATAGCGGCCTACCTACAAAACAGACAACATTTGCCTTTGTTTAGGGTTCCAGCGATCAAAGCTTTTATGGATAAACTTAAAGAAGAATTCCACCAAGAGCTCCACCCTCTCCAGTGTGGAATCTCAATATAGTCCTTACCAGACTAATGGGTCCTCCATTTAAACCTCTACACAAATGTGAACTACAGTTGGAACTTGAAAAGTAGCATATTTAGTCTCCATCACATCTTTCAGGAGAGTGAGTGAACTCCAGGCACTAACCATACAAGAACCATTTTTACAAATCCCTCATAACAAAGTGGTTCTTATATCAAACCCAACATTATTACCCAAAGTGGTATCTGCCTTTCATCTAAACCAGTCGGTTGAACAACCAGTATTCTTCCCTCAACCAGACTCGGTGGCAGAAAGAGCTCTACACACCATAGATGTTAAAAGAGCATTACTTTACTACATTGAAAGAACAAAATCCTTTAGGAGAACCAAACAACTTTTTGTAGCTTTCTCCCCACCTCATAAGGGCAATCTTATATCCAAAACAGGAATTGCAAGGTGTATTGTAAAATGCATACAGATATGCTACCGTAAAGCCAAACGCATGTTACCATTCCCCCTAGAGCTCATTCTACACGTAAACTAGGGGTCTCTATGGCATTCTTGGGGAACATTCCCCTAGATGACACATGTAAGGCAGCAACTTGGGCCACACCACACACCTTCACAAAACACTAGGGTGTAGATGTGCAAGCAAAACAACATGCTAGTGTGGGCCAGGCTGTATTTAAAACACTATTTCAAACTACTGCAACAGATACAGATAGCCACCGCTAAGGAGAATACTGCTGTATAGTCTATGCATAGTGTACAATCTGCAGCTCATATGCCTCGAACGGAAAATGCTACTTACCAGTATACATCTGTTCTTGGCATGTAGAGCTGCAGAGTTTTACACGCCCACCTTCCTCCCTGGATACCTCTATCTGTTCCAGTCTTATCTTACTTAGATACATCACACATGGACATCTTTCTATTTCTCACTACTCCATCTAACCCTAGTGGCAAAAACATTCTAACAATGGAGCCGAAGCCCATGCGCACTGTCGACCAAAGGAGGAGTCACCAACCTCTTAACCAAAAGACTTCTTCGAAGACAAAAATAACATGCAAACATCCGAGCCCAACACCAGATGGCGATCTATGCATAGTGTACAACTCTGCAGCTCTACATGCCAAGAACAGATGCATACTGGTAAGTAGCATTTTCCTTCTGTTGGGTGCACTCTGTCTACTTGAGTGAGGAATGTCGAGTGATTAAGCTGACGTCAGCATGCAGGTGTGGCACCTTACTGCAGCTCAGTGTCATGACTGGAGGTGGTGTAGAGTTGCAATATGTACATTTAGTGCGCATGAGTTATTGCAAGAATTTCTAGATCTAGTCTGTAGCCTGGAAAGATTGACCAGGTGAGAAAAGTGTGGGTGTAGTATATACCCGAAAAATAGTCACCAAAGATAACAAAGTTATTAATCTCTGCATACTGGCAGCCTTCAGTACCTGACTTGATAAACCTTAGCTATCTATCTACAGATGCATGTTATCAACCATGGACTTGTTGAACCTGGTTCAAATGATTGAGAGACATGCCCACAAAGCCAGACATGCCTTAGTAACAAAGCTCAATGGGGCAACTCTTGGATCTATCAAATATCACACGACTTAGACTGGTCATGCCATACTTCATTTCACCGTTCTACCCGTTCCAGCAAGCAAAACTCCAGCAGTAGCTACTAAAACAGACCCCAGATCATGGTAGCATCTTGATATTGCCACTCTCCGCGTCATACTCTGCTTTAAGATATCCACCTTCAGTAGTTGCATCTCTGGCTATCTTAAGCTCTATACAACATCCTCTCAACAAATACCATTGCCACCTTGCACTGATGTGTGAAAGCAAGCTTGGCTATTGCAGATGTAAGATTTCTTGGATCCAATAAATGATTTCTGGAAAGAGTCTGGGAAAACAGGCCATTCTAAGAATACACCGTGGTTATAATACCGCCCAAGAATTTTCAAAGCTAAAAAAACAAAATTGGCTACACTATTGCCTGTGGATCTATGAGTTTACTTCCCCAACCAAAACATTTGCATAAAATGATCGCAAAAATCTTGCACCCTGAGTGCTTATTCTCCAAAACCAGCCACACACTATAGCTAGGATTCCTTTGCGAGCCACTTCATCTCTTGAGACAAAAAACTAGAAGAACCCCATGAGGTTAATAACAAACACTACTGACCGCTCACCTGCATTTCTCCACAACAGGCAAGTGCCACAGTACAAAATAGTAACCTACAACCCTCTAGACTCCACGGAAGACTTCAACAAACTGACAATGGATTGTGCTAGATCGAGTCTCCAGCAGAACTCTGCGACGCATCCATATTCAAGAACACTTTCATCAATAGCTTAGAAGCCGTTTCGGCCAGGGCAGTCATAAACTAATCCCTAGAGTCTGGCACATTCCCAGAAACCGACAATTGCGTAATTAAGCTCATCCTATTAGAAAAAAAAGGCCCGCAATCTGTCATGATTAGCAAACTATCTCCAAATGGCCCTACTGAAACTGATTGAAAGGGCTGCCTACCAGCTACTATAATCTCCCTTCATTGAACAGAGCAATCTAAACCTAAACTGATTCTGCTCATGCAGAAGCACAGAATCTGTACTAATCACAACTTGGTGTGAGATCAATATTTTAGTTATTTATTTATTTATTTATTCATTTATTTATTTATTTAAGGAATTTGTAGAGCGCAGCTGTCACCTTACAGGTATCCTGGCGCTAAGGCTTCACAGCTTGCACAGTTGACTCAAATAGAGTAGTGGTACAACAACAACCTTGACATATTTCTGCTTCCTTTGATTTGGGCCAACATCTAGCTCTGTCCCGGAGGCTGAAATTGGTTGGATTTAAGGTCCTACCTATAACTAGATTTAATTATTGGCGTCTAGCAGACCTATCATTGTATACATCCCTCCATTTTATTCTGCCCATTTTCCATCAGTCTCCAGAGCACCTCAGTCTCCCCTCCGTTTCAGTGTATATCTCGAACCTCTGCCTGTCTTGAGCTCTTACTTCAAACTCCGATTCTATAACTGTGCAGGTAAGACACTTCTTTTGCAATGAGCCAATGTTTGCCAGTCATAGACCATTGAATGCAAAGAAAGCTGCCTTACAAATGTGACAAGCCACTATCAGTCTAGAACATTCCCATCTGGAATAAGTCAATTCAATGTGTCTAAGAGCATCCAACCAAGTAATGAACAAGCTGTAGAGAATCCAAAGTGCATCTGCAAGACCACTCCTTAACCTCAGTATCCGGTCATTAATCTCTCCTGCCTTACAATTTATATGCTGGCCCTCCTTAGGTCGACATATCACATTCACAAGCAATGTACACATCTCATCGTGCAATTCCTGACTAAGGACTACGCTTTCTCCATAGAACACTTTTGACCTGCTCTTATCAACACCTGCCTTCCAGCAAATCTTGTGTGGTGGAAACTCCTTTCCGACAGCGAAAATATGGAACTGCCTAACGGCTAGATTAAGAGCAAGAAGCAACCACCTTGAATTTCAGAGTCCATTAAAAACCAGGCTCTTACCACGAGTATGTTGTACTCAATCCCTTTAATGGTAGGTATTCGCATAAAGCATCTTCTCTCAAACTCGCTCTAAACACTTCATGCTTGGATGCAGCAGCGCAGACAGTCCATGTTTAGAGCACATCGCCATACCTCACACACCTCATCCGATGCCAACCACATACATCGTTATACAGCCAGGACCATGTCCAAATCTGTACTCCAAAAAGGCAACCTAGCTGCAAATGCAAATTCTATTTCAGTCAGAGCAATATCCCCCTTGAGCTCCAAGCCGTAGATGACCACAGACATTGCTGTCATCCCGTCTGATCAGTTTTGAGTTGTGCTCATCAGGTAATGCTGATTTGCACGAGATGCTATAATCGATTTGGAATCTGTGGAAGTCAGTGCCATAGAGCTGGAAATATCGACATATCATATTGCTTTGATTCATCATATCCAATTGTCCGGCAAATCTTGATGTCAACTTGAAAGTAGTTTGTGAATATAATTCTTAAGATAATACCTTTTTATTGCCAATTATGCAGATCCAGTGGTAGACTGGTCTGATATTCATAGTGTTGGTTCTCCGGTGGGTCTCTATTCTATGTGTACGATACACTTCTATTGACCAATGCATCTTCTTACACGTTGAATGCCGCACAGACTGCCTACTTTTCTGTAATGTTCGTCTATTTAGTTGTATGTATACAGTCTGCTTGTCATTTTCAATCTTGGGTTTACCTCACGTATTTTGGGACTTGCATTTTGGGCTACACATTTTGTCATCGAAATGAGAACCCAGGGCTGCAGTGAGAGAGGCTGCTGAGCTTTAAAAGGCATGCAGTGAGCCTGTCTTCTGGAATCCCCATTACATAGTATGTATATATACCGTTCTACGCATGTATTGTAAACCAAGCAAACAACCATATCTTTATCTGATGTAATTTCTCTAAAACGTGAAAAATTAACCACCCTTATTGTTTATTTGATTACATACAATGTCTGGCATATGAAACTATAGTTGTACATGCTTAACACGGGTGTGTGTGCTGCATTGCAGGGAAGTCTTGGCAAGTGAGGCCATTCTGAACATACCCACCAGAGCGGACTGGAGGGAATGCAAGTCTACAAAGGACGAAGAGGAAACCTTGGCTAAAGCTTTCAGAGAGAGCTTTGAACCTTTTGATTTCTCCTTGGCGGAGTAAGCGGATGCAGACACTTTGGAAAAGATGTCCCGGCTCTTAAGAGGAAATAATATTCACCTCCTGCCACAGCAATTAAACACTCTTCTATGTCCTTCGAAGTATGTTTTTTTGGGCTGCATTCGGCTGGTTACTTATCTGTTTAACCACAGGGAAGATTAATTAACGTTTGCATAACTCATTCAAATAAACCTGTTCTGTCACTGACGCATGAGAACTGGATACAGAAAAACAAAGAAGAGCGCAACTGTATTTATTGGGGATCTTTCAAAAAACTATTTTAATTTTTACTGGAGAAAATTTAGGAAATCATGAGACACATGAGCTTACTATAGTACAATGCAGAAATGTTGCCTACCGAGTTAGTTAAAACAGAGAACTAATGTTGGGGAACTTATGCAGATGTTTTCAAAAACCAGCATCTTTTTAAAGTGATATGTTTATTACTGAATCCCATTGTCCCTTTTGTTGTTGTTGTGGTTCTTGTATTTGTAAATAAAATAAAAAACTTGGTTTGATTCAGTGATATTTTGTTGAGGCCATAATGCTCCTGTGGCTCTTCATCCCAGCCAATGTGGTTAACCTGTTTTTTCGTGTTGATATTTATTTCTTATACTTGGATAGAAATGTGACCCTTGTGCAATCATCAAAATGCAGAGGAGAGACTGACACACGAATCTTCTACAAGTACTCTGCACCTGCCGGCAGCTCTGTTCCTATAGATTGGGAACCCTACGCAGCAACTGTCTACTAACTATGAGATAGTCCCAATTTTGCATTGTTTGCCAGTCTTAAATATATTGTTCCCCGTGCTCTTCTTTTGTATTCCAGATGTGGATTGTCTTTACGAAGACGCAATTTGTGTTATAGTGGGCAGTTATGACTTTAAAGCGTGAATTTTTGGCAACTTGTAGAGAAGCCGCAACCTCTACCTGCAAAGTGATTACTGGGCCCTGAATGTTTGTTGCTACACATAGTAACCTGGAGCTGTTCATTTTTAAAACCTCTAGGGGCTTTGCTGTTTCACATATATTTAATATCCATGGATGTTTACTTTTAACTTGTCAGTCGTTTTATAATACCCACGGATATATTTTCCCACAACCAACCTAAATTTGATTACAAAATAAACAATCTTATTGGAAAATAAAAGTATTTGAATACATGAGGTAGAATGGAACACTGAAGATATGCACAAAGTTAAAATTAACTTTCTTTACAGCATCCATGCAGTGAAATAGACACAGCTGGTTGAACAGACCAGGCAGGAGCATGATCTGGCTATATGCCAGGCATTGCGGCATAGGCTAGTGCACATGACCAAAGGCCATGTGCTGCTGGTTCAGGGCCCAAGCTAGATCCACACTCTGCACCTAACTAGCTTAATTTGCAGGGTCACATCTGACTGTATCCCAGGATCTGTGCCTAGAGGTTGTTGCTCACCGTTGAAAGCTATGCGCAGCCGATTTTCTTTTATTTGGGGCTGGGGCTCCGACCAAATACTGCTACCGATAAGCAAAGGCAGTGTAGAAGTGGTTGGGAGAGAGGAGGGCTGGACACATGGCTGGATGTAGGCCATGCCCACTGCACAGAACCCACTGCAGACAACCAAACGGCATAGCAGGCGCAGTTTGATGGCCTAACCATAGGCCGTGAATTAACTATAAAAAAAGTAAAGATAAGTTATTTTTTTCCTTATAAAAATCTCCATAGTTAAAGTGACCGTTTTATTACGAAAAATGCAACATTTAAACAATCTTGATTGATCTCTTCATTGACAAGGGTTAGGTTGTGTGTGGCCAAACAAACATGTACAGTCTGGTCTGTGGGCTTATAGGTTTGGGGGCAAGTTGGAACACTGCACTGGCAAACTTAATTGGATATTGCCTGTTATTGCCAGCGAAGACCGGTTTGGTTTGGCAATGCTTTTTGGCCAAGTTTTTAGCCAATAATAGGGATTTTGCATATATTGAACAGCACCAGCAAAGTAAAAAAAAAAAAATTAACACAATGATGCATCCGCAATCATGTGTCGGGTGCATATGCATGAGGCTGCAGTGGCTGCAGCGTCATCGGGTATTTGTAATGATGCAACAGTAATTTCCCCATTTGTAAGTTTAAAGCTCCCTTGAGCAGCGGGCTGACGAGCCTGGGATCCCGCACCTACGCGCCTGAGTGGTACTATACCTGGCAGATATTGGCAGCCATCGGCAACCCCAGTACACGGCCTATCCCTGCTGATGAGGGGTAATACCCCGAAACACGTGTCCAGGGATGGCGAAGACAGCGAAGATAGCAGAAGATCGAAAGATGATGCATCGCGAACACTTTACTACATTGACCAGAGTCCTTAGGGGCCACACCGCCGGTGTGTGAGTAGTGTGCGTCCCCACCCCCATTTGTAACTTTAAAGCTCCCTTGAGCAGCGGGCTGATGAGCCTGGGATCCCGCACCTACGCGCCTGAGTGGTACTATACCTGGCAGATATTGGCAGCCATCGGCAACCCCAGTACATGGCCTATCTCTGCTGATGAGGGGTAATACCCCGAAACACGTGTCCAGGGATGGCGAAGACAGCGAAGATTGCAGAAGATCGAAAGATGATGCATCGCGAACACTTTACTACATTGACCAGAGTCCTTAGGGGCGACACCGCCGGTGTGTGAGTAGTGTGCGACCCCACCCCCATTTGTAACTTTAAAGCTCCCTTGAGCAGCGGGCTGACGAGCCTGGGATCCCGCACCTACGCGCCTGAGTGGTACTATACCTGGCAGATATTGGCAGCCATCGGCAACCCCAGTACACGGCCTATCCCTGCTGATGAGGGCTAATACCCCGAAACACGTGTCCAGGAATGGCGAAGATAGCAGAAGATCGAAAGATGATGCATCGCGAACACTTTACTACATTGACCAGAGTCCTTAGGGGCGACACCGCCAGTGTGTGAGTAGTGTGCGACCCCACCCCCATTTGTAACTTTAAAGCTCCCTTGAGCAGCGGGCTGACGATCCTGGGATCCCGCACCTACGCGCCTGAGTGGTACTATACCTGGCAGATATTGGCAGCCATCGGCAACCCCAGTACACGGCCTGTCCCTGCTGATGAGGGGTAATACCCCGAAACACGTGTCCAGGGATGGCGAAGACAGCGAAGATAGCAGAAGATCGAAAGATGATGCATCGCGAACACTTTACTACATTGACCAGAGTCCTTAGGGGCGACACCGCCGGTGTGTGAGTAGTGTGCGACCCCACCCCCATTAGTAATTTTCTCTTGTTCTTTTAATTTACCGTTCCCAGATGGCACAATGGTATATTCATATATATGTGTGTGTGTGTATATATATATATATATATATATGTATATATATATATATATGTATGTATATGTTGATGATCCAGTGGAAGGCTTGTAGAAGCCGAAACGCATAGGCCGTCCTATTAGCACGTAATTTTGCACATGGTGTGTAAAGAATAAAAAAGAACTTTTAAAAACTTACCTGCTGCTGTGCCGTGACTTCTGCCAGAGGGGAACCAGAGGGCTAGAAGATTCGAAGCAATATATATATATATATATATATATATATATATATATATATATATAAATATATTACCTACTGGCGGTCGCCAGTAGGTAGTTATAGTTAGGATTGATTTCCATAGGGAAATCGCAACATTCTATTGGGAATAACTTTGGCGCCGGTTGAGCAATCTGCCTGAATTTTTCAGCAACTTTGCCTCGCGGCTCTCCGCTCCTTCCCTGAAAGTTTGGGGGGGGATTCGTCAAGCAGGGGCCGAGATAAAAGGGGGGTCCCAAAACGTGTTTTCCCCATGTTAATTTCCATAGGGCGGTCTGTTTCACTTTTAGCTCGAACGGCTGAATGGATTTTCACCAAACTTGGCAAAATTGTAGGGACTGGTAGCCCGATGTGCCTTTGCTATGTCTCAAGATATGTGCTCCAGAGGATTTTGAGTAATTTAGGTTAAAAAAAATGTATATATCTATGGCAGTGCCCAGGTACGCGCACCGGGGAGCGCTCCGGGCGCGCCACGCGACTTGCGCACGGAAAGCTGATTGGCTCTCGGGTGTCTGTAAACATTCCAAACAGTCCGGAGCGGCCGCCATCTTGTGTCTCGGTTGGATCGAGACACAAGAGGTGGCAAAAAACAAAGGGGGAAATGACCAAAAGGGGGCAGGGTAGACCCCCCCCCCGACCCTCTAGGTTTGATGTGGAGGCCATAAAAGGCTCCGCGGGGCAAAAAAAAAATTTTTTTTTCCGATTTTCACGGGGGGAGCGATCGGTACGCGCACCGGGGAGCGTAGCATGGGGAAAACCCCGTTCATTCACTGCGTCACCTCTACGACCCTTTCTTGCGTCAATATACCCCTTTTGCATACATTACATCTGACGTAGGTATAATGTGGCGCAGGGGTTTACAAAGTGACGCATCTACCTAGATGCGTCACTTTGTAAATATGACTGAATAAGGTGCATTTTTAACAGCACTGGTGCGTCACAAAAAGTGACGCACCGGTGGCGTAAAAGTGACGCATGGCCTCATAAATGAGGCCTTCAGTCTTCTACTCATGCGTCATATTAAATATATGACGTATTATGTCGCAAGTACTTTTAGATATGTCAGTATTTCAGACGTATCTGTAAGCGCAAAAGTGATGCATTGCTGGAGTCTGTCACAAAAATAATGCAACTCCAGGAATGCATCCTTTCACATGGGGCCAGGCCCCATGTGAAAGGGCCTGCATCAGTCTTGCGCCTGCTGTGAAACAGGCGCAAGATTTGGACGCAACAGCGTCATAAAAGTGACGTAGTGATATCTCATAGATTTTACTGCGTCACCTCTACGACCCTTTCTTGCGTCAATATGTCCCTTTTGCATACATTGCACCTGAGGTAGGTATAATGTGGCGCAGGGGTTTACAAAGTGATGCATCTACCTAGATGTGTCACTTTGTAAATATGACTGAATAAGGTGCATTTTTAACAGCACTGGTGCGTCACAAAAAGTGACGCACCGGTGGCGTAAAAGTGACGCATGGCCTCATAAATGAGGCCTTCAGTTTTCTACTAATGCGTCATATTAAATATATGACGTATTATGTCGCAAGTATTTTTAGATATGTCAGTATTTCAGACGTATCTGTAAGCGCAAAAGTGATGCATTGCTGGAGTGTGTCACAAAAATGATGCAACTCCAGCAATGCATCCTTTCACATGGGGCCAGGCCCCATGTGAAAGGGCCTGCACCAGTCTTACGCCTGCTGTGAAACAGGCGCAAGATTTGGACGCAACAGCGTTATAAAAGTGACGTAGTGATATCTCATAGATTTTACTGCGTCACCTCTACGACCCTTTCTTGCGTCAATATGTCCCTTTTGCATACATTACACCTGACGTAGGTAGAATGTGGCGCAGGGGTTTACAAAGTGATGCATGTTCCTAGATGTGTCACTTTGTAAATATGACTGAATAAGGTGCATTTTTAACAGCACTGTTGCGTCACAAAAAGGTGCGCACCGGTGGCGTAAAAGTGACGCATGGCCTCATAAATGAGGCCTTCATTCTTCTACTCATGCGTCATATTAAATATATGACGTATTATGTCGCAAGTACTTACAGATACGTCAGTATTTCAGACGTATCTGTAAGCGCCAAAGTGATGCATTGCTGGAGTGTGTCAGAAAAATGATGCAACTCCAGCAATGCATCTTTTCTTACCCTTCCACACCCCCGTTCCTTTTCTACATTTTGTTTGAATAACCACATTCCCCATGTTCACTCTCCTTCTCCTTACTTTTGTTCCCTACACTCACTTTCTTTCAGTCCCCCTACTTCACTTCTTTTCTCCTCTCATACTTTTCTGTTCTTTCTTACTCATTTTCCTTTCCTTTATCAATGCACTCCACTTCACTTACTCTTTTCCATTTTTTTAAGAATATAGCTCTTTGATGAGAATTGGAGGTAGTTCTGAAAAGAACTTTTTTTTTTCTTCTTTTTTCTTTTTTTAGAACAAAAACAAAAACAGGGAATGGAAACTGCTCAACAGGGGCAAAAAAAATAATAAATAAATTAGTGCTGGGAACGGCAGCGATGGTTCTCCAATGCTCGAACCATGAGCAGAACACTTTGCTCCCCACAGGAAAGTAGCTGATCAGTCTTTGCATTTAAGGACGCCTTTGTTAAATGCAGGCTGAATGTTCGGAACCAGCTCTTGTGATCTCCCCCTCACCGATGGTGTTCGTCCTCCGGTTGATGTCGAGGCCCCATCACTGGGAACCTCTTGTGCCAGAGCCCTGACACTTTCCCGGGCAAAATTCTGGGGGTGCCTTCTCTCCACATGGCGAATCATTGTGGAGTTCCCAAAAGAATATTTTTTAGTGGGGTCACCCCGTCACAGGACTGTGTGACAAATCCTGCACTCCACTTTTGGAGCATTTACCTTCTTCTGGTGAACAGGTATGGTAAAAAATTTCCAGATGAAATGTTCTTTGTATTTTGGTTGAGGAGGCTCTTCATCGATGAATTCATTGGAGTCATCTTCACTGCTGGATGGTCTGGCAGCCATGATAATCCAAGATATCCAACAAAGAACCGAGAGCAAAACAGGCAGTTCTTTCAGTCACAAAAGTGAAAGAAGAAGTGAAGGAAATGGGTGGGGATTTTTTTCTTTATAAAAAAATATGTTAGCAACCAATGAAAAGTGTTATTTTCAGGTCACATGACCCGACGCGCTTACGCTACGCGCCCGTAGTCGCGCTCCAGGGCGCGCGGCGTAAGGGTGTCGAGACGTTGCGCGATCGTATGCGCACGCGTGCTTCCGGGTGCGCTTACGCTGTGCGTCATATGACGCATCACGCGTCTACGCGATACGTCACGATGTTGTTTTCGTTCGCTAGAATAGCGCTAACGGGACGCTGCCCGGTACGCGCCCCCAAGGCGCGCCGCAATCGTATGCGCACGCGTGCTTCCGGGTGCGCTTACACTGTGCGTCATATGACGCATCACGCGTCTACGCCATACGTCACGATGTTGTTTTCGTTCGCGAGAATAGCGCTAACCGGACGCTCCCCGGTACGCGCCCCAAGTTAAAAATTAAAAAAAATTAAAAAATTTGACATAATTATACAATATAAAATTCGTTTTCAAATTTATTAATTTTTATACCTATAAAGATTTGCTATTAAAAAACCATTGAAATTCACTGAAAAAAACCATAGGTTTCACACCAGTTATAGTTAGCTGGAAGTTTTACTCGCATAAAACCATTGAAATTCCCACGTTATAGTTAGTTGGACTCACTATAACTTGCGCGTGCAATGCACTGCTGATGACGTCACATATTACATCACTCATGACATGGTCAGTGACATCACTCATGACATCACTGATGACACCATCCTTGTGACAGAGTGAGAGACCTCCTTTCACTGTAATGTAACCCTTGAAACACATATTCAAAAATAGAAACAAAAATTTTCAAAAAAATGGAGATACCCATACCACTTACAACAACCAATTCAATAATTCCACCATCTATATACACATCCACTCATTCACCAACATTTCTATATAGTCACTCATTCATATACTCACTCATCATATGTAGTGATACACCTATACATCCTGTTACACACTGACAGGCATCCAAAAGTTACTCACACACATACTCACACATGCAAATAAACTATTGAACATCCATTTATTTGCATATACAGCTATACACACACTACCACTTTACTTCTAAGGAAACTTACACATACTCTCTTAAACAATCACTTATAGAAACACATACTAATTTAAACAGGAACTCTTACAATCCCTCACTCTCACATATACTCACTTATATACATCAATATTCACATATACTAGATTAAAACATATGTAGTTACTGATAAAGACACTAGTGAGACAGTCATTCACTCACTAACACACACATATACACACTCATCCACCCATACAGTCCTGCACATATGCTGTCTTCAAAACACATACAAAGAGAGAGTAAGTCATTCATGCATCTATGTGCTAAGTAATACCCCACCAAACCATACAAACACTCATACTGATACTAAGAAAAACATCTAATAACCCATATACATACACATGTAGCTACTCACCAACCCATGCAGCCACTTATACACAAAGTGAAACACTAATACATATATTTAAATATTTAAACATTACTCACTAATATTTATTTTTCAGAAAGGCACACATTCACTGGATGGTGTCATCAGTGATGTCATGAGTGATGTCACTGACCATGTCATGAGTGATGTAATATGTGACGTCATCAGCAGTGCATTGCACGCGCAAGTTATAGTGAGTCCAACTAACTATAACGTGGGAATTTCAATGGTTTTATGCGAGTAAAACTTCCAGCTAACTATAACTGGTGTAAAACCTATGGTTTTTTTCAGTGAATATATATATATATATATATATATATATATATATATATATATATATATATATATATATATATAATCACGAGTATCCACTCCGTCCACTTCCACCAAAACCCTCGGCGGCGATGACGCGTTTCGGGCTCAGGCGCCCTTGATCACATGTGATCAAGGGCGCCTGAGCCCGAAACGCGTCATCTGTCGAATGCTGTTGCTGAAAAGGTTATAATAAAACATCTTGCCTAAAAGAAGTGGTTCGCTTCTCCTTCTTCGCCGCCGAGGGTTTTGGTGGAAGTGGACGGAGTGGATACTCGTGATTTGAAATTTACGGAAGTTTGGCTTTCTTCCGTTTTGCGAACCCTCTCACCCGGAAGCGGCTGCCGCCATTAAGTCAAGGAAATATATATATATATATATATATATATATATATATATATATATTAATTACCTACTGGCGGTCGCCAGTAGGTATATATAGTTAGGATTTTTTCTCTATGGGTTTTTTGAAAATTCTATGTCTAATAACTTTGGCGTTTGTGGACGGAATTGGCTGAAATTTTCAGGAAAATGGCACATTTTGTTTCTGAGCAGCCCTTGAAAATTTGGGGGGGGTTCGTCAAGGGGGGGCCGAGAAAAAAGGGGGGTCCCAAAACGTGTTTTTAACATTGAGTTTTCCATAGGGCGGTTGGCCTCACTTTTAGCCCGAACGGCTGAATGGATTTGCACGAAACTTGGCAAAATTGTAGGGACTGGTAGCCCGATGTGCCTTTTGTAGGTCTCAATATATGTGCTCCAGTGGATTTTGAGAAATTAACGTTTAAAAAAAGATATATATCTGTAACAGCGGACCTGGCAGCGTCCCAGGACGCGTACTTTACGCGCAACGGAGCTTTGTGAAGCGAAGCTGATTGGTTCTCCGGCGTCTGTCAACATTCCAAAAAGTCCGTAGCAGCCGCCATCTTGTCTCTCGGTAGGATCGAGAGACAAGAGGAGGTCAAAACAAAGGGGGAAATAACTATAAGGGGGCATAGTAGATCCTCGCTGACCCCCTAGGTTTGATGTGGAGGTTTTAAAAGGGCCCCGCGGGGCAAAAAAAAAACAAAATAATAATAATCGAACGGCTGAATGGATTTGCACGAAACTTGGCAAAATATTAGGGACTGGTAGCCCGATGTGCCTTTGCTAGGTCTCAATATATGTGCTCCAGTGGATTTTGAGAAATTAACGTTCAAAAAAAGATATATATCTGTAACAGCGCTCCGCTTCGCGTACTTTTCGCGTTACGGAGCTTTGCGAAGCTGATTGGTTCTCCGGCGTCTGTAAACATTCCAAACAGTCCGTAGCGGCCGCCATCTTGTCCCTCGGTAGGATTGAGAGACAAGAGGAGGCCAAAGCGAAGGGGGAAATGACCATAAGGGGGCATAGTAGATCCTTCCTGACCTCTTAGGTTTGATGTACCATTTTGCCAAGTTTGGTGTAATTCCGTTCAGCCATTCAGGCTGTAGACGTATGTAAATGTCCTATGGAAAATTGCATGGGGAAAACACATTTGAAAGTGTTGAAATTTAGAACCAATTAAAATGTTACTTTGGTTTTGTATTTGTGTGTGATGAAAGTTAATTGGTTATGTATATATGTCAAATGAGAGGAAACCACAGCCATTTTGTGATACTACTGTCTGAGGTACATTTGTGAGGAATTTTTGGTGGTGAATTTCTGGTGTTTGATTTACACAGTACTAACACTTCTGCTACTTTTAAAAAGGTGAGTTGTTAATTTGTAAGGGGAACTATGTTGTACACTTGAAGATAATTTGAAAAATGTTTTCTGTTATTTATTTGCAGTCCTTCTGTTATACTAAATACTTGATAAAGTTAGTTTTATATTATGTATTACTAAAAACGATAAATGAAAGTGATTATTTTTTTCTGCAATTTACAGCAAGCAATTTCAAAATAAAATGGCTCACAATGAAGAGACCGTGGCAATTTCTTTTGAATTGTCCAACACATTGATTGAAATTGAGAGCACCAATAATGAAATATTGTCACAAGGAGGACATGACTTGTATGATTCCATTAGATTGATTGAAATGGACAGCACCAAGAATGAAATATTGTCACAAGGAGATGACTTGAATGATTCCACTACATTGATTGAAATTGAGAGCACCAATAATGAAATATTGTCACAAGGAGGAGATGGCTTGTATGATTCCATTAGATTGATTGAAATGGACAGCACCAATAATGAAATATTGTCACAAGGAGGAGATGACTTGAATGATTCCACTACATTGATTGAAATTGAGAGCACCAATAATGAAATATTGTCACGAGGAGATGACTTGAATGATTCCACTACATTGATTGAAATTGACAGCACCAATAATGAAATATTGTCACAAGGAGGAGATGACTTGAATGATTTTTTTGATCAATCTCTTGATGGCGAATTTATCGAGTGTTTGGAGACCATAGAGTTACAAGAATCATCATTGGAGACTTTTAATGAGGACATTGCTGATGAGGACATGTTACTAGTTCTTTCAAATTTAGAAAATTCTGAAGAATAAATTTATATTTAGAAATCAAAAATTGTTTGAGACATTATTCATTTTTATTTTTAATTTATGAGGTTGTAGCGAAGTGATTGTAGTATAAAATGAGACTTATAGTATAGAGTGCAACATTTTTATGTTACATGGTAAGTTTACTCATATTTACTTCCCTTCTGCCACTATATTATCTCCAATGTGTATTTGACATGTCTTCTTCATCTCCGGCCTCCTTTCTCTCACTGTGTGTCTCCGATGCATCTTATCGCTGCTATTTTGTGTAATTACAGAAGAGAGTAAAATAAAATAGTTCGGAACGTGAAAAGGGGGCAAAGTAGAGTACTCCTCACCCCCTAGGCCTTTTTAGGCGGTCCCAAAAGGATCAGTTTCTGCTTTCCTGAGAGATTATGGTATGAGTTCCATATACCACAATAACTTGCATTACAACATGCAAGATATCTATCTCCTATTACCAACTTTTGGAGATATTCGCGCTAAGCGCGAATATCTCCAAAAAGTAACACCTGCCCTGAGCAGTTCTTAGCCATGTTATCCAATGGGAGGTGGATAACATGGCTAAGAGCATTAGCTCGGTAATGCATGAATATCGCTGAGTTTTTAGCGATATTCATGCATTGCGGCCGTTTATTATCGCATTTGCGATAAACCTTGATAATAGTAAGGTTTATCTTCGATAATTTCTGACGATGCTTAGTGGTAAAAAATTGGTTGGTAAGCATCGTTAGCGATAAATATCGCTTAACTTTGGTAATATGCCCCAACGTCTGTTAACGTTCGATTCGAAGGAAATGAGGAAGTGTTGAAAAACATTGTCTGCGCCATCTTGCCTTTTTTGAAATGCCACACTTTTGTCGTGCACGGCAGCCATTTTAGATGTCTTGACCAGACCCACTCTCTGCACGCTGTCGATTCGTAGCATGGCTCCTCACCCACGCAAGCATCTTCCCTAGGCACTGGTCACCACCGCTCTCTGTCTTATGCATGGGCAATAAACCTCCCCCCATCTGCGCTGCTCTTCCCTGAGAATCACACTCTGTGCCCGCCCGACACCTCCCTTTCGCCCTATTCACTACCGCACCCTCTGACACTCCTCTTTCTCTGTGTCCGATTGTCCAGGCTATCAGCTAGCCCTGCAGATGTAGTTTATGGCCCCAGCTGTAAAGAATCACCCCTCTTCAAAGGAGTTATAGTAGATCAAGGCCCACACCCGATGAGATCCGTCACACCACACGTGTTCCTACTATCTGAAAACCATCCTGTATTGTGATTGGGGAGGGGACCGAGCCTGAAGCGGAAGATTCCAGGAATGACTCTTTGTACATCAAAGTTTTTACAATTATGTGTCACATTAAAAATATATAGCACTCCAACAAAGTAGTAGGAATATAAAACTTTAATAACATATAAATATATACAAGAAAACAAAAACAGTAAAAACATTTAAACAACGAAGAGACCGTGGCAATTTCTTTTGAATTATCCAATAGATTTATTGAAATTGACAGCACCAATAATGAAATATTCTTGTCAGTAGCGGTCTGTTGTGCGAATAGTTCCAAGGCAGCAGAACGCGCTGAAATCTAGATGGCACGAAAGTGATGTCTAGTAAGTTGCCGCCCAGCAAAAAACGGCGTGGGGCGCCGCGGGGGTGAGTGAGTCCAGTAGGCACCACAGCTATTCTTACCGGCATTGCAGAATTACTGCTGGGGACAATGCCTGTGCTGTAGCAGGGTCACAGCAGAAACAAAAAGGATTCTGTTGAAGATGTTGTTGGTTTTCAATTTGAAAACAGTTCTGGTGTCAACTGCTATGGTAATGTAGTGGTTAATGTTTTGTTTTCTCTAGAAAATGTAAAAGAGGGGGAGGCAGTCCAAAGTTCCGTTAAAAGGGCAAAGGAAAGGATCGGTGGTTTGAACTATCAGTCAAAAAGGGGAGGGGGTGCAATAATTTTTCCTACCGGGTCACACTGTGCTTTCACCGGAAGTGAGGTCTGCAGGATTCTAGTAATTCAAAGTGAGGCTGGCGCCAGCATGGGAGCGCCGACGTCCCGCGGATACAGTTTCGTCACTTCACGGGCGATCATGGCAGTCATTCCCCATCGGGGGTCGGAGACTCCCGCGGCTCCTCTAGAATCTTCAAGGTCGTGGAGGACTACGGTGGTGGAGTCAACCAGTGACCGGGCCATTTCTTTATGCTGGGCCCGCTCTTGCCAGGTCAACCGCCATTTTGAGAGTTCGGCAGCTACCGGCGATCGCGGGGTCACATGAGTGGACGGGCTCCACCCTGCCGGGCGAGACGTTGCAGCATGGCCACAGTGGAAGAACCGTTTTCCGGGCGCCTGGAGCGCTGAGGGTGCAGCTGGGAAGTCTCCACCTGGGGAGGCGGGAGAGGCCTGTTCGCACCGTCTCTCCCTCCCAGTGCACCCCACGGCGTCTCGCTTGAGATTTGTTATGGCCGGACCAGGCGATGAGGACGAGGGGGGGGTCGGAGGCATGTGCAAGACATCCCCCCCAGTGTTGTCGCAGCCATTATAAAAGAAAGAAGTGTCCCGTCCGTCTTCGGGCCGGGCTTCCGGTGGATGTCGGCCGGACGCCCCTGGCTCTGGCCCCATGAACGGGTTTCTTGGTTTATCGGCTGCAGCCGGATCCCGTCGGCCTCGGCCCCCCGACCGTTGGTGGTCGGACCGGAAGAGCATGTGGCGGGACTACCTGCAACTCTCAAGGGCCACCGCGGCCGGACTGGGAGAGAGAGGGGAGGGTCGAGGAGACATTCCCCCCTCCTGCAACTGTTCAGCGTTGTAAAGGCAATCCCCTGGCCGGGTCCCGCTGGCCTCGGCCTCTCCTTCGGCTACACCCTACGTTAGGATCTCCTGGCCGAGGCGTGGCAGCAGGACCTGCCTTATATGGGCTGCTCCCGGCTGGGCGTAGCCGGAACCCTGCCCCACCTTGGAAGTTTCCAGAGTGGGGGTGGATGTTCTACTGACTTGCATTTTCCCTAGTCTATCGATTTTTTTTTGGCGTGGCAGGCGGTGGGACAGCGAGGGGTGATTTGGTTTCTCTTACTGTTTTTCTGGTCTCTCACCACTGGCATATTTTAACGTTTTCTTGTTTCTAGGACATTAATAGGTTTTATCATTACGTTATGTTATCGTTTCTTTGTTCGTTGTTTAATAAAAGTTCATGTTCATCAGTGGCCTACTGATTTTCGTTTTCCTATTTTTTTCTTTCCAGGTTGTTTCATGGTAAAGTTTCTGTTAACAGGATACAGTGATCACTTCGTTATTATTGCATATGTCCTTTTCACTAGGGGTGCTCTCTGGTCGGGCCAGATGACGTATCTCTAGTAAATGGTCCGGGTGAAAAAGGTGCATCAATCAGTGGGGAGTAGATAGGCATGACAGATTACAACGGGGGAGAACGGTCCGCATTACGTACCCTTTCACTACTTGCAAAGATTTTCCTACGTTTATTTGCAAACAGGGAATACCTCCAAAAAGAACTAATTCCCAAACAGTCAATGTTCAGACAATCAATCAATCAATGAGGAATGAAATGGGTACGACGTGTTAAAGGCTTGCGTTACCTACCCTTCACTATCTGCAAAGGGAGAGAGAATATTCCTATTCTTCCTCGTTTGCAGGTAGAGAAGATCCTTAAGAGAATTAACTTCGAACAATTCAATGCTCGATTGAAACAATCAACAAGGGGTACTGTGAACACAAATGAACGCCGCTTATATACATACGCATTGCTATTTTCAACAGGTTGTTCCTAATGTTTCTATTTTAGCGAGGTCAAAAAGAGATCCCATTAGTGGCCTACTGATTTTGCTCGATTCCTTTTGTTTTTTTACACGATTTTTCGCTATCTGCAAAGACTAAACAGAGTATTGCAACTCTGTGCTTGTTTGTAAATAGAGAATGAACCAAAGAGAACAATCAATCAAATGGAGAGAGAAGCAGGCACGACGGATTACAAAGGGGGCAAAGGGCTGCGTTAACTACCCTTCACTATCTGCAAAGAGAGAGTACTCCTAATAGAAATGAGGGGTGGGGGGCAGCATTCAAAGCAGATCAGTGTGCATAAACACGAAAATGTTTTTACTTACCACGTACTTGACATTCAACAGCTTATGATATTTGCTATTAAAAAACCATTGAAATTCACTGAAAAAACCATAGGTTATAGACCATATATAGTTAGGAATTAGCATTTACAAAACCTTGAAAATTCACTGAAAAAACCATAGGTTATACACCATATATAGTTAGGAATTAGCATTTAAAAAACCTTATTTTACTCACACAAAACCATTGAAATTCCATATATAGTTAGTTGCACTAACTATATATCGCGCACCCGCAATCCACTGCTGATCATGTCACATATTACATCATTCATGACATGGTCAGTGACATCACTGATGACATCACTGATGACATCTCAAATGACATCACTGATGACATCATCCAGTGACTGTGTGTTTCTGTAAAGTTTAAATATGTTTTACATATTGAAGAATGAGTAGATGTATAAGTGTCTGGACGAAGGATTTAGTAGGTGCATGACTGAATGTATGAGTGAGTGATTAAATGTGTCTCAGTGAGTGCATGGGTTAGTGATTAAACTGTCTTAATTTGTGCATCATTATGTCTGTTGTTCTGTAAACTGCTGCATGTGTTGATCAGTAGCTATATGATTAACTATATGGGTTATTGATTGATTGTCCAAGTATTTGTATAGGAGACTGAGTGTGTGTGTGGCTGGCTGGGAGGTGTGTGACTCTGTGCAGATCAATGTGTACTTGTATCAATGATTGTATAAGAAAGTAAGTATGTGTTAGTATATGTTTGAAAATGTAAGGTGCTCTATGTATAGACAAGAAAATGGAAGTGTGATTGATTCTTTACAGGACTGACTAGGTGTGTGAGTAACTCCATGGATGAGTGGCAGAGTGTAAGTGTCTGTATAGGTGTATGAGTGCATATGATAGTGTTGTAAAGATGAGTGATTGTATGTATGAATGATTGTATGGGTGAATGAGTGAATGTGTGTGTAGACGTAGGAATCAGTGAGTACGTATGTAGTAACTAGTATTGGTGTGTCAATGGTTTCAAAAATTATACTCTGTATTTAACACTGGGTGAAACAGAGGTTATATTAAAACGTGAGGAGATGCATTGTAGTGTCACATGAATGATATCATCAGTGATGTGGTCATTGATGTCAAATGAGATGTCATCAGTGATCTCATCAGTGATGTCATTTGAGATGTCATCAGTGATGTCATCAGGGATGTCACTGACCATGTCATGAATGATGTAATATGTGACATGATCAGCAGTGGATTGCGGGTGCGCGATATATAGTTAGTGCAACTAACTATATATGGAATTTCAATGGTTTTGTGTGAGTAAAATAAGGTTTTTTAAATGCTAATTCCTAACTATATATGGTGTATAACCTATGTTTTTTTGGAGATTAGCTGCTGTGTGCCCCCAAACAAAGGAGCTTTGGGACCAGTCAACACTAGAGAATTAAGGGGTAGCAGGAGTGGTTGACCAGTGGAGCAGTTTCAAAATGGGTTGGTGTGCATATGGGTTTAAAACAAAAGAATTCCCACTGGAGGAGTGTGCGAAACAAAGGACGTGCTATGGGTGGGAAGGGGAGAAGGCATGCTATTAGTGGGGAAGTGGCACATCAGGGAGGAGCAAGAAAATACATGCCCTCCCATGGAGAGCTGAAATGTATTTAAAGAAAGTAGTTCCCCGAATGTAAGCAATGGAAATATACAAGTCATCCAATGGAAAGGAGCAAGATAAGCGCCAGAGAGGGACTAATTCAAAAGGAGAAAGGAAAGCCAGAGAAAATTATATTGACAAGAAACACAATAAAAACTAAGCAATGGGCTCATTCAAGGCCTTCTGTAAGTATTGCCCATAATAGGTCTTCAACAACGGGCAGCTTAAAGGTCTCAGTGGGCAAGATTTAAAACCTGAACAGCTGCAACTGGCAAAGGACTTATGCAGTGAGTTATGTCTACAAAGGGCCTTGTCAAGGTCTTGCACTCAATCCCCTCTACTTGTGGCTTAAGGCTGTGTGCAGGAGTACCATGCAAGGAAAAGATCTTGACAAGAAACCTAACCACAGGTTAGGCAAGGTCCTGCACTCACTCCCATCTAACAACCAAAGGCTGTGCGCAGGTTTTAAGTCAGTTAGTGTTGGTGCCTCACTGAAGACTAGGCTCTGCATCCTAACCTTTCTGTGCATGGCTAAAGACCTGCACAGATATTCAATTAGCAAGAAGTGGAATGATGTCATTTTAGTTGTTTTTATTGCCGGTTTTCAAGTGGGATATTACAAACACGCTTCTACAGTCCAGACCTTCCTTTCCCGCCACTAAACTGCTCCCTCTTCCTCCTGCTTTTCCCCCCACCAAAGGTCTGTTTTTATTATCCAAAAAATTAAGGTTAGATAGTATTTGTGGTCATGTCTCTAGCTCAATCGGAGTCTTTTTAATACATTTTTTTAGATTGAATATTTAAACAATGTATTCAGAACTTCTTGTTTACGCAGTTTACTTATCCATGAGTGCTTACTAGTCAACTGCCATAAATGTAGCAAACTCTTGCACAGTGAGTTGGTTAGAGTCACCCTTAGAGCAACCAGGTGTGCATGGTAATCTTTTGCAAACCTCAGAAATCTGAATAATAAATTAAATATTTCTCACCTTAAGCAACACAGTTTCTGATGGACGTGATCTTCCTGCTGATGTCTCATCTTAAAACTTGCTCTATGTTCCAGGGTGGATTTGGAACATTTTCAGTCAGTGCTCCGAGGTGCCTGCTGGTGACAACCAGGCGGCTCCAGTTACAAGTTCACAATCATCATCACCGGAATTGATGATGGTGAATATAGGTGTCACTCATGCTGGTGATGCCAGTCCCACCCATAATTACCACTCCACAGATGCAAAGACAAAAAAGATTGTGCTCACAATATAAAAATCAGAAGGCAAATGATGTCAAAACTAAAGAAGCTGCAGTGGCCCTACCTGGAGCCAATGCTGTTGACATGAACCAGAATTTTGTGGGTAGCCTCCTTACAATAGCCGCCCACATACTGTGCCAGAAATCTATCTTGTATGGACATACTTTTGCAAAAGCGTGTTATGAGAAACCACCATCTGTTCTGTGGGACAACTGCCACTGATGTAGACTTGGGCTCCGCTAGCAATGCAGTGGAATCGAAGGAGAGATCGGTTAATCTCACTAATGTCTTTCAGTCGAGCATCACCAATTAGTACCTGATTTCCTGTTACGAAGGGAATTTAGTGTGACCATGCCCCTTAAGTCCTTTCTTGTGCTTCTAGGCACAAGTTCTTCTATTGCCTTTCTTTGTCTCGGCTTAAAGGCCACGTTCAAGCTACATTAGGGTCCATCACAGACCTAGAAGTCTGTAAAAACCCAAAAGGTTTAACCCTCAAGGGCTTATTAGGAGAATTTTATTTAGTTTAAAACCAATCCCAATCTCTGAACAAAGTGGTAAACAATCAGAGTGAAAACACAAGGAGGGCAGGTCTAGATTGGTGAATCAAGGTTTGCAGGTTTGCACTAGACAAGGGAATCCGTAAAAAAAAAAAAAGCATGTGCAAATAAACTAGGGCACGTACAAAACGTCACCAAACTGCAACCCTTCATGTTCACGATGAAAGGTTATAAAAAACAAGATGTGCTACCCTACCAAAGGGCAAGGTACAAAGGTAATCAATTAATAGAGCTCACAATAGCCCATCCTATATCTCCTCTGTGCCACTGTCTCAAACATCCTCATCCAACTCCTTGATCCCAACTTTCTTGTATATCCTCATCACTACAAGACACATTTTAGGTGAAGCTTGTATTCCTCTTAAGATCCCTGAACTTGAAATCCTCGTGGTCAAATGTGGCCTTGTCTATTAGCGGACTGCATGGTACAAACCACCTTGTCTACTGCAGTCCTACGGTATTTTCCCCCTATTATTTCCATTAGGCTAATGGCCTGGGCATCATTATCAGAACTAGGATTCACTCACTTTTCTCCTTGGTCTGTGCAAGAGTGATGTTCCCCATAAAGTTAAATAGAGCATCTGACAGCAAAAGGCAGGGGAAGGGTGGAGAAGAGTGAAAACGCTTCAGTCTGACAGGTCATCAGTCCTTCTCCCGATCATGTACAATCATCTGGTCGTACCTGAAGTCAAGTCAAGTCAATTTCCTTTATTCGGCATTTAACAAATACCATAAAAGTGCATAAAAACATTAAAAGCAATTCAGATCATAACATTTAATTTTTCAAGGATGACTTATTTAACGGACATAACATTCAGCTCCTCCCACGCGAATTCCTGATCCTGACCGCCATTTTGATCAAATTCGTAATACAACACAGGGTATATGGATCGTTAGCCTTTTGCAGGAACAATAAAGCTACCTTGGCGTGTTTGAGCTTTACACTTTTCAAAATTCCCACAAGGTACCTACGCCCGGGGGAGTCTATAAAATGAACATAATAATACAAAATGAAGGGTATCCTGCGGAGACCTATTGTCGCAGCCGCAGGTACCCTTCTGTTCAACCGTTAATGTAAAACCTGGGGGAACCACCAGTATATGGTGTAAAAGGTTGAACCTAAAACGGGTCATAAAAAATCTGTCCTGTGCATTGTGGGTCAGTGAGAGGTAGGGTTCCATTCCACTCTCACTTTTCAATAGACTATAGGCAGCGACTAGGTTTGCTTTCTTCAGTTGTCGCCCTTCTTAGAGTTATCCATTCCCCATATATTTTCTTAACTCTCATATAATCCTGAGATGTAATTGTTTCGGGATTGGTAAAAAGGTTCTTACAACCAATGTCCTCTAATGTGCCCTTTACATATTTTAACCAGGGGATACATCTCCCTTTATCCCTTTTCAGACAATCTGTAATAATTTGTCTGCTAAGGTCGGCCTCCGGGTTACACCAAATCTTCACCCAGGCCAAAAGTGGCCTGACCTTGATTTTGTCTTCAATTTGGGCTTCTCCAAGTTCTTCGTGTATGATAAAGGCAGGAGTACTATGTGGGACTTTAAGAATCCTTCTGAAGAATTTATTTTCCTCCGCCTGTATCTGTTGGATATTTACAAAGCCCCAAACTTCTGCCCCGTAGGCTGTTTTGGCACAGCAAATTGATCTGTAAAGATTCATAACCTGCTCCGGGGACCATCTGCCCAACCTGCGACCGTAGCTCATTATAGCCCCAGTTGAGGCCACCAGTTTGGAGCAGTGTTTTTCCACAAGAAGTCTAAACTTTAGCATCCCATCGAATAATACACCTAAATAGGAAAAGAACTGAACCTGTCCTATTTTGTGGGTCCCATTCTTGTAGGAGAACTTCTTGTCTGGTCTGGCCCCCGCCAGCATGACATAGGATTTGTCCAAATTAGCTGATAAGTCAAGCGTGTTCATAAAGCTGACAAATCCATTAATCAACCTCTGTAGCCCCCTCGGTGTTCGGGCTAACAATACCGCATTGTCCGCATAGAGCAGGACGGGGACTGGGCGGCTACCTACTTGCGGGGAATCTACTCCTAGTTTACATAATTCGCTGTTTAGATTATTAATGTAAAGGGAAAATAAAAAAGATGCAGCCCTGCCGCACGCCACTATTACATGGGAATGGAGAGGTCCTGCCTCCCTCTGAGTTGAAGCGAACTGAGGCGGTGGTGTTCCAATGTAAAGCTTTAAGGATGTTAACTAGGTCCTGGTCTGCCCCTAGGCTTATCATGAGGTCCCTTAGCTTCTCTCTGTTCACGTGATCGAATGCCGTAGAGAGGTCCATGAATCACAGGTAAACCGCCTCCTTGCTGGCTATGGTGTACTTGGCTATCAGCAAGTAGAGGTTCAGGCATTGGTCCGTAGTCGACCTCCCCTCCCTAAACCCGTATTGGGTGTCTGTTATTATCTCGTGGGTGTCTGCCCATTCTGTGAGGCGATTTAGGATGACACGCCCCAACACCTTCGCCGTGACATCAATCAAAGATATCGGGCGATAGCATTGGGGGGTCATCCCTGTTCCCTTTTTTGTATATCGGGACTATTGTCGCAGAGGACCAAGAGCGTGGCAGACCAAATTCCACTGCCGCGTTCAGAACCCTTGCGAGGATAGGAGCCCACAACTCTACATTGCTGAGCTATAGATCGGGAGGAATGCCATCAGGGCCGGGCACTTTATTTTTGGTTAGACCTAAGATAGCCCCTTCTACCTCTCCCAAAGTGATCTCAATCCTTGCTGTGCAACTAAGCCCATACCACTCGTCAGTATTAGTTTCGCCCGTGTGGTTATATAGGTCTTTAAAGTGGGAATACCATTGCTCGGGCAAAATGGTGCTAGAGATCTGTGGGCTGCTTGGGTCCTGGAAACATGGTTTATTTATAATTTTTCAAAACTCGGTTGAATCCCTTCTGTCCGCCGCCTCCCTTAGGTCTTCCCAAGCCTGGGTTTGAAGGCTAAGTTTGCGATTTTTTTAATGCCTTCTTGTATGCCAGCCTGCATTGGGCAATGTGTGACTTATCTCTAGGTGGTAATTTTAGGCTAGCTTTTAGCTCTTTGTGTGCCTGTGAACACTCTTTATCAAACCATCTAGGGGTGGGGGTAAAATTCCCATTCTTAGGGGACTGTAATAATCCCTCAATGAGGTGTGCCATCTCCTCGAAAGCGATCACCACTGCAGCCCCCTCGATAGTGGGGTTAAGGCATACATTAAATGCATCTGCCCCTGTGGTTATTAGAGATTTATAAAAAGTGTCCCCGTCTATTTTGGCCCATCTAAGTCTCCTCCCCTGATCCGTTGCGTTCTCTGCAAAACCTACACCTCGTGGAACATATTTGATAGTTGGGCCTAATAGATCTAACACAAGCGGGTTATGGTCACTGTATATGCTCCATTCTATATCTACTCGTTTAACCCAAGCTTTAAGCATACTAGAGACCATAATGTAATCCATATAGGAGCGACAGCCTCTGCCCTTAAAGGTGGGATTGATTTCCCCTCCACTTCCCAATTCTACCAAATCCATGGTGTGGACCAGATTATGACCTTTCAGCACCTGGTCTAGATCTATCCCTTCGGGTGAATGTGAAAAGTGCGGCCCTTTCTCCACTGTGCAGCGAGACCAGTCCTTGTTAAGTGGTCTTAAATTTGTGCACAGGTGACAATTAAAATCACCCACTAGGACTAGAGACGGTGCTGCTGCTGACTTCACAGCCATCAACTGAGTGTTTAGGCAGGAGTCTAATTCCTTTCATGAGTTACCCTTCCCATTAGTTCCCACAGGGTTATACCAGTTAATCGGGGTAATGTTTAAATCTTTTGAATGGAAGCCCAAGGCCTGCAAATTGTGTGATGGCCAGTTAAAATTGGACCAAACCCCTTTTATCTTAAGGTCCACATATATGATAAGCCCACCCATGGCTCTCCCTGATGCTGATTTTTGGACAGGGATTGAGAAACACTTATTCCCCTCCAGGAAAAGAGGATTGGAATCAATCGTCCATGTCTCCTGGAGACATATAACGTGATACCCTATAATGTATTGTCTCCATTCCTGCACCTCATGTTTGGCTGCTAATCCTGCTATGTTCCAGGAAATCAGTTTTAGCCCATCCTGCCTTTCGGGCCTCTTTGCACAGGATGTAATGCATTCATTACTTACAATCCTGTCAATCACCGGGGTGTAATTCACATCGGCTGGACTATATGAATTTATTGATTCGGTACTTGCAGCTCTACTGTCAAGCCCTGTTATTTCTATTTCTACTACGGGCTTGACTTGTGGGCTTTCGGCTATGATTACCCGCTGGTTGTCCACTCTCTGTGCTGACTCGCATCCCCGCTGTAGTGTTAGAGATATGATATCTTGTACGGAGCTATTATCCCTCCCCTGACTCTGCTCAGTACTTGTGTCTGACCATAGTCAGTCAAGTTCTTCTATGGACGAAAAAGGGTCAAATCTATTCTGGAGGTCAATCACCCCCCCGGTTCCTCATAGCTACATATTTGGGTCTTTGGGAATACCCAACCAAGTTCCATTCCCTGCAGCTTTGTCCATCTAAGGTGCGCCCCCTGTTATAATTCCCCCTAGGACAGAAAAAACTCAGGGGCATAGATCTGATGTTACTTGCATCTGTAGTTGGGCCCCACCTTAGTATCTGGTCAACGACTTGCTTGTTACGGAAATTCACCACCACACAAGCCCCAATATGGTCCTTAGGCCTGCTTCCCACCCAATTCACCCTTCGTACCATTAATATTTCCCCCTGTTCGTTGCCTGCCAAGGGTCTACACTTGTTTAACCAGAACATGGTCTTATTTTTGAGTTCACCATATGGCTCTATCTGCTCTGGTTTCAACTTCGGGACTCCAGTTAAGATGATTACATAAGGGGCTGTGTCAGGAGGTAGATTAAGGGTTACTGGAGTGTTAGGATTTACCCTGTTGTTAAATTTTTCTGATTGGCACTTGGTCATGGGTGGGGGCGAAGATTGTCTGTGGCCCATAACTTGATGGCTGCCTTTTGGGGCTCCTTCGGTGACTCCACCAATAATGGCGGGGAGACCCGAGGGAACCTGTATCAAGCCTGATGATTGTGTATTCAGAGGGGTCGGGGTGTGTGTGACAGCGGTATTGTTTTCGTTTTGGGCAAGATTTATTAGTGGCGTATCTGGACTGGTACTGGTGGCCTCCCCCCTGTGCTGTTGTTTGGAGGTGGATGGCTGGGTCCAACGGCCAACCCCTTTGTTTTTATCAGAGTTACCACCTTGTCCAGCCTGCTAAGAATTAGCTTAGTTTGGTTGGCGACAAGTTGCTGAATGTGGTTCTGTAAATCAGATGTAAGTAGAGCTACCCATGTTGTGGGGCACTTGTGTGCTTAATTCATCCCCTCCATGAGCTCTTGCTTCTGTGAGAGAGTTATTAAACAAAACCTTGTTTGGGGTGACCCTCTTTCGCCTGATTTTTTTTTTACCCTTCGTTTTCCGAGTCTTGCCCATTTGCGGTGTTTCCCCCCTTATTGATATTTCCTGTACAAAAGGGGACCCCTCTTGAGCACAGGGGACGTCAAATAACCCAAGATCTGGTGAGGCATATAATAGGGGTGCTTGCGCCTCTGAGTCCTGTTGTTGGGTGGTGAGATTGATCTGGGGAGTTAAAGAATAGCGTCTCTCCGTGCGATCGATCTCATTTGCTACCTCCCCTAGTGCTTTGCGCAACATTCTGTCAATGGCAGTTGGTTTATCCCAAGTTGGAGGCGGGGCTCCTTTAGGCTTGCTATTTTTTACTGGGTCTGGGGGGGTGCACTTAGGGTGCTTGGAGGACCTAGTTTGGACCGTGCTAGCCATACTGTAATAGACAACCAGTCTATGTGTCACTTAGAAGCGGTCCAAGGTACCAAAGCTCTACCCCCAGCAAAGGTCGAACAATCGCAGCCACCGACTGCTACTCCCAAGCGTCTAGTCCCAGATGCAGTTCACTCCTCAAAAATGAGTACAAACGAAACCCTCCTTGTACTGACCGGGTTGGTTAACTCCGTGTTCTCCGTTCCAGTCCTGGGCAGCAGATGTTAGGGGGTGGGACCCGACTCGACGTCTGCCGGCCCCAGACGGCCACAGATGGTCCCTCCCTTGTCCCGGGCTTAGCCCGGCGCAGACCCGCGACGCGGGGGCTGAGTTCCTTTTTGTGCGCCTCCTGGCGCCGGAAATGCGTGTGGTGGCGGCTCCCGCCGCTAGGGTGTCTGGGATCTGTAGTCCCGATGCCCCTGGGCCCCCCTCCTCACTGCGGCCGCTGGTTGACAAATGAGGTGCGGCGGCGGGAGGGGAGGCAGGAGACAGCTGGTCAGTCAGGTAAGGTGGCAGGAAGGGCTCGAAAATGCCCCCGAAGCAGTATGGTCCCCCGCTCCACCGGGGCTGAGTTCCTTTTTGTGCGCCTCCTGATGCCGGAAATGCGTGTGGCGGCGGCTCCTGCCGCTAGGGTGTCTGGGATCTGTAGTCTCGATGCCCCTGGGCCCTCCTCCTCACTGCGGCCGCTGGTTGACAAATGAGGTGCGGCGGCGGGAGGGGAGGCAGGAGACAGCTGGTCAGTCAGGTAAGGCGGCAGGAAGGGCTCGAAAATGCCCCCATAGCAGTATGGTCCCCCGCTCCACCGGGGCTGAGTTCCTTTTTGTGCGCCTCCTGGCTCCGGAAATGCGTGTGGCGGCGGCTCCCGCCGCTAGGGTGTCTGGGATCTGTAGTCCTGATGCCCCTGGGCCCCCTCCTCACTGCGGCCGCTGGTTGACAAATGAGGTGCGGCGGCGGGAGGGGAGGCAGGAGACAGCTGGTCAGTCAGGTAAGGTGGCAGGAAGGGCTGGAAAATGCCCCCAAAGCAGTATGGTCCCCCCTGAAGTCACCTGGGGCTGGGGCTGGGGCTGCTCCCAGTAGAATTTCTCAAATCATGACTAAAGTTATTACAATCCACAAGAAATGCTGAAATCTTCATTCTTTCAATGATCGCAGATAATAAATCTCAGAACTGTTTCTCAGAAAATATGCACTGGAGTATTTCATATCACTGTAATGTGTGTGTCTGAAAATGGGTTATTAGATGAGGGCCCAGCTCAAGTAATAAATACAATCCGTGTCAGGTTGAACCACAAAAGCCTCTTAATAAACCTGTGCTTAACATTGTGATAGTGTGGCACAAAATTATTCAGGCTTATCTTGGAGGCAACATGTAACATATAAATGCAGCACACAAAAGGTAATAAAGTGAAAGCACAACACAAAAAACCTTACACAAATTTAGAAAAAGAAATAAAATGACGCCAAAACTACAAAACATTTTATTTTGTAAATGCCAACAAGAAGCACAAAGCACCCCTTGTGATTATCTGGCCCTACTGGACCATATTAAAGTCACAAGTTCAGGCCGACCGTGATGGAGCGCGGGTTAGGTACTTGGACCAGGTTTCTCCAGGTAGAGAGTTTACTTCTCACACAGACCAGCTCCATGTGAGGAGCCTCAGCAGGAGCTTCGTATTGACAGGAGCCTCAAGGAATTTGTTTCAGTGCAAAGAGCAGGTCTGCATCAGAGTTTTGTGTTGGCAGTGGATGTTGGAAGTCCTTGCTGGTGCCAAGAGTTAGTCGTCCTCCGATTTCCGTGTTGGCAGGAGATGCGAGTGGTCACGATGTACTCCAAAATACTAGATTTTCACATTGAGTCCGGTTCTGGCAGATTACAGGGTGGAGGAGTACACTCCGACAGCTGCCTAGGGCACAGGACCGAGGGAAGCACCTTCTGGGAGTCACAACGCACTCCAGAAGAGGCCAGCAGCAGGGTTCAGGCAGGTTCAGTTGATGCTGGGCAGTTGCATAGGAGGCAGCTGGAAGGTGGGTGTATCCCTGTAGCTCAAGCATAAGGGTAACCAACTGCCTCTTCGAGTTTCTTTCGAGTTCATAGAAAACCGGGCCAGTCTTCCTTCGTCAGACATCAGGGCAGTCCTTCTGGATCTTTCACAGGACCAGGAGTGTTCTGATGAGGTTCTGATAGTGCCACTTTTATACCCAGTGCCAGCCAGTGCATTGGTGTTACTCTTGGTCTAACCCTAAACTGGTTCTGATCAGTTCTTCCTCTCACCCCGCCTACCACCCCCCCCCGGTTTGGCTCCAAACTGTCTAGGGTACCAAAGGACAGGCAGGCCCAGCTGTCAGCAGCATTTGCTAGCGACAGAGAAGGCAGCTTCAGAAGTCGGTATGGGGGTGGGCACAACCTTCAGGCAACTCTTTAAAGCTCAGGAGGGACTGAGTAGAACCCCCAGGATATCCTGCTCAGGAACACCCTTTCCCACTCCTAAGGCCGTTTTGTTCTCTGTCTGAAAGGAAAACACAGCACACCACAGGAGAGTCATTAACAGTCATGTGACCCTGGATACTGGCAGAAAGGCGCATTTGGTTTAGGCAGGAAAATCTTCAAAAAAGAGAGAGGTCCTACTCAACAAAGGGACAGGACACCAAAGTGCCATTGAGTCAGAAATCAATTCCCTTTAGGATTTCTCATAAGCATACCAATTTTTTCACATACCACATTCAAACAATCACCCTTAAGTGTAGCAGTAGCCAAAAAAACAATATGTAAATGTTTATTGGATAGGTCCTTCAATAAGATTTAAAAAGATTAAAATGTACAGAATAATCAATATATCACACAGGATATGAGAAAATACAAATAATATCAAAAGTGCAAATGAGTATGAGATGTGTGAGTTAGTGTGATCATGTACAATCACCAGGTCGGAGACAAAAGTTTAATATAGGTGTTTTTAAAAAAAATATATGCATGGTATGTTGTACTGTAAGATAGATAAAATGTGCGAGAAAGGATTGACACTGAATATTACATGCAATTTTTATACAAATCTGAAATGTGGTTTTTATTGTAATGTTTTTATATAAGATGAAAGTGCTGGGAGACCGCTTTTGATTAAGCCTGAAGAAGGTGGTTGGATCTACTTATACCACCGAAACACGTTGCTTCTTGATTCAGAACTACCAAAACATACAGGTTTCTATGGACAAAACAATAGAAGGATTCACCATAGGTTGAACCTTTTATGATCATTGGTTTGGTGGTTTGTGTATATTCATTTGCACTTTCGATATTATTTGTGTTTTCTCATATGCTCTGTGATATGAGATTGTTTTTAATGTGTCACAAGTGTTGATTGTGACACATTAAAAGAGGGGCGTTTGGTATGAGGATATGCGGGAAGCTAGTGGGCCACATACAGTACAGCACAATGCAATGCATTTTGTAAAGCACACTGCTACCTCTGAGGAGACTCCCCGGTGCTAGCGGAAAGACCACCTACAAGAAACCTAGCAGCAGAGATTCTAAATAACGTCTAGGCAGGAGTTCAAGAGTAAGGTTTCTGAAAACTGCTTCGGACTGGCTATTTTTCAAGCCTAAGCAAGAGCATTCCACATTTTCGAGGCCAGGAAAACATATGATCTACCTACTCAATTGTCCTTGTGAATGCGGGGAAGTTGGAGAACTTTGAGATTGTTGCATCTTAATGATCTCGCCTGGATGTAAGGCTTAAAGCAGTGCCTGATATAGAGAGAGGAGCCCTTGTGGGAGTAGGTTCTAAAGACAATAATGAGTGGTAGGTAGGTATTTTATTTATTTGTTGATTAATAAAAATCATTACAAACTAAGATAGATAAAAGCAACCAACATAAACAAACATATACTAAGCACAAAGTTATTATCATCTTAAAATGATCATCTAAAAATGCATTAATACAGTCCATTCCATAATATTAAAACGTTTACACAGTGATTAAAATACAGGTATTAACTAAAGTACAATATATTAGCAGCAATCACTATTATAGCAGCATCTAACTAAAGTGACAGGTGTTAGCAGTAGGAAATACAAGTATAAATACATTTTTTTTTACTGTTTTCCATTTGCAAGCTATAATAAAGTGCAGTGTGCATAACTGTAGTAAATTATACTAATAGACCCCTCAAATGGCATACATTTTGATTCAAACAATTCATAAATAAGTTTCTTTAAGTATTTTATATAACGAAAAATGGTTATTTACTTGTTCTTCGTCTTTGAGTTTCTTCTCAGCAATAATGATAAACTTAACAAAGTGATAAATAAGTTTTATATTCGCCCCACTCAAACGGGTAATAATCGCTTGCCTGCATGTTCTAAATCCTAGTTCATTAAAAATTGGTTTTAGGATCAATTTCCGAGCCTCTGCCAAAACTGGGCATAAGGTTACTATGTGTGTTAATGTTTCCTCCCTTTGACTACAAAGCCTGCAAATGCTCGATGACCATTGATTTTCCCATTTTGGTATACCATCCTTTGTCGGATATCTTCCCAGCCTTAAATACATAAATGTATTCTTAAGCCTAGGTTTTAAATGATAAAACAAGTAAGATTGAGGTGACAGCCTACCGGAAGAGTTAGCAACTGTCCAGAAATGACTTCTTTTCCTTAATTCCTCCTTGTCCGCTATAGTCGTTAATAATGCGGCCATTTGATTCATTTCTTTTTAAAAAACTATCCTGCTCCTCATTTCATCAGCCAAATTAGAGCAGTCAAAGTTACTTATACATTCATTAAAATACAGCTGCCAATTTTTTTTAATATTCCCCTTCTGAGATTTCAAGCCAGCGTAACTTTGCCAATGATCCTTCCTCCGAACGCACTAATGATAAGAGTCTTCAAGAATGTAGATTGACGCGCCAGAGATTGGTTTTTCAAACCAAATTCCAGTCTTATGTTTGCTCGACTAATATATTTGGGGATTTTAAAAACAGTTTTATATATTCTAATTTCTATATCGTCGAGCACTTTCGCGTCTTTGCCCCTAAAGATAATTGAGCAATATTCCAAAGATGGCATTAATTTTGCTCGCATCACCTTTATCAGATGGTCGTAGTTGGGGCATAATAGTTTGTCTCTTAATTTTCTAAAAGCAAATGCAAGTGAGCAACCCCTGGCTTCAAGATTGTTAAAATGTTGTCTAAAAATCAGACCGTCGTCAAACGTGATTCCAAGGTATTTATATAATTTCACATTTTCAATCACCATACCGTTAATATGGCCGGGATGCCCGCCACCCCCTCCCAACACATATCCCCAAGGATGGGAAGTCGGACAATAGTTGAACTTTTGGAAGACGGGAGGGAGTCACCCTCCCGGCCGTATTTATTAAAATATGAAACAAAATTTAAAACATTAAATAAAAGTTTCATCATTATGCATTATGTACAATTTGTCATTTATTACATTTCGATGCAGTCATGTACTTTTGGCTAACATCCTGAAAACACTCTAATTCAAATTGTACATCCTAGCATTAAGGGCCAACGGCAAGGTCTTAACCGGTGTCAGATCCCTATTACCAAACTCCCGCCCTCACTGTGTGAGCGGCGCATGCGCAGAGGGCTCTACCCTCATTGCCAACTGTAACTTCCCTTGTCGTGGTGGGGGCCCCCTTTCTACTCGACGCCATCTTAAGGGTCGTCCGAGTTCCCGTATGAGGTCTCTGTAGGAAGGACAGCGTGGACTCTCCCCCCCAACCCCACACTCTCTATCCGCCGTCGCGGATATCCGGCCCCCGGGAAATTAGTAAGGAGGGGCATATAACCGCCTCCCCCCCTGGGAGGGGCCCATGGCCATCTCCCCCTAGGCGCCCCATCCTTAGTGGGTGCCGCCTCCCCGTGGAAGGGGCCAATGGCCGTCTTCCCCCGGGCGCTCCATCCATTGTGGGTGGCGCCCCACTCTAGGGACCTTGAAATCTGCTCACCGATCATGACCTTACCGCCACAGACCGGATAGTTGACCGACTATCCGGTCCCCCCAACTCCTCCTATAGGTCATGCTTCCTCAAACCTCTTAGCCATGCAACAAAGTCTCCTATGAGTAAATCATTCCCCTCCCTGGACAGGTGAACCCCATCGTTCAGATACATATGGTCACCCCGGATACACCCATGAGGAATGACATGCAACTGTGCAGAACGGAACAATCTACCAATCTTATTATTGACCCGTTTAACTGAATGGTTCAGAGCTGACACCGAAAGGCCCCCCTGCCACCTCCTTCTAGGAATCATGTGGGACCAGGCAATCGTGCACCCCGGGACTCTTTTAGCCAACCAGCTAACAGCCGACAAGACTCGTTCAAGTAACACTCGTCTACCCAGTGTCACCAAGTCGTTGCCTCCCAGGTGTACTATGACTACAGATGGCGGTGACCTATGCCGCCCTAAAAGTCCCTCGAAAAAGGACTCAAATTTGTCCAAAACGAGCCCACCTTTCCCATGGAAAGCCACTCTGAACCCGTATTCCCCAGGTGCGTGAATCGCGTCACCTTCCTTGAATACGTCACCGGCGCGCCTCACATATGAGTGGCCCACGACCCATACCATCCTCTCTCCAGTCGGTGATCTCTGACCGCTGGTCTCTTGATGCAGGGTTGACCTCCAATTCCGCCCTGCATGGCAGGCTCGCGAAACTGCAAAGTAAACAAAAGACAGAAAACGTGAGTGCATGTCAATTGATCACTTACAACATGTGCAAGCGCACATACCTTTTGAAGCAATTCGAGGACCAACGGCCCAATTGTTTCACTTCCTCAGCACTCTGACCCCTGGCTGTAGCCTCAGTAGCAGCCCCTATCCTGAAGGAGTGGGTCCCAAAATCGCACGGGTCCATGCCCGCGTCAGCGATTGCCAGTGCTAGCACCCTCTGAAACTGAAATCTCGTCAGTGGGGTGCCATCCTTGTGTCGGAGCAAGCTCCCCCCCCAAGCGGGCGCTCTTAGCGCCAAATAGTCCTCCACACACTTCAACGGGCAGACGGGGGACCCACGGCTGCGCTGCACGACAACACTATCTCCCATAGCCCCCTGGTCAGTCTTGGACCTGGCTATCATGATTACCATTGAATCACCCCTTATCTGGATGTGATCCCTGCACAAACCTCCCTCCATATCTCTCTTGTTCTTTGCGACAAGTTCGCTCACCCTCATGGCCCCATGGAATGCCAATGTGAACGCTGCCCGGAACAGAACTGCTTCGTAATGGGAGGAACACGTCTCATCCAGCTTTGCTAAAAGCAGAGACAGTCTGTCTAAGCCAATCGGGTGCCTCGTATCTTTCTTGCAACCCTCAAGGCGCTGCCAGCCGCGAAGGGCCTTCTTCACCAAAAAAGAACCTGTAGGGTCTTTTATGCCGTGTACCTGGGCCATGAAGGAAATGGCCGCCCTATGCCTACCGGCCCTTGCCACTGATCGGCCCTCCCTGTGTAGTGCAACCAGGTACCCCAGGAAGGATTCCTCCTGACCCCAATTCTGACTTCCCCGTGGGACCTAAATATGTGCAATAGGAACAAAACGCTCCTTCGTATGCTTTCCTTGTCCTGGGGGCTAGACTCGCTGCCACGAGGTCTTGTAATCCGAGGCACCGATTAGCCACATTGCTTCTGGGAATGGTGCTGCCTCTAGGTCTGCTGTGGGCAGATAACCCCTGAATGCCTGTATATGTGAACGAGAGAGTGCATCAGCCGCATGATTCAGTACACCTGGCACATGTTTCGCCCTGAACAGTACATTCAATCTCATGCAAAGCAGCACAATCTCTTTCAACAATCTCAAGATCATTTTGCAGCGTGCTGCCTGTTGGTTAATGCAATCAACAACAGTCATATTGTCGGACCAAAACACCACTGAGCGGCCCCTGAAGTCGTCCGCCCATGTCATCGGAGCAACCCAGATGGGGAATAACTCCAGGAACCCAATGTTACCTGTGAGACCGTCGGAGTGCCACCATGTTGGCCATGTTTGTGCCGACCATCGATCACCTAAGATGGCGCCAAAACCCACGCTCCCTGCCGAGTCGGTCCATAGACCTAATTCCTCCGAAGACTCTGGCGGGGAGCTCCAGACGACTCGACCGTTGAAGTCTGCCAGAAATGCCAACCAAATACGCATATCCTGGCGAACCTCTCCAGACAGTCTCGTACGGTGGTGAGCCTCTTTGAGACCACCCATAGCTTGCGCGAAAACGGGCGGGCCATAGGAATCACCCTCAAGGCAAAATTAAGCTGACCCACTGCTTGTTGTAACTGGTGCAGGGTCACTTTCTCCCCACCCAGGCATTGCATCAAGGAAGCCTGGAACTTGATCACTTTGTCTACTGGTAGTCGGAAACACCCCTCCACAGAATCGAGCTCAATTCCCAGAAACTCCAGTGAAGTAGATGGTCCGATCGTCTTACCTGGTGCTAATGGGACACCAAATTCATTCATGAGGATGCAGAAATCATACAGCGCCTGTGCGCAGTTCGTATCACCGGCTGCCCCCAAAAACAGAAAGTCATCCAGATAATGCATAACATGTCTATGCCCTGTAGCCTCGGTAAATGCCCATTCCAAAAAACAGCTAAACATCTCAAAATATGCACATGAAATGGAGCAACCCATGGGCATGCATTTATCCATGTAATAACTTCCCTGAAATGCAAAACCTAGCAGGCGCTGATCCTGCGGGTGCACCGGAAGCAGCCGGAATGCTGATTTGATATCACATTTCGCCATCAGCGCCCCAGGGCCTAGGTGGCCACGGCATCGTCGAACGATGCGTATCGTACTGAACAAACTTCTGGGTCAATGGCATCATTCACCGAGGAACCCCTAGGAGCAGAAAGGTTATGTATGAGTCTAAATTCCACCCGGATCTTTCTTCGGGACAACCCCTAACGGGGAACAGATGAACTCGGCCACCGGCGGGCAGGAAAAGGGGCCAGCCACTCGTCCTAAACTGACCTCTTTTGCTATTCTCTTTTCTGCCACGCCTGGGTTGCGCCGTACCGATAACTGGTTTCTACAAAAGGAGTTCCCCCGAACTTCCCCCGCCGGGATGTGGAAACCATGTAAGAATCCCTTCCTCAACACCCCAGCGGATACATGATCAGGGTATTTGTTTAACCACGGAATCATAACCATGAGATCAACGGGTGTAGGCAATCGGTTACAAAGGTCTACCTCACTCCTGCTTAGGTCCACCTTTTCCTCCCGTCCCGCCACTTTTTGATTACATGCACTTTCCGGGTGTGAGGAATTCCCACAGCCGGCACACACATGCTTAAACTTGCATGTCCCCTGCGGTCTGTTACAATTGCCTCGATTGAAGCCCCAACAGACCCCTCCTTTTCCGCCATTCCCGCCAACTCTAGGCTGATAGCCCCCACCTGTGCCTGCTCGAAAGGGCACCCCGGGCTTTTGGCGGACCACTCCGGACCCGCTCCCGCCTGGCGAGGACGTACCTGTCGCCCCTGGCAGGAGTTGCTTGTGCCATGACACCGAGTCCAAACAATCCCAGGACAAAGAAGCATCATATTCTTTTGCTTTACGGAACTTCATGTCATAGCCTTTCCATTCTTCCCCCTCATACATTGAATAAAAATCCATAATGCGATTCTGATAGCAAACCAACTCAGTCATAACCTCAGGTTTAGGTTCCCCCATAACTGCGGTAAATATAGAGAAGGCCTTAACCCAGTTCGTTACTGTCTCTTCCACCCTGAACTCGGCCATCTTGGCGCGCCAGACACTAGGGTGCCACAAATCTTTCTGCGTTTTAGCATACTCCATCTCACGATGGTCCGTTAACAATGAAAACATGTTGACATACTTGTCTCCCCATATTAACTCTTTCGTGGCCAAGGGAATGTGCTGTGCAACCTTTTCCCGCCTTGAGGGTATCGAGCCCTCCCCCACCATCGGCAATGCAAGCTTACCCGGATCGGCTGTTGTTGCCGCCGTCTTTTCTTGACCAGCTGCTGGTACTCCCGGCGCCACCTGTGGGGGAACAAGAGGAACACTCGCCTTCGCGACATCTCTCGATTGCCGCAACTGCTTTATCAACACTCTGGCTTCTTCGGCCGGATCTCCCGGGGTCGCTGTGCCCCCCACCTTTGTTTTGAGCCATGCCGTCAACTGTGCGGCCAATTCTGGGGGTATTTCATCGTCCTCGACAGAGGTGATCACCACCGGGATAGGCTGGCCTACATCTGGGTTCCGAACCGGGTTATCGACCGGTACGAGGGGGGCGATGAGATGTACCTCTGGAACTGGGACCCCCCCCCCGAAACCGCCCTTTCCTTGACCCGCTTCCCTCTTCCCCCGGGGACTATTCCCGGCAAAGCCGGGCCTATCACCTTTTTTGGCTGACCTGGGTCGTTCAATGCGGCCAATTGCTTCTTTACCTCTGCTAAACCTCTCCCGAGCGATTGGACTTGTCCCAGCTTTCGGTCCATACAAGCCATCCGACTCGACAACCGGCGTAACATCCTCTCTGTCTCGGAACCCTTTCCTGCTTTCTTGCTAGGCATGGTTTCGAGTCTTCCGCCCTTGGTCGATCCACGAGGTCCTGAAATCTGTGGGCCCTCGAAACTGAAAGAGAAAAAACAAGATTACCACATT
Source organism: Lissotriton helveticus (assembly GCF_964261635.1). Classification (NCBI taxonomy): domain Eukaryota; kingdom Metazoa; phylum Chordata; class Amphibia; order Caudata; family Salamandridae; genus Lissotriton; species Lissotriton helveticus. Next base: position 528,632,892 of record NC_136057.1, on the reverse strand, counting down.
CAAAATTGCTGCTTGTTCCGTCGAGGGCTCACGAGCAACGAGTGGGTGCAGCCTTCCGATCCGAGGAACAAGAGGACGATCTTCTGGATTCCCGCTCCTTTATCCTTCTGCGGGAGGGCGTGTACCCGTCCCCGATACGCCTACAGGGCGTGGTCTTCCATCGAGGTGTCTAGGACAACCCCTCTCGGGCGGGGAAAGGCGCGCCCCGGCTACGCCGCTTTGGGCATACCAGGCGGGCTACGCCCACCCCGCCCAAAATGGCTTCCCGGGAGGTTCGGGCACCCATCCATACGTTCGGGGGGACCGAGCGGTCGCCCCTTTCCATATTCCACTCTTTACTCCTAGGCTTCCCTTTTCCCATAGTCATTATCTTTGTCTTTTTTATATTAATTGTCAGACCATTTTGTGTAACATAACCGTTAAAAGAGTTAATTAACCTCTTTAATCCTATTTCTGTTTGGCTCATTAAAATTGTGTCATCTGCATATTGCATATATATTAGATTTCCTGACCATGAATAAAAGGCGAATGCGAATTTATATTTTTAAAATGGGCTGGTAAATCGGCCATAACAAGATTAAAAAGGCAAGGAGCTAAAACACAGCCTTGTTTTAGTCCCACATTCGTAGCTAAACGTTGGGTCATATGTTTACCATCGCCTATTTTGTTTTGCACCCAGGTGTTGGAGTATAACAGTATAATAATTTTTAATAGACACTCTGGAATACCCCAATTCCGTAGCTTCCCCCAAAGAATATTTCGTGGCACAGAATCAAAAGCGGCTTTTAAATCAATAAAACAAACATATAATCTTTGCTTCTTAGTTTTGGCTCTCTCACCGAATAACGTTAATAAAATCAAATTCGTATGGGTTGATTCGCCCCTTCTAAACCCAGTTTGAAATTTAGGAATCAGCTCCTCCTGTGAGGCCCAAGTCTCTAACTCATCCAGCAAGCAACTAGCAAATATTTTTGCCTCTACATCAGTGAGTGTAATTAAACGGTAGTTAGCCGGATTATCCTGCGGGCCACTTTTTGTAAATCGGCTGTATGATACTCCCGTGCCAGGATAACGGAAGAAAACCTGATTTAAGAATTTCATTAAATAAAAGCATTAATAACTCTGGCCAATTACTCAATTCAGCCTTAAATATTGCATTCGGGATACCATTTGGATCCGGTGTTCCGTTGGATTTGATCCTTTTTATCGCTTTTTTTACTTTGTCGAGCGACCAGGGTTCCATATCCACTTTACATTGAGGAGGAGAGATGCCACCCCCTCTCCCCGTATCTTTTACTTTATGCATATCAACTAAACTATTATTACTACATTTATTATCTAAATAATCTGTATCAATTTTTTCATTGAAAAAGCTCACCCAACCCACTTCATCAACATTAGCACTGCTGCCTCTATTATTACCATTCTCAATGTCATTGATGATGCTCCAGAATAACCGAAGATCTTTGGATTTACATGCATGATGGACTTTTGCCCAAGTTGATTCATAATAGGCTTGTTTTGCTATCCATATTTCCTTCTTGTATCTCTGTTTTAACTCTCTGATTTTACATGATATATTGAGACGCGGTAGCCTGTTATTGTTCCTGTGAAGTAATCTTATTTCTTTATTAAGTTTTCTTTTTTGATATACTAGGTGGAAAGAATACCATCCTGGTCTCCTGGGATTTAGTGTCATACCCTTACAGGACTCGTCTCTAGCACATTTAGCTACTAATTTATCACACAGATGGGACCAGAGATCTACCATAGACTGCCCTTCAGCATAAGCCAAATACGTATCCTGAATTAAACAGCCAAGAACGCCCAAGATTTTATCCTCAGTTTTTCCATTCCATGTTAACCTTTTAAGATTAAAGGCTGTTGGAGCTTTTATCAAAGACCTAGTTTCTGGCAGGTACTCCGGATCAATGTCAAGGAGAATGACTTGTGGATTGTGATCGCTTTCGATCCTTGGGACAATCTCGTAATTTTCTACTAAATTATATAATTTCTCAGACAGTATAGTATAGTCTATTACAGAGGAACAGTCAGCTTTGATAGGTGTAGGAATATTATCCGAATCCTGCAAAATCTTTAGGTTATATTTTTTTAACTAATTTTCTGTCCATTGAGCTAACCGTTTGAAGTCAAGAGTCTGTTAATGTTAATGTTAAAAAGTATTTATTGAGCGCACTGCCACCGATTGGTTTCCTGGAGCTAGGATAAACGGAGAACGGAGCCAGAGGGCGTGAGGAGGGGGCAATTAGTGATACGCTTGTTTAAAAAGCCATGTTTTTAAAGCTTTCCTAAAGGACAAGAGATCCGGGCATGATCTGATCTCAAAGGGGAAGATGTTCCAGAGGCGAGAATGGGATTAACGGGAGAATGTAGATGTTAAACAGGTGAGGTGACAATGATGAGCCCTGAGGGACTCTACAGGTAATGGCCCGTTTAGGGCCGACCAGAGTACCAAGGCGGACCGACTGGGAACGATTCTCCAGAAAGGACTTCAGCCAACAGGCAGCTAGGCCCCTGAGGCCAGCTTGGTTGACACGGTCGATCAAAATATCATGGTCGACCGTGTCAAAAGCGGCCGACCGATCTAAGAGCACCAGGGCCTGAGGAGAATGTCGGTCAGCGCAGTCACGGAGAGAGTCTAGGACCGCAACTACCACTGCCTCTGTTGAGTGGGCAGGGCGAAAACCTGCCTGGTGGGGATCCAGACAGTTGGAGGTCTCCAAAAAGTTGGATAGGTGTTTCGCCACATGGGCTTCCAAAACTTTAGCCAAAAAAGGGAGCAAAGAGATTGGCCGGTAGTTTGCCATGCAGGAGGGGTCAGCCCCAGGTTTCTTCAGAAGTGGGATGACTGTTGCCTCCTTGAATGCAAGGGGTACTAAGCCGGAAGTGAGAGAGGCGTTCAGTAGGGTATGAGCCGGCGCGGGGACGGAGGACAGACACTCTTTGAGGATGTAGGGGGGGGCATTTATCAGAGGGTGCCCCAGACTTGACTCTTGTCAGTAACTCTAAGAATTGCTCAGAGGTCATAGTGGGAAACCTATTTAGTGTGTCCTTGATGGTGGGGGAATGGTGAACATAGGGAATAACACTAGAGGAGCTGGGAGTGCTCGCTTTGATGTCCACAATTTTATCGATAAAATAGGTGCTGAGGGCATCACAGAAGGTCTGGGTTGGAGCCACCTTAGGGCGGACGCTGTCTAAGTCAGTCAGCTCATTTAAGATTGAGAAGGTATAATACGGGAGGAAAAATAAGCAGATTTAGTGACAAGAATGGCCTTCATGTAATCCTTCCTGGCCGCGGTGAACTCCGATTTTAAATCAGGGGAATAATAGCGGCGCCACTTTCGCTCAAGTTGGCGCAGAGATAGTTTCTTAGCTTTTAGGTCTTGGGAAAACCAGCGCTGAGCATCAGCTCGCCGGGCCAGTTTAATGGCTTTATAGGGTGTGTGAATGTCACTTGCATGTTGGAGCCAGCCCGCCAAGTTGGACTCGGCAGAATTAATATCGGAGTGTGGAAGAGGAATCGTATTGTTTAGTGTTTTTATGAATTCTGTTTTGTCAAGTGTTTTCCATTTCCTTGCCTTGCAGCCAGTTGGAGCAGTGGGTGATTTAATGGCAGACCAAGTAAGTTCAAATTTAAGGAAAAAATGGTCTGACCAAAGGCAAGGGATGGTGAGTGGGGATGTGTTAAGCGGAAAGTTGGACCAAATGTGGTCGAGAATGTGACCTTTACAGTGGGTAGGCAAGAGAACTTGTTGGGAAAAGTTCAGGTTTGTGAGGAGCTCAGTGAGCTCACAGGATTGAGGGCCTTCCGAAGGGTCATTGAACCAGTAATTAAAATCACCTGCCAAAAGGATCTGAGTGTATTCCATGGTTAAGTTGGCGATTTGTTCACTAAACAAAAAGGGGAAGGATGGCATAGATTTGGGAGGTCTGTACAGGAGCACACACAACATAGTAGAGTTAGGGGTTTCGAACTTTAAGACAAGATTGTCAATATCTGGCAAATTAATACAGGTAAGAGTGGTTGTTTTTAAGGAATGGATGATTGCTGCCACCCCCCCCAACAGACCTGCCGTCGGCACGATCAGCATGAATGATATAGTAGTTTGGGGGAAGTGCAGCTAAAATGTCTGGGGCGGAGTCTAGAGTCAGCCAGGTCTCGGTTAATAGAAGGACATCCGGGTGTTCTGTGATCAAAAAAAGAAAGATGTCCTGTTGGTGTTTGACAAGAGAGCGGGTATTTAAATAAAAAAAGGTCAGGGAGTGAGGTAGGGGAGTGGGCTTGGGCCGATTAAGACGGGCAGTGCACGGTATCAAAAGCATTTCAGCAGGACATGTGCTGTCCACCAAAATCCCTGAGTTTTTAGCCTTAGTGTGGGTGACTCTCGATATGTGACTATGGCCGTTGTTATGGGATAGAAGGGCAGAACGAGAATAAGGGCAAATCCTGGCAGCACGCCATGCCCCGGGTCCCGGTTGGGCGCTTACAACCGGGCTAGATTACTTCTGAGCCCCTCCTCCCTTACAATGAGCCCTGACTGATACGTTCTAAGGTGCTTGGGCCAAGTTTTGTACTGCCCTTCCAGTGAACAGACAGATTAGCAGGCACCATCGCCCTGCTGCAGTTGACCCGCACTTTTTGTCATCTCACCCTTTTCCAGAGAGTCTAGTGGTTCAGGCTTCTACCAGCTGGACCAACTTAAAAAATGTTCCTATCACTCCCCCTGACAGGGAATCAAAGTGAATGTAGACCTTTAGTAATTGCCTCTTCTTATCGTCCAGAGTGCCGCCCTGCAATCGATCAATGCGTTCTATCCTCTGGAATCCATGGCACAAGTCATCCCCGGTGTAACAGAAGACCTTCACCCAGTCTTTTTGCATGGCAATCCTAAATGGTTGTGATGCAGCCAAAATCACAATTAGTTGTGGTTAGACACCACCGACTCCATTGGGCAAGATATAGGCAACAGCATTGCTATTCATCAACTGGACTCTCACACGACATTCAGTCATCTCTGTTGGACGTGCCATTCCATGGGACTCACCTGTTTGTGGACTCTGTCGTTGAACGCTTTAAGGATGACCGGGCTATCTCTCACTCTCCGGGACTCTATGACCAGCCTCGCCACCTGCAACAATTCCAATGTTCCCTTTGTGCCTTTGGCCAAGGCATACCTTACGGCCACCCTGTCCTGCTCTTGAAGGGAACCCAGCAGTTTTGTGTGAGAGGTCGAGTTGCCCACTGCCCCTGAAACAATAGTCAGTGTACCGCTCAGTCCACTGCCTGTTCCCCGCAACCCTACCTGCCAAACCGCTTTAGTGTACTCTCACAGGGTCACAGTCACTTGGTAGGAGGCAGAATCCACAGATTCTATCTAGGTCGGCTAGCAATCACATCTGACAAGTGAGTCCTGCAGATTATCAGCAAAGGCTATGCTTTACCCTTCCTTTCGTCTTTACCATACCTTCCACCATCCACCCAGTGATTGACAGAGGGCCATCTCTTCATTTTGCAGCAGGAAGAGCATGCCATTTTGGCCAAGGGGGTTGTTGGAAGGGTGCCTACAGCAGAAGTAGGGTGTGGTTTTTATTCCTGTTACTTTCTAGTGCCCAGGAAGGACGGAGGTCTTCAGTCTATTTCAGATCTGCGCCCTCTCAATAGCTTTCTCCCGAAATTCAAAATGTTAATGCTCACCTAGGTCTGGTCTGTCCCTAACCCTGGAGACTGGATGATGGGGTTGTACCTGCAGGGCATCTATTTTCACATGCCTGTCCTGCTGGCCCTTTGCGCTACCTGTGGTTCATAGTGAGACTGGAACGCTTTCAGTTAGCTGTGATTCCCTTTGGTCTCACCAGCGCCCATCAGGTGTTCACAAAAGTGGTTGCATCACACCTTTGGGGGCCAAGGAGGGGCAGTCTTCAACCTTGATGGCTGGCTGTTGAAGGCAGGCTCTTCCCAGGCAACTATCAACTACCTCCAGACTATGGCGGACCTCCTGTCATCTTTAGGATTTACTATCAACGTGCTGAAGTCACATCTGACTTCTTATCAGACACTCCCCTTCATCAAAGCAATTCTGGACAATGTCCGGTTTCTTGCTTGTCCTGCACAAAGGAGAGCCCAGGACATTCAGGCTATGATCCTGATCTTTCAGCCTCGGTCCTGGAATTCAGTGATGTCGACTGTGAGGCTGCTGGGATTGATAGCCTCCTGCATCCTGCTGGTCAAGCATGCCAGGTGGCATATGCGGACTCCGCAGTGGGATCTGAAGTCCCAGTGGCCCAACATAAAGTTGACCTGTCTGACCAAGGTCACATTTTAGAGGAGACTGTGAACTATCTGCAGTGGTGGTTACTGTACTGCGATTGGGCCTGTGGCAGACCTCCTCTCCCTTCCCCACCTAGAGCTGACAGCGGTGAAAGATATCTGTATAACAGAAAGGAGGAGTACCACCTGAAAAAGGCTTGAAGAGCGATTTTGGTGGGATGATTTTCTAGTGCAACAAAAAGGAAGAACGTCCTTTGTTGGTTTTAATAAACCCCTCACTCACCGACCTGGTCGGTGACATGCTTCATCATCGGGGCCACCTTGACGGCCGAGTGCCATCAAGGTGTGCTGCGACACCTGAATTACAGTGGAGCTGGTATATGAGTGATGAGTGCAAGAAAAAAAGTAAGTGTGTTAAAAATTGTCCTTGTATGGCTTATAGGTGAAAAATTTTATTCTTAAGACTACTGGACAATATTAAAAGTGTGTGTAGATACAATAATAGGTTTAATTATGACCAGGTGTATCTGTAATGTAAGTGGAAGGTCTACATGTTTCAAACCGTAATGGGAATTACCGGTTTTTCTTCAGGACTAAGAAAGGAGATGGGTGGTCAGGGTACACTAACACCCTGCCATACCGTCATTCCTTTGTTCCCCAGTAACAAAATAGGGTTACAGGGCAAAAAACAAGTGTAACCCGGTGGTGGTTACGCTAGGAATAAAAAGACCTGTGAAGAGAAAGAGTATAAGTCACAAGACAACTCGTTACATGCCTGCAACGTAGTGAAGTGACGAAATCTGCTGTCTCTGTGAGTCATCCCACACTGAATTAATGCGGACTAATAGAGTGCATTGTGCTGCTCAAATACATGAAAGTGGCGTATTAGCGCATTACAGCCAATGTGGCTTCCTGGCACACCTATCAATAGTAGTGTGCTTGGTGAAAATGATCCGTGATTCATTTGTCACTGGCATCCATTAACTATAGGTGCGTGACTATGCAACAATCATATCCTTATAAGTGAAAGGAATAACGACGTGCTATTGCTTCATCATGATCCAAACAGGACAGTACAAAACAAACACGACATGTAACACACAGTAAAAAAGTGCTTACTCCTAATTAAGGGTCATTAGGCTGCACGGGATTAGAGGGAAGGGAGGCCACTGTTGGAAAACTTATTCTGCAATGGAAAGGGAGAGAAGGCTTAGTACCGGGTTGTATACTCAAGGGTACTGGAAAGGTTCGGATAAAGAAACGGACGGATTCATGTTTCATCCGGGGACAGAAGGATTCTACTTACAGTTTTCGTGTGGTCTAGTCAAACGGTATACCTAGTATGCCCCTCCATGCGCCCGTAGTGAGAGCGAGGAGTGAGCCGGGTTAAAGCGGCCGCCATCGTGGTCGGGATGGGCGTGGTCGTCTCAACGTGATGACGTTGCGCGCTTCCCGAAGCCATAGTATGGAAGCCTCTGAGGTACACGCAGGGGTTACCATGGAGACGCCGCCGTGTATAGGAAAAAACAAATGAGGCAGTAAACAATGCAATAAGGACTACCACTACATAATAGGCGCAACGGAGCAGTGAAGCGCCTAACAACTTAGACAAGAGGGGAGGATTTAGAAAAATCACGTTCCCTTCGTTAGATGATTACAAAAAAGGGGCAAAAAATGGTACTACATAGGCACCCTGACTAAGGGCTGTACTGTAAAATGGACGAACATAATACAGGGCAGATGAGTGGGATATTTATCACACGATAAATAAACCGGGGGTACGGCTTATTATATGAAGAATGGGCCAGACAGGGAAAAAGGGGGTGGGCTGAGTTGCAGACTTTTTAGACATACGTCCTTGGGAACTAAGGGCTGGGTATATTCTGATAAAGAGGAAGTGCCACAAACGTTTTTGAGGTGAAGGTTTTATAGAACATTCGCCCACGGTATGGTATCATTTAATCCATTGATATGAGTAGATAGTCTGTAGACCCATCTTTGTTCTTTTTCATACAGACGTTTCTGTAAGTTGGGGCCAGGAGGCAACTGTTCAACTTCGGTGGATAAAATCCCTTTACTCTCTCCATTTGTTTATTGTATAGTGGTGAAAGATAGTCACATCTGGGCTAGGGCTGCCACCTGGGAGAGGTGTTGATCAGAGACCTCTGGTGAGTGTCAGCTCCATATAAACCTTCTGGAGTTGAGGGCCGTCCATTTGGCGCTGAAAGCCTTCCTGCTGTCCATCAAGGGGACGCTGGTAGAGGTGCCACAGACTATACAAGGGCTCCCAGACTACACCACCACCATGTAGTACTGCAACAAACATGGCGGGGTGGGTTTACAGGCCTTGTGCAAGGAAGATTTGCTTCTTTGGAAGGGATCTTGCTGGTGGTGAACCACCTGGCAGGCCCGTTGAATGCCAGGGCAGACATACTTAGCCAATGGCGCCCAGGGGACCACAAGTGGTGGTTACACCTGAGGTCACGTAAGGTCTCTTCCACAAATGGGAATAACCTTGGCTTGATCTGTTAGGCCTCACCGTTAACCCGCAATGTCAGTACCTGCACGTTGGAGTTTTCAATGGGTCTCTCACTACGATCTGACTTTTGCCTCGGGTGTAACTCTCGACTCCTGTACGTCTTGCTGCCAATACCACCCCAGCCCCAAATTCTCAAGAATATCAGAACAGGCCGGGCCCAAATCATCTTGGTGGCACCGGACTGGGCACGGAGAGTATGGTATCCAGAACTCCTGGGCGTGAACATCTGTCCTCTGATCAGGCTGCCCCTATGGGAGGAACTGCTGTTTCTCCACCCCAGCCTTCATAATCTCCATCTTCATGCATGGCGGTTGAGCAGCATCAGCTGAATGCCTTCGATCTCCCTTTGGAGGTAGTTGGTGTCATCTTGGTATTCAGAGGTCCCTCGACAAAGACAGTATTCATCTGTCGCTGGGACAAGTTTGTGCTTTGGTGCAGCGCACTCCAAACCGACCCCCTTCAGGACCAACTGTCTAATGTCCTGTTTGTTCTTTCATTCACCCAGCAAGGCCTTGCTTTTGGCAAGGCTAAAGGTTATCCTTCAACCTTTTCAGCCTTCCTGCGATTGCCTGAACAACTTTCCGTTTATAAAACACTGGTTGGGATGAGGTTTTTGAAATGGTTGCAGTGTGTGATTGAACTTCATGCTCCGTGTGTATATTTCCATGCACCACCTATTCCCTAATAAGCTGGTTCTGCGAAATAGGACATCTTATCTACCAAAAGTTGTGACACTGTTCCATTTCATTCGGCCCATCACCCTACCAAAACAAGTCGCAAATCGTTACCTTGACTTCTATCTGCTATTCTTGCTCTTAAGCCTGAAGGCGCTACAGGCTTATCATGTAACATGTTGGCATTCTTAGTAGTAAACTCTTGAGTGGGGGTGGACGTAGTCATGTTTTCATGTTTATCTATGATGTATGTGATTGTTTAACCACTTTAGTTTTAATATGCCTTTTAACCACTAATACATTTTGGTTTCAATATGCCTTTTAACCACTAATACATTTTGTGGCGTATGCAAACTTGACTGTTTCTTCTTCAACAGTTATGAAAAATTGTAAATAAAGTGTTTTTAAAAGTCAGTAACTTTTGGTAAGGGTTAGTCCTAGATATATAAATCCAATGTTAAATTACAATTAAGATGAATATATCAGTCCTTGAGCCATTGTATTCGTATGGAATAATTTTGATCTTGTGGTCCTTCATTTTCTCCAACTTTTGAATACAATGCTTGGTTAGATTTTCCAAATAATAACCAGCCAATATGTTTTGCAACTTACCTTTAATTTTTACATATGGCTATACTCCCTATTTTACGATCCTCAGGCAAAGCTTGCCTCCTGCAATATACTTTTGTACTGACCTACTTGAAGTAACACTCAACCCTTGTTACCTGCTTTTATCCAGTCTTCGGAAATCCAACAAATACACTTTATATTCATGTATGTGATCCAATGTGGATCATCCTCGTAAACCGATTCCGAATAATTGCCTTCCACAGTGGGTAAACGCAAATAATACTTTAAACACAATGCAGCTTTAACTACAGTGTCCTCCCCAAACTTTTTGCCTTAGCCCCTTCTATTTGTTTGCTGAATTCTTTTTTGTTGGCCTTAGGGCTCTGTGCACTTTACCACTGCTAACCAGTGACCGTGATAACGTGCTTGCGCTCTCTCCTCTAAATATGGTAGCATTGGCTTATACCCAATTGGCATATTTAATTTACCCATAAGTCCAGAAGAGAAATGGTACTACCTCCAACCCAGGGCCTGTAAATTAAATGCAACTAGTGGGTCTGTAGCACTGATTATGCCACCCAATTTAGTAGCCTTTAAACATTTCTCAGGCCTGTCATTGCAGCTTGTCTGAATGCAGTTTTAAACTGCCACTTCGACTTAGCAAAATAAACCTTTTGCCAGGCCCAAATCTTTCTTTTTAATAAGTCAACCCTAGGGCAGGCACTGGGCTGTCAAAGGCAAGGTGCAGGGTATTTTAAAAGTAGGACATTTACTTTTAAGTTTTACATGTCCTGGTAGTGAAAAACTTTTACATCAGTTATTCACTACTGCACGGGCTATCTCTCCCATAGGATAACTGTTTAATTTCCAAATGTGAAGAAATAACCAGTTCATGTTTGGTGTCTCTGGAATCACAATTTAAAATCTAAACTCATAGTGAAGCCGTATTTTAAATTGGAATTCTAAAAACTGGTCACAGACCCATTTATACCTCAATAGGCTGTATCCTGCCTTCCTTCAGAGGGCTACAAACACCCTGTAGTTAGCCTGGAAACAGGGCAGGGAAGTCTTGATCCACATATGTCACTTTCAATGAAGGACACACTGTACCAATAGCATATAAATTGCATTTATATAAAAATGCGGAAATGCTTTGTACACCGTCAGAAAAGATCCTGTAAGGCAGTATAGACAGATGTAATGAAGTAAGATCATTGCCCAGAGAACATGAATAATTGTTGTGACTCCTATTCCAGCCCTAGAGGCTGTTACAAAAACCTGCGTTCCCAATGTGAAAACTTTACACCTGAGATGGATGCAATGGGCCAGCTCGCTCTAAGCAACATATGTAGATTATTTCTTTTTTTATTTTTATTTTGTTTATTGCCAATTTTAACAACATATAAAACACAGTAACAACATCTCAAGCCAGTCAATTATACAATCCGTATCAAGGCATGGTGTAAGCCTGTGTCGTATGTAAAAAAAAAAAAGTTACACATGGTCATGTCATTTCAGCAGCACTAGTACACACATTTAGTCATTTACACTAGTTCGGGGAGCTCATCACAGCAGCATAATTACACATTGGTTCACTAACACGGCCACTATATAGGGGGTCTCCGTATCTACTCCTGACTCAATATGCCTCCATCCCCTTTCCTAGGTGTACATCCGGGTATAACGTCCGCATCTTGATACAGTGGTCACAATTATCATATCTCTGTGTACGCAAGTCCATTATTCACACATTGACCTCTTCATCCGACCCAACTTCATTCTGTTGCCCTCGCACCCAGTTTAAAAATGGTTCCCAAATATGGCGGGGTCTGGAAGTTGGCGGCATTAGTTCCCAAAACGTTCCCAGTTGTGTGTAACCATAGGTGACATCTGCGAGCCAACCGTTCACCGATGTTGCTTTATGCCTACCCCAGTGTATAGCCACTTGCCTTTTAGCATACAAGAATAGTAGTGCATGCAATTTCCTTGATTTGGGTGGGGTATCTTTTACATAGCCCAAGATACCTAGTTCAGGGGATGGGGTATCTTCCCGTCCTACAATCTGATTCACCGATGTAAAGATCGAGGCCCAGTATTCCTCAAGTTTAGTGCAAGACCATGCCATATGTAAGAACGATGCAGGGGAGTATCCCCATCTCCAGCATCTATCCTCTCTGGGTCCCATCCTGTGCAGACTGACCCGTGTCCTATAGAACCTGTGTAAATATTTAAAGTGTATTAAACGTAATCTGTAATTAGGAGAAAGTTCTGTAAGTTGCCCACAGCAAAAGTCCCATTGTTCTACAGTGAGCGGAGTGGGAAGTTCATCATTCCAATGTTGTAAGGATTTAGGCTGAGTTACAGGCGCAGTGTGTTGCATTTGTTTATACAACCTGGTTACCAATCTTCGAGGGGATGAGGGAGCCCACCAAACTTTCTCATGCTGGGAAGGTCGGGGGTGCCGATGGAAAATCACAGCTAAGCGCGCGGCAGGCTGTCTTCAGTCTGTGGTATAGGAACAGCTCTGAAAAATGCACCTCTTGTCCCCCAGTAACAACTGGGGGGGGGGGGGTAGAATTCGTTATCAGGAAATAGATCAGCAAATGTATGAATGCCTAACTTCTGCTGCAGGGGTTTACCAATTCCACCTCCAATGCATGGTAGTAGTGGGTTCTGTAAATGTAAAAAATGTAAATTGATACTTGTATAGCGCAAGGGTCTCAAGGCGCTTGTACGAATACTGCTGTGGAGCCCATCCTGGCTTTCCCTGTGAGGTGTCCACTCCTGGGCACCCCCAAGGTGGAGGCCAGGCATCTTTAGCGTTGTGGGGGCCGTTGTGGAGATTAAGCAAGCTATTGCCCAGAGTTGCAGAATGGGACTCCATGATTGGAATAGGCTCCGAGGCAAGAATTATCAGGTCCGTGGAATTTTGTTGAGCCCAAGACCCGCCGAGGCGGGGAATTGAACCCTGGTCCCGGGCTAGACCTCTGCATCAGGGTCTGCCGCTCTAACCATTGAGCCACATTTCTCCACTTGCCAGGGATAGCGAGGGGGCATATAACAGCGGGACACCTGCCCTCTTTCTCAACTCCTCCCACACCCAGCGCAGTGTCTCAGCAGTGTCTACCTCCCCCCTAGGACGTTTCGCTTTCACGCAGATGGCCACCTTCAGTGGGACCGGTGCTACAGCATCTTGTTCAACTGCCACGTGAGGTTGAAACTGGGTAGGGTGAACCCAGAAATGACAAAATTGGGCTTGAGCGTACAGTGCATAGAGGTGCATGTCTGGGGCTCCCAACCCGCCCTGCTTCAGAGGCAACGTCAATATGTCCCATGAAGCGCTTGCCTGTCCGCCCGCCCATGCGACGAACTGTGATTTTAGAGTGGCGTAAAAATGTGATGTGAGTGGGATCAGGACATTACCAAGTAGATACAGGAATTTAGGCAATATTATCATTTTAGCCAGTGCAATCCTACCAGTAAGTGACAGGGGTAGTCGTGTCCACAGTTTTACCTTCCCTTCCAACCACGTCATGGCCCTCCCGTCGTTCAATTTCCACATTTCTTGGAGATCCCTACTTATCCAAATACCCAAGTATTTAACCTCCTCTGCTTCCCACCTCAGGGGAAACTCCGAAGAAACCTGTGGGGTATTGTCCGTTAAAGGAAACACTACTGATGGAGACCAATTGATGGAAACCCTGGCCAGTCCCCCAAATCCGATTAATTCTCGTAATACTGGGTCTAGGTTGTCCCCTGGGTTAGTGAGATAAAGGGTCACATCATCTGCATATAACGAGATCAATAGGCTCCTGGAACTGAACCCTATACCCTGTGCAGTGTGGTGCTGTCTGACACAAGCTGCCAAGGGCTCAATTGCTATTGCGAATAGCAACGGGGACAGGGGACATCCTTGCCTCGTGCCCCGCGAAATAGGAAAAGGGTCTGAAACTAAACCATTTACCCATATCCGGGCGCTGGGTGCGGTGTATAGCAGACTAATCCTACTGATGAGTAGCGGACTAAAGCCCATTCGAGCCAGGGTGCGCTACCAGAGGTAGCATAGGCTGCAGCTGGTTAGCTATTAATTTGGCCAGTATTTTAACATCAACATTTATCATCGAGAGGGGTCTATAGGTTTCCATCTCCTCTTCCGATTTACCGGGCTTCAGCAACGTAATTATCATGGCCTCTCTCATGGTGTCAGGCAGCTTCCCCACCTTTAGTGCTTCTTCATATACCGCCAGGAGCCTGGGTGCTAGCTCCTCCACATGAGCCTTGTAGAAGGCGGTGGTCAAGCCATCTGGACCAGGGGCTTTATCTAGGGGCAGGCTTTTGATGACGTGGGCGACATCTTCAACGGTTATCGGAAGATCCATATACTCCCTGTGGTTATTATTATACCATACTAGTTCAATTGAATCTAAAAAGGACTCCATTCCCTCTGGGCAGTCACTCTGAGTGGCAGTGTAGAGGTTGGAATAAAAGCCCTTAAAGGCGTTTAGTATCTCCCTTTGACCCCTAATCACATTGTCTGATGTGGCGTGTATCTCATGAATGTACGTCGCAGATCTGGATGGCCTAGTCATGCTCACCAACGTGCGACCCGGTCTCTCCCCCTCTCCGTATCTCCTGGCCGCCGCATATTTTCCTAGGAATTTCACCTCGCGTTGTGCCTCTTTGGCACACTCTAATAACTTGGCTTTTAGCAAACCGGCTGTTTCCCGATCTTCTGCACTGTAGTATTGCGTCTCAAGATTTTTTATATCAGTCTCTAGGGATGTCAGGGAACCTCTTATAGCTTTCAATACCCCCGCCTGACGAGCTATACATTGTCCGCTTACGAAACTTTAAAGGCCTCCCATAGGGAGCTCTCAGTGTCTACTGTCCCTTAATTGATCTCAAAGTAGTCTGTGATATCTTTCCTAATCTCTTCTTTAAAGGCCTCGTCAAGAAGGGCATGTGGCGGGAGTCGCCATGAGAATACTTGCCTGGGTCTCTGGGGAATCGATACCTTCAACAGGCATGGGGCATGATCCGAGAGGGATCGGGGCATATGCACAGCATCAGTGGTCCAGGCCGTCAAATCCTGGGAAATCAGCCAATAGTCTAAACGGGACCATGCATTATGATGCTCCGAAATACAAGTACCCTCCTTCAGTTGTCATGTATTCCTATAGGTTCTGAATCGATCCCCCTATTCCTGACCCTATTCTAGTTAAACAAACCAACAAGTTAACTAGCAGTCAGCCCATGAGGCAGAAAAGCCCCATGATGCAGATACCGTTATCTGACGCAGTCACACTACGGCACAGGAACGTGTTATCTGATTAGGTCATAACGCTTGCGATCTAATTAGACAAGCGATATTCCTCCAGCCCCTGATAAGGCATACGGAGTTCTCATAACAAATCAAACCTATGACAACCTGGGCAAAACCCTGCGGCCATTGTTTTGATTTCACCGAGAACTTCAGTAAAAGAATGTGCTAACGAGCAAGTCGTATGACATCCTTATTGACGTATCTATGTCCATCCTTACGTCAATCTCGGCACCTTAAAGGTATAAATATTACCGATCTTGCCCTATGCAAACACACGCGTGGTGACGAGACGGAGCAGCCATACTTGCCGAAGCCAAGAGCAGAGCAGACCCCGCTGGCAGCAGCCCCGCCTTCCTGACGCGCTGAGAGACGCGCTGCTTTCTCCTGCCGAGAATCCAGCACCGGCGTTTCTGGGTAGCCCTCGCAGGCAGCCTGGAATATCGAGACCAGAGAGCGAGATACCATTCCTCGTTCATCCTAACTTCCAGGTACAGAACTGAATAACCCCTCACAGAGAATTCTTTAGTTATTCACTTGGCAAAAACAAACTTAACTTCAACTGTAACTTTCTATTCCCGCCCACGTATTAGACTTAGGTCAGGTACACGGGGTAGGCGTATTTAGAAACACCAGTTGAGTACGTTTAGTCAAATGTATATGTGTATGTAATATATTTTATTCATTTTAAACCTTCATATGGCTTAGAAACCATATCAATGTTTTTACAGTATTATTTTATACTTCTGCTTCTAATGTATGCACTTTACTTAGCTATAAGTATTGCAATAATATCGATCCATTTCTCTTGTATGAGAAAAGAGACTGATCAATAAATAACACCTTTTTATTGAACACGCCCGTCTCCTCCTTTTCTCTACACTCTGATGAGACTAAGAATGCACGTACTGACTGAGTAAAATAATTTGCCTTTTGTTCACACGACTCTCGAGATATACTCTTGATTAGGGGAGAGCAAAGTTGTCATGTTCTATGGTTGTCAGAAACTAAATCCCTTCTTGTCTAATCAGGGAAGTTAAGTCCTCCTTGAACATTCGAGAAAGTTTCTAGTGAACTCTGAGCTAAGCTGGCAAACCCAAAACTTTAAGTCTAGTATCGACAGTAGTAGACCTAGTTAACGTCTGGCCTAGGCCTTTACTGCTGTAGGTATTATTCCAATGCGCAGAGCCTATTGGGATGATAGGAACTACACTACACAGTAAGCCGTGCCTATTTATCCATATGTCAATTAGTCCACCATCCTCAATTATCTCCTGCAGGGCAGTGCTGGGTGCCGGGTGTAGAATCCTAGCGGTCCCTTTTCTATCCAATTTATCTTCTAGGATGGCAATAAAGTCTCCCCCCCCCCCCCCCACCCCCATAAAATCGTGTCACAGCCGGTTGCTCTAATTTTTGACCACACAGTGTGAAAAAAAATCAGGAGAGTCAACGTTGGGGCCGTATACAACCACGATGATGATGGACACACCACATAAGAGTCCCTGTACCAGGATGTACCGTCCGTCCGGATCTCCCTATATCAGTCCTTCTCTCCAGTCCAGTCCTTGCCTAATCAGTACAGCCACCCCCGAGCATAGTTGGAGTATATGGCCGAGTATACATGACCCCATCGATTATGGTGGAGCTTTTGGGATGGAGGGGAATTCAAGTGTGTTTCCTGTAGTAAGCAAATATCAATATTTGAACGAGCAAGATAAGCATGAACCAACCTCGATTTTCTACCATCATTAAGTCCCCGGACATTCCAAGTGAGACATTTTAAAGTATTATCGGAACTATGTGTGCAGCTTTGTTATATAATCTTTCTGCAATACCCATGACATGACTGAACACTTCCAGAATGGACAGCAGTTATACACCAAATTACAATTTGACTGGCAGTTTAACATCAAAACAACCCCCCCATCTTCCCCCCACCCACTCCAACCCCCCAATTAGGCTGTAGATTACCCTTCCCGAAGTTCAAACACAAACAAATATTCATCAAAAACTGGGAACCTTCCCTTGGGGGCGTAGCAGTACCGGCCTACTACCTTGCATTGTACAAGGTGGTCGGGAAATCTGCGCAGACCTCAGTACGCCCAAGACCGCATTAACTTAAAACAATACAAGATTACGTTGCAAATGGCATTTAGCCTCTCGTGTCCCAATAGGTCAACTGGACCCAGGCCTTCCATCTCAGTGTCAGATCAAGGATGTCATACTATGCATACGATACCCATGTCAATCGTTGTCACTTAGGTGACCGACTGCTGCTTCCTTCTCTGCCTGATGTCTCTTGGATTTCTTCCCTCCTACATGTTTTCCAAATTTCAGTGCCGATTTTGCATTCGTAAAGAAATGAGGCGTTCCGTCCACCAAGACCTTCAACTTGGCGGGATAAAGCAAAGAGTATGGGATCTGCGCCTGTAAGAGGATACGTTTAGAAGGGAGAAATTCCCGTCTCGCCGCTTGAACCGCTGGAGTAAAGTCCGGGTAGAATGATATGCTGTTTCCTTTATGTGTAATTCGGCTTTTCTCCCTAGCCATCCGCAGGACCAGATCTCTATCTTGGTAGTTCAATAATTTCGCAATTATGGGTCTGGGTGGCGATCCGACGGGGGGCTTCTGCCCCAGCGATCTATGTGCTCTCTCCACCCCGAAGACCGCAGACAGGTGTGGGTCAAACAGCTCATGGATCAGGTCAGCTACATAGGCCTCTATTTTAGTGATCGCGGTCGTCTCCGGGATTCCAGTGATGCGTAGATTGTTGTGTCGCGATCGAGCTTCTAAATAGTCATTCTTAGCTCTGATGACTCCTAATAGTTTATCCATGTGCAGCATTTGCTCCTTGGTCTCTACCTGGAATTCATGGTACTCAGTATGGCGATTTTCGAGAGCATCAAGCCGTGTCTCATGTGTCATCACTTGCGATTTGACAGAGCAGAGCTGTGATGTTAAAGTGTCAAGTTTAGCATCTATGTTGTGGAGGCTAGAGCGCATTTCCAGCATGAGCGTTCTGAGATCTAGGCTTTGGTCTTCCGTAGCTGAGTCCTCTGTCCGGGTCTCCGGCTCGGATCCCCCCTGCCTAGCTGATTGCTTTTGCTCAAAAGTCAGCTTGGGTTGTTTGGCGTCTAGTTTCCCCATAGTTTCCGATATGCGAGGCTGCCAATGATGGTATTCAACTCACGCTTCGGGATTTGTAACGTGGGGTCCCCACAGCTGCACAGCCTATGTCCCCTCTGGGCGCAGATATCTGCTCGTGGTCCTCCTATGTGCCCCTGCCAATCGTTCTGATATATAAACTAGGCAGACGATTAAGGTTGCGTCTGAATTTCAATTGTGATGATAAAGTGCGTGCTGCAGTGCCGGCCTCCTCAGCCCATGCTCCCCGCAAGGGTGCAGGTCAGATCAGGTTTATATGACCGCTGTTTGCTAACAATTCTCGTACAGTCAGTTCCAGCGATATGCTAGTTCTGTGTCGTCACAGCTTTACAAGGAGAACGTGAACACACAAGTATCCTTCACTAGTCTTTGGGCGCCTAGGGTCAGATCAGGGTTGTCTCCTCCCTTAGTCTTAGCCCTACTTTTCACATGGCCAGTGATCTGTCGGGTCGCACCCCCAGTGCAGCCAATAATCCACACCACGCTCCCACAATTCTATATCAGGCAGTCCCTCAAGGCCTGTGTAGTCTATCACATCGCCTCCTCGGTGCTCCGGGGCCAGAACGGAGAGCGGCACAAAACGGCAACTATGAGCTCCGTGGGGGTCGTAATGTAAATCGGGGCCAGCTGTAGATTCGCGCAAACACCCAGGCTCTGTGTGCCTGTCCTCCCCAGCGGGTTTCCATAAGTAGCCCCAGGGTTCAAGAACCCTGCCACCTACTCTTCAGTGAGGGCCGCCGCCTCCGTGTTCGCATAAGATGGCGGCCGCCGAGCTCCACGGTCGGATAACTTCCCCCAGCACGCACCCGTAGCTCTGCTCCGCCTGTGTGGGTGTCTGGAATCCGGTCTCCTCCGCCCGGTGTCTCGTCCGCTCCTCCACCAATCGTCAGCTAGCGTCCGCTGCAGCCGCCCACTGATCAGCGGTCCTCTCCTCCTGATCGGGGTGCTCCCGCTAGCAGCGTCGTCTCAGGGCACACACAAACAGGATCTATGCGTGCCGCTGTGCCGCCTCCCGCTCTCTCCCTCCTGGTACCTTGCAGGGGCCTCACAGCTTTCTCGCCTTCTCCGTGTTAGCCCTCCCTCCGGCTGTATTGTTTCCTCTGTGAACTCAAGCCGGGGTACCTCCGCCACAGCCAAAGGCCTCCGGAGCCTCGGGCTCCATTTTTTTACCCAATCCGGCTGCCCGCCAACACTGCTGCCCGTGGCTTCTCGGCGGGTATGTTGCTGCTTCTGTATCGCGCTCCACAAGTCCCAGGGGCCTCAGGAATTCACTTGCGGTATCTACTCTCCATCCGCAATATTCACAGTGGGTCTATGCGATATAAGGTCTCTCCGAAGTGCAGGATTTATGAAGGATTTCTTCCCAACCGGCAGAGAGCACTCAAGGAGCGGCCATTCCGCTGCTCAGCAGGCCAGGCCCCCCATGTAGATTATTTCATAGACTCCACTCTACAAACACAAGCATACCTTCAACATAAACACAAATATTCTCTGCCCAATTAAATAATGCCTCTAGATCAGTATGATTTCATAATGTACATTAATAGTTCTGCCCAGCCTGCAGTAGGAACAAAACAACAATACTCTTCTGCTTGCACACCGGTAAAGGGTAAAATGAGTGGTTGAGACTTTTAACCCCATAAAACATACAGGCAGTCACTTGCTGATTGCATTGCACAGGTGGCTATACTGAAAGCTCTATTTCTGGCACTTTAGATTACGGATCCTGAGTTTCCCACACTTATAGTGTGTGATTCATAGAATTGTGTCCAGTCTTACAATTAGTATTTACACTACTGCAGACAGAATGGATTTAGAGACTCCAAAGGGTACGCAATCAAGCAGTAAATGCTTTGGGGACAAGTGGCTAAACTTAAAGCAAGTTTTTTTTTACTTGCTCATGTCATGCACACACTGAGCCACTAACGTGTGGGAATATAAGTTGCAGGGAATTCAATGGCTGAGGAAGCTTAAAAACCAACTGTGCAAACTGCTTCAGTCGCTGCAATAACTCATTCCAGAATGTGAACAGATGGAGACATCGTGGCGACTGCCATTGCTGCATGCAAGGGCACTCTCTTATCAAAAGGTTTTCAACTAAAATAATTCCTACCGGTTAAGTGCACATTTGTCTATATGCCTGGAGTAGAGGATAGAGTAATAACTAATTCAGATCCTAGGTTAGAACTGATCCTAGCAGCACATAAGGGTCTAGCATCTGTTCATGCAATGAAAGCGGCTACAAATTCACTATTGCAGCAGCGCTGTTGGTGGCCAGATGTTTATAAACAGACTAAAGACTATGGGCCCGATGTAGGTAAATGGCATTTACCGATTCGTAAATACCGAATTTTACCGATTCGGTATTTACAAATCGGTAAATGCAATGTAGGTATATTTACCGAATTTTTTACCGAATCTATAACATTCGGTAATTACCGAATTGGTATTTACCGATTTGGTAATTGCCATTGATTAACCAATGTCAATTATCGAATCGGTAAATACCGATTCAGTAAAATGACCGAATTTACAAGGGGGACAGGGTGTCACTTTGACACCCTGTTGCACCCCTGATTCAGGCTTGTGTGCCATGTGGCATGTATGTGTGCCACATGGCACAGGTGTACACAGAAATTCGTTATTTACCATGCAATAGTATTACATGGTAAATAACGAATTCTTAGGGGCCTGTGGCACTGTTTCCAGTGCCACCTACATATAGATTTACCCATTCGGTAAATATACCGATTCGGTATTTTACAGAATCGGTAAATTTACCGAATCGGTAAATTTACCGATTCTGTAAAATATAGGCCCCCTACATCTCAATCACCAAATACCGGTCGGTAACGGCCGAAATCGGCCGTTACCGACCAGTATTTGGTGACCTACATCTGGCCCTATGCTCTTAAATGTGGTATTTGCCCACAGATAAACATTTCCACCACAGTCACCTCTCTTAATCTCAAACAAGCCTCAGGCTTGTGTTTATCTGGACTACTGCGGATCCTTAGACTCAGATGGGTCTCGCCAATACATCATGTTGACAGTGGATCCCTGCTCTTGATTCCTATTGGTATGACCACAGAGATCAGCTGATGCTCAAACTGTTATAAAGGACTTTATCGGCCCATATGCACTAGCCACGTTTCATTTGGACCAGGGTCCCGCATTTGCCTCGAGGACTTACAGAGACACAATGGGATAGTTGGGTGTGGATGTGCATTATTCCTACCCCTACCAACCAGCAATAGTAGAGAGGCAAAACTGTGAGTTAAAGCAGTCTTTAACACCTAGAATATTAATTTCAGGTCGCAGTTGGGTTCACCACCTGTATGGGTTACAGAGAGCCTTTAACAATCTGCCTAAAAGATCCTTAGCTGGCCGGATTCCCTTTGAAGTCCTATTTGCGGTTAAAATGTGGATTCCAGATCTTGATAGTCCTAGTACAGATGCATTTTGTTATCAGTGAATGTTTGTATATTTTTACAGTACCTGAACGAATTCAGAGACGCTCATAGCAACGTCCAATAGAAACATTTCACCACTGGTGAAGTGAAGCAAGCACCAGCAACTCCTGGTTGGAATCCAAAGATTGGGGATCTTGTACAGGAGATAATAATTGACATGAAGGAATTTGGGCCATCTTACAGAGCGCTTGTGCCTGTTCTGGCTGTTGAAGGTACCATAATTGTACTTTTACCACTCCTGCCGGTAGCAAACACAAGAGATGTGTGTCTATTGATCTCATCAAACCACATCATGTGGCTGTTTCTACGCAGTAGGCCTCAAGGGCTCCTGGGTAGTTACTTGCCTCCTCTCACTACCTTACAGGAAGTCCTGTTCCACTTTTAATCCACAATGAACGTTTGTCTCCCTGGCTGGAGAGAGCTAGCCCTGAAGTGTCACTACTTCCAGTTACATCATCAAATACAACTTCACAGATTTCAACTCTGCGAGCAGATGATGATTTCTAAAACGTACTGCCATAAGAGTCATCTACCTGTTCTACAAAGCTTCACGCGCCTCCCACATTTGTACGAACAGCCTCTGGTTATTTTGTTGACTCGAAACCCACCTCCACAAAGAGGACCACAATCATTTTTTATTTAGCTCAAAAATACATAACTTATCCCTCCATGCATATACATTTGGACCACAATTTTGTTACTTTTCCTCTTCCTTTGTATTGATTTTGTGACTGTCTATATCTTGTTTCTGAATGGACACTATCCCCCAGACAGCTCTGCTGCTGAAGTGGTTAACGAGGTTTTGAAACCCCACTCTTCATTACACAATGTGCATAAAGACCTTTCCCTGGTGAACATTTCAGATGTTCTGCTTCCTGATAATTTTTGGGATCAGGTAGGTACCCTATGATATATTTGGACCAACACAGACTTTACAAGTCCTCTTTGTATTTCGTGTATTTTTAAATTATGTCATCACTCCTGGTGCCATCTCTGATGATTGGGACATTAACACAGTATAAGAAATGCTTGCTGACTTTCAGCATTACGCCGAACACAACAGTGAAGAAATGTATGATCGTACATCTGATTAAGATTAAATGTTTTGTTTTCAGCATTATGATCACCATTATTTATATAAAGCAAGTACTCCACATGTAGTATTTAATTACACACAATGGAAACACTGCCCCACACCACCACAGGGCAGCTCCAAGACGTTTGCCCAGAAGTTTGCATATTTTTCTGATCATAATCGAGCAGACCCATAGTCCTATTGTTATAAACATACTCTTTTACCGGCAAAGAAAAATATGCTAACTGACCCTAAG
Organism: Lissotriton helveticus; assembly: GCF_964261635.1. Lineage (NCBI taxonomy): Eukaryota > Metazoa > Chordata > Amphibia > Caudata > Salamandridae > Lissotriton > Lissotriton helveticus. The sequence continues at coordinate 528,609,528 of NC_136057.1, read as the reverse complement.
TTGATTTATTCAGCATGTTTCATTTCCCTGGTATCGATACAAGGGTATGACCTTTGGACAGTGACGGCTGCCAAAAGGGAAATGTGGTGAGGCAGTGCAGGGTACAATAAAAATTAAATAAAATAGAAAACATACCTGCTGCCACGCGGCCTCTGTGTTCTGCTCCTGATCACAGGTTACCAAACTCCCCTGCGCCAATAAAGATGCTGCTCTCATGCTGGTAATACTAGTACAGAACATGAGAGAAGCGATGAGATTGGGAACCTGTGCCTGGAGAACAGAGCCTGTGCCTGTTGTATCTCCTTGCAAGAGCCTGGAGTTATCGAAATGTGTATGATGATTTGGCTGTCCTAAGACAACTGGCAAAACAGTCATGTGTATTTGCAGTGTCCTGTGCCCACCACTCCTCCTGCCGCTGTCAGAGGATAGCCTCTCCTTCAAGACTCTGCTCCGGCTGCAGCTCCATCATGTAAAATAAAATTATAATAAAACAGCTTTATTATCATTTTATTTTTCATGTTTTTATCTTGCTGGCTGAGGCATTGGGAAGACTCTCCTCCGCCTTTCTTGAGGAGCCTCCCCTGCTTTTGTAGAGACACTTTCGATTTAAAATCTATAGGGGGGACCTTAATATTGGCATGTTTAGGGGAACAAGGCTTTATTGAGAGCACGCCTCTTACTAAAACAACTATGAATAAAACTGTGCAGGAGGCATTCTGTCTTGGTCAAGATAAAGGATCTAAATACACCAAAAAGTACCACTTTTACAAATTGGCAGCAATTTACAAATTCCACAGAGGGCACGTTTGACAACATGCTTAGAACTGGGGCATACAGTTCTTCACGTTTCAATCGTTATGGTTAGTGTGGCACATTTTCTTGATAACACGAAAGGGCTTAGGCTAAATAGGTCAGACTCACATTACATGCAGACACCATATGCATGAGTGGTCACAAGATACAGTGTTGGGAAGTTGTGTCTTGAGTGGCTAAAACATTCAATGTTGTCTGAGTTGAAGCCACGCTTGTCTCTTCTTCCTGATGACACTGTCCTACATGATTTTTTGTTAGGTCCTCGAAAGCCACATAAGCACTTTCTGTATGCAATATACAATGAAGGATGGAAAGTTTCACAGCAGGAAGCTGCTGAGAGAATACGTGAAATTGACACAGCAGATTTAGAAAAGGCAGTAGTTGACAATGGCATGACTACCTTATCCAATAGGATATATTTTCTGGATAATATTGTGTTGTCTGTTATTGACATCATAGAGAGTGACATGTCCTTTTTGCAACATGGGCTATCACAGCTTAGGTATATTATGCTACTGAGTTGGACTCTACAGACTTTATGCACTGGTCGTGCTCCATATCTGGTGACTGTTTCTGTGACTGTGACTTGTTGTACACAGTGCTTTTTCCCCCTGCACAATACAGTTTGGGATGAGACACTTTGGCCTTTGATTAAAATTTTGAATGTGAACTTTGCTTTGAGCAGACTGAAAGCCTTATTGTTTCAGAAGGAAATGGCCTTAACAGCTGCACAAGAGATGTTCGATATTCAAGTTGCAAGGTCTTCCTCTGAGATAGTCACTACTTCACACCAATCTCCCACACCATTTTGGGGAAGCTAGTACACAGCAGGTGTAACTTGTCAAATACCAGGGTTGTAGCATTCTTTTTTTAGAACAATTGGCCCCGGGTTGGGTAGTACCTTCTAGCATTTTTGAAGGCTGATTGCTTATCCTTTTCTTTGTTGTCGGGAGATTGTTTTTATTTTATTTGCTCCACAATGGATGTTGTGCGATGGGGGATGACGCTACCACATGTGCTATTACTGTGTAGTGAGAGAATGATGCAGTCCTTTGGTGCACCCTTGCTTCAAGAACTGAATGACAACTGGCTCTTGTACTTTCGGCCTGTCTGACTACACTGCATGCAGTTGTATTTCGCTCTCAGCTGTGTACTTTCGAGTGTGCTTTAGACATATGCATGGGGATGCTACTGGGCTAATCTGCGGACATGCAATTGCTGGGGGGGTCCCTTAAAGACTTACTTATGCTGATGCCCTGCACAATTTCTGTTGCTTCGAAACCCATATTATGAGCGTCCCTGGGATGCTTTATCTCTTGGTGATTTGCAACCTGGCTCATCTTCTGCGGATGCACTACTGGCCATCACACCTTCAGCGTCTACTGAAGGGGTTGGATTTGAACATGTTTTTTCCTGGAGCTGGTGAGAGGTGTGCCAATGGAACACTTGCCTGTGGGAGCTAGGATCAGTGATGTTTTGTTTACTCCGCATAACATTTAAACAATCTGACAGTTTTGAGTAGTGTAGATTTTTTACTTGCTAATTACTTTTTAAAATACAGTCTATTCGCCTTTTTCTATAAATTTTTAATACAATTTAGCTTTCTCTATGCTTTTATTAAAAAGGCACAATGCTTTTATGATTTTAGGTTCTTAAATAAGGTTAAATATATACTTTTAGCATTGTGTTTTCTAGGAAGCTTTTAGTCATCTCACGTCCAAGGAGTGGGTGTCATGTGGTCACATTTGGCCCAGGCAAGAGCACCACCATTTCACATGCTCATGCTTAAAGTTGGCATCTTCTCTTGAAAGTTGACATTCAACACACATTTGCTTGCAGGCTTGTATGGGAAAATTGGGTACATGTGCTGCATGCCAATGTTGTTTTAAGCACAGTTAACACATTAATGCACTAAGTAAGAAAATGATTTGAAACTCCACATAAAACAAACTTAACCCAGCACACCTCCATACGATAAAGTTATGGCTGTGGGGTCAGCTGCAGCTTCTCATTTGCTGTGCAGATTGTGGTTGCTTGTATAACTGTTGACCCACTATGTATGTCCTGCTATGTGCTTAAGGGTGTGCTTGTGATGATATGTTGGTGGCCAACTTGGCTTGCTTAGTACCAGCATTGGTATGAGTTGGCTTTCCTGTGACTATGCACAACCAGTGACTGACACATTGCGACCCACTTTACTTTGTTTTCAATAGTGCCAAGGTGGCCACCACATTCCTGTACTGCGTTACCACACAGGTCTTGATCTGACAGCCGAATCATCACCTCTATGGTATACGCTGTAATGGCACCAGCACTTGTGCATCCAGCACTACCCGCTGAGCCTCACTGGTGGGTTAGATTGTCTCAGTGAAACCTGCTGGGCATACTACCCATCACCAACCGGACTGCTGGAGTAGAAAGGGTGCCTTGTGGAAAACTAGACTACTTTGTCTTGAAAATGGGGCTATGGAGATTGTTGACGAACTGTAGATCCGGTGCTCGTTGACAGTTTTTAAATGTGCAAACATTAGTTCTTGATGTGAAAATATTTATTTGTACACTGACCCACCAGCCAAAAGACCAGGAGGCTAAAGGGCACATTACAAAAAGCCCACACATGAACAAAATCCCAACATTTAATAACTCTACATCATTACCAACCTTACACTCAGTTAATAAATTATGAAAAAGGTCTCGGTAATAAAAACTGTATATTAAACCTTGCCACCAAGTCACTTCTGGTGTCTCCTGGATTTGCATATGGAGTGAGTGATATGCCGTGGTCGCAACAGTGAGCCATGTGCAGCTCGATATTGTAGAATGCACAATATGAGAAACAGTGAGCTTCTTCCTGCCAGCCACACTTGTGCCTTCCCTAGGGTTGAGCTCTAGGCCCACATACTTAGAAATAATGCACTCACTCACCGTGGTATGATGCTGATAATTCACGCTGTGCCCTACTTCTTTTATTATTATTATGATCACCTGACCGTTGACACCTGTTATGTGTGGGTGTTAAGTGTGCATACAGCACAGGGTTGAACACTAGAATGTGTCCAGTAGGACACTACATCCCTCCCAAACGTTATTGGGGGGGGGGGAAGTCCAACCTATGGGGGAAACAAACAACAACACACAGCACCAATTGAGTCGCTTTAGGCCATCTGCCCGGCATTGTTAGATCTCTGGACTGCATGGCTGAGAGGTTGTGGTCCACCCCGAAGATGTCACTCAGGCTGGCCTGGTCTCACGAGGCTGGAGACTATTTCCACAGTTCAATGTGGGTGCATCCGGAGCAGAGTTGGATTTCATTTCAAAGGTCTTCTTGAAGGCACTGAGGCGCCGGTGGACAGCAATCCTGAAAAGATGGAGGATAACCTTGGTGAATGATGGCCTTCCTTGAAGGCAATGATGCTTCCAGTGCCCACTGGTAGAGCAGCTTCAGACTTCCCTCTCATGCCTGGTCTACTCTCTCACAGGAGTCTCCTTTAGGCCCTTTCTGCCGGGCTGCTACAGGACCATGTGGACTGTGTGGGGCATCTCATAGGCCGATTTGAGGCATCACTGAGGAACTGCCAACAGGATCACAACCAAGTCGCTCTGGCAACTGCAAAGGGTGATGTCTCAGGGTCTGTGTGCTCTGGCCATCAGGACTCCAGTTCACATGCCTTCCTCAGATAGTCTTTGGGTGACCAGTCTCCATCCGCGACCTCCATGTTTCCCGGTGCCTGTCTTGGAGCTGCTGCGTACTCTCTTGTTGGGATTCTCCTCTCATCAGAATTCCCTTGAGGCACTTGCCCCAGATTGCCACGTGACTGCGTGGGTTGTGCAGGGCCTCTCGTAGATCGGGCTGAGGGATCGCTGCGGTACTCCCGGTAGGGCCATGGCCAAGCCTCGTGGATAGTCCAATGGTCGAATATTCTCTCTTTGGCAGGCCTCACATTCACGGTGCCAGGAATGCCTTGTTTGTCTCTGAATGTTTCAGGTGTTTAAATCCACTCTGGTGGTGTGATGCTCCTTGGATGTTTCTGGTGATGCACCTTGGTAATGAGTACCATTACCTTCTTACACTTGGGTAACAGGTGGCGATATCATGCTTGGATAGATCTCTTGGGCTGAAGAGGACTGGAGGGACCTTGTGGCCACTTGCGGTTATCTTTTGGTAGGTGCAGTTGCTAGCTGTGATGCCATCGATGCCAAGCAGCCGGTGACAGATGACTGGATGGTTGCACTGGGAAACATGAGGCCTGCACACTGATCGTGCTTGCCAGCGACTTACTGTTGGTTCTCCCGTGAAGCTGTCTCCAGTGACGTGTCTGCATCCTGGTTGCTGTCTTGTGTTGATGAACACCTTCTCCTGTGCTGGCACGTGTCCTCTGTCTTATTGTTTTACTTCCTTTTCTCTTGCGCACCTGTGGTAGTTGTTTGCCCTGTGGCATTTATTTATTTTCTTTTATTTATTTTCAGAGTTTTATATAGGGCTGGCCAGACCCGACTGTATCGGAGCACTTTACAACCTTTTGTCATGTAGCAATCATTAATAAAGTGAGACAATATAAACACAGTAGTAACTGCAGTGATTCGTGGCAAGTTCTTTTCAGTCAGGTAGGGGGGACAAAGGTATCAATCGCATAACAGTGTAAAACAATAGTAAACAGATGAATTCTTGACGCGAGTCCAGAGGAGGGTGGTGTAAAAGTCTACTTGTCAGCGTGACTGTACACTCTACTGGGCATGATTGGGTGGCAGCTATCCCTTCGGAAAAAATCAGCTGAGGTAGAGGTCTTTGAGCTGGCTTTTGAATTTTATGAAGATGGGGTTTGACCTGATCTGGACTTGGATGTCATTCCAGATTTTGGGTGCATTACCGGAGAAGGAGCTTGATAAAGTTTTTTGTTTTCGAGTTCTCAGAGGGATGAGATGCGGGTCCCCACGCTATCACTCAAGGAGTCCCGCAAGGCTCGGCGTTGAGCCCCACTCTATTCAACCTCTACGTTCAACCTTTGGCGGAGGTTGCGAAGAGTTGGGGTCTCACTATGGTATCATACGCCGATGATACCCAGTTGGCGGTGGCTCTTAACGGGGACTCTGACCAACTGGCATCGAACTTTGCGGATGGTTTGAGGGCTGTTGCTAGTTGGCTTACGGCCAACTGCTTACAACTCAACGCCCTCAAAACTGAGGTGATGGTGTTGGGGAAACATCCTGATCTGTGGGATGCTAGCTGGTGGCCTAAGGAGCTGGGACCTCCTCCAAAACCTGTCTCTGAATTCAAAAATCTTGGCGTCTGGTTAGATTCCAAACTAACCTTCTCGTTCCACACTAAGAAGGTGGCATCCATGTGCTTCGGCATTTTGCGTGGTTTGAGGCCTATCCTCAAATTTTTTGATGCCCCCACCCGCCAGATGGTGATCCAAGCTAGCGTACTATCGAGGCTCGACTACGCGAGCTCACTGTTCTTGGGCGCCAACCAAGCGGAAGTCCTGCGACTTCAACGGGTGCAGAATGCGGCAGCTAGGGCCCTGGTGGGCCTGCCGCGTTTCTGTTCAGCCCGTAGCACAATTTCCAACTTGCACTGGCTGCCAGTAATCAGGCGCATAGAGTTCAAGGCCCTCTGCTTTGCATTTAAAATTCTTAAATCTGATACCCCCATCATCCTTCAGCACCTTCTGTCCTTGTACACTCCTTTGCGCAGCCTTCGTTCTGCCGGCCAAAATTTGGCACTTGTCCCCCATTTCCAAAAATGTAGATTGGGTGGCCGATCGTTTATGGTCTTAGCCCCTAAATTATGGAACGCACTTCCTGCCTATATTCGCTCTCTGGATGACCTTCTTGCTTTTAGAAAAGCTGTCAAAACTCATCTCTTTCCTTTGTCCTATTAATTCACTCCCTACTTTTTCTGTGCTGTTAGTTATGTTACCTTTTTTAGATACAGCGCCGGGACGCCCCTTAGCTGGGGCAGCTGTGCGCTTAAAAAATTCAAATAACATAACATAACATGAGGAGTAGGGTGTTCGTACTCCTAAGGTTCCTTGTCTGACCTGCCTTGGTGAGTTTGGAAGCCAGGTAGACAGGTTTACCCATGCGCAGAGCTTTGTGAGTGAGACACGCAGTTCTGAAGCTTGCACGCATTTGTATTGGGAGCCATTTTAACTCCCTGAGAGCGGGAGAGATGTGTTCATATTTCTTTACTCCCGTGACCATCCTGGCTGCTGCATTTAGAGTTAATCGGAGGGGAAGTGAGATTTTGCCGTGCCTGTGAGGGTTGCACTTCCGTAATCCAATCTGGACAGAACCAGGGGTTGTGTGGCTTGTTTGAGGTCATTGGGAGGGATGAAGGGTTTTATTTTGATGAGTAGTTTTAGGTTGAGGAATGCGCTCTTTGCAGTGTACTTGATGTGTTTGACCATGTCTAAGGTAGGGTTCACAGTGATTCCCAGAGATTTTATGGAGTCGGCAGGGATGAGATTGCAATTGAGAGTATCAAAGGTTTTTAGCCATTCTGTGATTTTGGTGGTCTGCTCTTTGTTGGATATGAGAAGGATTTCCGTCCTGTCTTGGTTGAGTTTCAGGCAGTTGAGAGCTAGCCAGTGTTGGACTTCTTTTAGGGTGTTGTTTAGGCTCTGAATGTCATCAATGGAGGAGGTTTCCAGGTAGATCTGTGTATCGTCTGCATAGAGGTGGAATGGGATGTTAGCTTTTTTGGGTCTGATGGTGAGGGGCTCCATGTAGATGTTGAACAGTGATGGGGAGAGGACTGATCCTTGGGGGACACCCCTACTTATGGGGAGTAGGTCAGACGTGACGTTTTTAATTTTTACTCTTTGAGAGCGGTTCTGTAGAAAGGAAGTAGACCACTGTAGTACTACTTCTTCAGCTCCCACCCTTTCTCGGAGTGCATTATTGAGCAATTTGTGGTCTACCGTGTCGAAGGTGGCCGATAGGTCTAGGATTATGAGTATACAGCATCAGTCCATGTCGTGTGATTTGTGTACATCATCTAAGACATTCAGGCTAGCTGTCGCCGTGCTGCAACCTTTTCTGAAACCCGATTGGTGAGGGTGGGTGTTGCTGTCTAAGTGCTGGGTAAGTCGAAGGAGGACACATCTTTCTAGGATTTTGGCTAAGAATGGAAGATTGGATACAGACCTGAAGTTATTGAGACCATTTGAGTCAGAGCTCGTTCTTTTTTAGTAGTGGCATGACTTGGCCGATTTTGATAGTCTGGCATGATTCGGGTTGTCAGGGAGCTGTTTATAATCTTGGGCCAGTGCGGGGCTAGTGTGTGTTTGAGCTTTCTAGCTAGCTGGGCAGGGATAGGGTCCGCAATGTGAGACCAGGGGTTGGATTTGGTAATCATTTCAATGATTTCGTCTTCAGAGATGGGGTTGAATGGCTTCCAGTTGGTAGATGGGTGTCTGGGTGGGATGATTTCTTCTTTGCCATGTTACGGGGTTTCGCTGGGTGTACCGCGGTGGACATCCAGGTAGAGCTCAATCTTGGTGATTTTATCGTTAACGAAGTTGGCAAAGTTGTCATGTAGGATTTTGGAAGCCTGCCCTGAGGTTGAGGGGGCTTGGAAGTTTGTTGTCTAATGAGATTGAAGCGTTCTCTGGGACGGTTTTTGGCATTGTCTAATGCACCACAGAAGAAGGAGGATTTTTAATTCTTGATGTGCTTTTTATATTTCCTGCGTTCTGTTTTGAGTTGATCAAGATGGATTTGGGATGGGTTTTTCTGCCGGAGTCTTTCTGGAGCTCTTAGTTGTCTTCTTTCCAAGTTTAGGTCTGTGTTGAACCAGGATCTTGATGGAATGTTCCTGACTCTTTTTTTGTTTCAAGGGGGCCATTCGGTCAAGTATGGAGGTCATAGTTGCATTGTAGTGTGTAGTAAGTTCAGTTGTAGACAAGTCACATGGGGTGGTGGGAAGGATTGAGCTTATCCTTTCTTCTAGGGCAGCAAGGCGACTCTGTCTTTGATTTCTCGCCCATCGGGGGAATCCTGTGTGCGAGGTAGGCAATGGATCTTTTGGTTGATGTGGAATAGAATGATGTGATGGAGTGACCAGTCAACAGAAAGGATGTGATCAATAGTGATTATATCTTCTTGAGCTATGATAGCATCAAGGATGGAGCCTTTGTTATGGGTTCTCTCTCAGCAGTGTTGGATAACATTGCTGTTGCGTAGAAGATCGTTCAAGGATTGTATCAGAGAGTTATTATCATCATCCCAATGTAGGTTGAGGTCGTCTAGTATTATGTTGTTAGAGTCCAAGAGCAAGCAGTGTGTTATCAGGTCGGATAAGTGTTCTCCAAATGATGGGGTGTTGCCTGGAGGGTGGTAAAGAAGATTGCAAGATAGTGCTTTGTTGACAGTTGTTTTAATTGTGGCAGCAAGATATTCAAATGTGTTATATTTGAAGGAGTCTTGTTTCCTTTACACAGATATTGCTCTTGTGGATGATTGCAATTCCCCCACCTCGATGGTCCTTTCTATCTTTATTGATGATTGAGAACCCCGGGGGCACCAGCATGTCCATGATGGGGGAAGAGGATACGTTTAGCCAGGTTTCTGTGATGAATGTGATGTCTATGTCATGGATGAGGAGGGTTTCTGCCAGTTCTGTTGCATGTTTGGTGGGAGATCTGCAGTTTATGAACATGCAGTTAATCAACCCCTTATTGTTAATTTCCTTTGTTAGGGAAGCCATGGGGATATTAGTGAGGAGGGCTGGAGGTCTCAACATTCTTGGTGCGATGCGGTCTCTTCCAAATCCAGTGATAACCTGGATCTCGGAGCCGAGGTTAGTGGCTGGAGTTGAGTCATGTGCTTTGGCAGGGTCAATCGCCTCATTCATGGGCATTGTGGCACTTGTTCTTTTGGGTCTCTGTGGCTGGTTCAAGAAGGGGGTTGTGTTCCAGCTGTGGACCTTGGGAGGGCTGGTGTGTTGATTATTGGTAGCTGTGGGTGTAGAGTGTGGATGCTGGGTAGACTCAAGAGGTGTTGTGAGGTTCACTATAGATTCCCTGTATTATGCTTTCTAGCTGGGTTTCCAGCAGATCGAGTCTCTGTCATATTCAAAGACGCAGGCATGGGGGAGTTTAGGTTCAGGGTGTCCTAAGAGGGGCAGTCAGGGGAGGGATAGAGCTTATCTCTGGTAGTGTGGTGTACTGTGTTAATTTTGGCCCTGTTGTCTCTGGCTATAGCTGGGGCCAGGTTGTGTGGGGAGTCACATCGTGAATCATGAAGCGGTCACAGGAGTGCCGGTAAGAAGAGAGAGATAGAAGCTATTGCTTGCAGGTCGGTGGTTGCCCTCGATGCTTGAAGGTGATAGTTTCGTGTGAAGTGTGTGTTGTGCGAGTCAGGGGAAATGGCGGAGTCAGGGGAAATGGTGGAGGAGATGGTGTTGTCAGAGTGGGATAGGTTGGTGGAGTGTGACTTGGGGTTGTTTTGAGAATTCTCCAGGGGTGTCAGTTGTTTGGTGGATAGGGGGTTGTTCAAGAGGGAATAGTGTAAATGATTGAAGGCGTTGCGTAGCTTGGGGGACATGGAGTCGAATGAGTCAATGTTGTCATTGTTAGCTTGGATCAGGATTGTACCATTGCTGTAGATGGTTGCAAAGGTGTTTCCATTGTGCTTGGGGCAGTTTGGGATTGAGAAAGTCAGTTTGCAGCTGAGAGGGGTGTTAGTTGTTTTGGTTATGTGAAGGTGGGTTCTTAGAATGGTGTTCCAAATCGCAGGGTTCTGGGAGTAGAAGATGAGATCTATTTTCTGTTGGCCTTTGGAGGAACAGTGGTAAATGTCGGCACTGTGCCTCACTTCTCCTACTTCTCGATGTGGTTTCTTGCCAAGCTTTTCCCTACTTCCAACCAGATTCCTCACTCTGATGTGTCGTCATGACACATGTCTCCTGTTCACTCCACAAGGACAACTCACTGGTTGCGACTGGTTATTAGGACGGTGTCTTTCTTTTTCTTTTCGTCTTGCTGCAGACCTGTCGCAAGACTTTCCTGTCTGTAGGACATGCTTCTAATCCTCGTGGACCTCTCGCAGGCCCCTCCTGTCCTAGGGGATTTTCGCTGTACTTCTTGCGCCTGCGTCCTTGAGTGTTTGTGTAGCACACAATCATACTTGTATTTGGCTAGCTGTCCAACAGGGCTTGCTGTCAGTAACTTTGCTGCTATCGGGCTTCTTGCGTCTCTCTCTCTCTCTCTGTAGTGGTTCACAGTCCCTCCCCTCCAAACACTATACAGGCCACTGTAGGTATGTGGTGTCTAGAAAGCCTTCTCTTTGGTGTGCTTCTGGTTGCGCTTTCGGCCTGCACAGGCAGTCTGTCTTCTAGGGGCTGCACAGTAACCTCAGCGCTGAAGTGGGTTATGACTGTTGCTACTGGCTCCTCATTGGGCTGCATTCCTTTTTATTCATTTACTGGGTGCAGTACAGGGAGTGGCCACTAGACGTCGCTGCAGTGCACTCCACTTGTGTCTCTACTTCCCCGCCTTCCTGTTGCAGACAGTCATTGGTTCAGTCACTGATGATGTGACCAGGTCACTGCCGCAGGCTGACAAAGTATGTGGGGCACTGTGAGTCTTTACTTCCTTTGCTCAGGGCGGTGCGGTAAGGCTACTTGGCTTTTCAAACTTTGCACTGTGGGGGCCGCCTAATCAATGGTGGGCTACAACAGCTTTCCTCAGTTCTGCTGGCCTTTCCATTGTAAATTGCTCCCACATGAGCGCGGTAACCACAGATGGCCACTAGGTCCCACTACAGCATTCTATTCTCCCAGCCTCATCAGGCTTACCTGGAACTGTAAACCATGCTGGCATGGAGATGCCAGTGCGGGGAGGTTTGCAGAGCTGGCACAGCCGTAGTCTTCGCTTGGTGCTCTTCACTGTCTGGGCCGCCTCACATGACTTTCCCCTGGTAAGTGGTACTGCCACTTTAACACTGGAGGCTATGGCAGTCTACCTCACATTACGAGGCTTTTACTCCCTCTAGCTGGCCTAGTTTACTTGACTGCAGGGCAGACAGGGATGCCCCGACCAGTTCCTCGACCTTGCTCAGAGTTGGCAGGGCTGCCGGCTCTCTTCTTCTTTCCCTGGGGCAACAACAGGTAGCGCAGGGCTGGGAGTACGGGTGGGCTCCATCTCGCCTCACTGCAGGTGCAGCCTCTTTTTCCGCCACGCTCATCGCAAGTGTCGCTTTATCTCCACAGGGGCTGCAGAGGCAGCCGTCACCATTTAGGGCTGGGAGCAGCCTTGGGCAAAAGCGCATCATTCTCCTCCCTCCGGCATGGGCCCGGGGTGCTGCTGGGTGATAATGCAGGGTGTGTAGAGGACACCGGTGCTGGAGCTTGCAAATACTGGGCCAGCAGGGCTGATCCATGTTCTGCTCACCTGCGGGCACTCCAGGTCGGCAACAGGAGGTGTCTTGAGGGAAGTGCTAGCCACGATGCTTCTCCCCCTTTTCCACAGATCTAATGTTGCAGGGCTGGTCAGTACTAAAGCTGAAGGGGCATCAGCATGCCGGCAGCTGCAGGGCCTTATGCCGGACGCTGTTACATATAATGGGTGCCCTTCTTGCCCCGGCTTGTCTCGGTTGTCACCACACTGGGTCATACCCTCCCATCACCGTTGTTGAGTAATGCACTGACATACTTACAAGAGGGGCTTGGGGGGCGGCCGACCAACGGGAGGTCCCCCCCGGGCTGTTTGGGAGGGGCAGGCGGGGAGGGGGCTTGTGATGACAAGCAGGCATTTGGATTTTGGGCTTCTTTCAAGATAGCCCAAAAGCAGCCCAACGTTTAAATGCGTGACCTGGTGGCATAGAGCGTTAGTCAGGGAAAGTTTAGCAGGTTTTGAGTGGGTTTAGCAAACAAAAATATCCACCTATAGGAGGTTTTCTGTGAGCCAAGGAATAAAAGGCATACACAGTATTTGATAAAATACCCCTCACACACCAAAAGGGTCCTTGGTGTCATGCTTCATCATCGGGGTCTTCCCGCCCCGCTGCAGGACGGGCCGTGCTACGACTGGCGACTACGCTGGAGCACTTTTAATTTGTAAGTGCTATGTGAGGTGTATTTGACTGAGTGAAGTAGGGTCAGGGGTGAATAGAAAAGTGAGATTAAAAAATACCTGGCCTTATGAATTCAATTTTTTTTATTGGTCATAGGCTGGTATCACTAAAAGGGTGTGTCGGAGAAAACAAAGCTTTCAATGCGCTAGTTCTCCTGGTGATGTCAACATGTTTTGAGGCCTTGCATGCCTCTTCGTCAGGACGGAGTTAGATCCCTCTGTCACTCACTTAGTTGCTATCAACATGTTCAAAATGTATGTACAAGTGAAATAAAATACAATACCTATGTGGTATGAAAATATATCTAGTTATAGCCCTGTCAGTATTTCTGAGAAATGAGCCTGTAAAAATAAATAAATAAAGAGCACATTTACTCTCCGTGCACTTCCCAATGCGCATGTACTTGTCACCTAAGGAAGGAAAAGGTTCCATATGGTGACTTTTGATTGAGAAAGTCTTCTACTGTTAAACTTAGGTGCTGTGACCTGTTGAGGGAAAAAGGGGGGAGACACTACATACCATAACACACACATAAAACAGAAAACACACACTCTATATCGTGAAAATCTGAGTAGATAGTAGTGAACTAAGAAAATATGGCATGGTTATTGTCTGTAGACTCAATACATACTGAAAAAGAAAGGAGTCAGGTTTCCCATGAGCCGTCCAGGTCGATAGGTAAATGAAACTCTCATCTGTTGGTATGGGAGAGAGGTAAGATAAAAAATAAAAAAGATTTTTTTTTTATAGGAGGCTTAGTTCCTGCAGGTTAAGGTCGATCTCGGGTTAAAGGCAAATGTCAGGTCTCTCCTAAAAGCGGCTATGCCGTACTCACTAGTCTGTCAGTCCTCACTCCCTCTCTCTCCCGCGGCTTCCGTGGTATGAGGGTGATGATGTGCCGAGACGTATTTATGCTCAGCCAAATTGATTAAGGGTTTGCACCGGGCCGCTTGTTATCGCGGCCACGAGCGTGGGAACAACTAGTGCGGTCTGTGTTGCGGCGTGTTGGCAAACGCGGTGGCCATCTTACTTCCCCGTTATAAGCCACACGTTCGTACACCCGTTAATGTGACACTTGTACACTGGGTTTTATTTAGAAAGAGTAATGTTTCTTCACTAAGGAAGGGCACGTTAAAGGCATATAATGCGTGCCGAGAGGGAGGGGGGCGGGAGTCATAGTGCACATGCGTCGACGAGCTGCTCTGTTCCCTCGTGTTCTTGTATGCTGGAAAACTCCTGTTCCGATTGTCTGCCATTTTGAAGTGGTTCCAGGAAAACCACGAGCCTTATACTTAGGACTATATTCATAACGAAGTGATCAATTTTGTGCAGACAGTTAAAGATATAATGTTTGGCCATAATAGGTGGTAATTATACTAAGTGGCCCCACATGCAGTGTAAATATAAATACATTTGATGACATGCATGTGCATATTTGCATATGTTGGTCGATGGTTCATAGTCATGCTGTAAAATATATTAAGGTTCATGAGATCCTTAAGACATAAAAGAACAGTGTGACGTGAAGGAGAAGTAATATGCAGTTTTTAAAATATTATTGGGGGAAGACCATGGGTGTAGGCAGATAGACATAGACTACTTTTGCTTAGTTGTGCCCACGGTATTTCATCATTCAGCCCTGTGATATGTGTTCCCAGACGGAATACCCAGCGTTGTTCTTTCTCCAGTAGGTTTTTTTCATTCCAAATAGGTTCCATTACTGTCCATCGGAGATCCTTAATGTCATGACCCATTGTTAAGTAGTGGCTGGCCATTTTGGTTGTGTTCTTTTTGCAGCAAATGTTGCTTTTATGTTCACCGATACGTATTTTGATCGGTCTTGACATCATTCCAACATATTCCTTGGCACAGTGGCATGTGATCAGGTATATGACGTTTCTGCTGTTGCAATTTGTAAAAGCACGTTGTTCCCAAGTTGTGCCATTGGAAAACTCAATTGTTCTACTTTTTTCTAGTTAGTTCACAAGTGCTACATGAGCCACATGGATGGTGTCCTTGTACAGATGTTATTTTTGTAGTACAAGGGTTTGCTGTAGTTTTTGGTCTGGTGTGGACTAAAATGTCTCTGAGGTTTTTAACCCTTCTGTGTGAAAACATTGGTTTGGGGAAATCAAGGGCGCCACAATTGAGGATTTTCCAATGTTTGTTCACTATCTTTGAGATTTTATTTGAATTAGTGTTGTATGTGGTGATGCAGATAGGGAGGGTTTCTTGTTCCTTAGGTAAGGTGGGCTCCAACAGGGCTTCTCTGTTGTTTTTCCTTGCCCTTTTTAGGCCCTTCTTTACAATCTTCTCAGGATAGTTTCTGTTATCTAATTTTTGTTCCAAATCAGATGCTTGTCTCTTGAACTCTGAAACATCGGAACAATTTCTCCTGAGTCAAAGAAACTGTCCATAGGGGAGATTATCCCGCAGGTGTCTCGGATGAAAACTATTATATAGTAAGAGACAGTTTTTTGGCTGTAGGCTTAAAATGGGCATTGGTCTTAATTCTACCTCGGTTCGGGTAGATGTTGAGGTCTAAAAAGACCAAATTTTGATTTGATGCTGTGTGGGTGAATCTCAGAAATCTGTCTTGTCGGTTGAGCCAGACCATGAATTCCTCAACAGATTGTATATCACACTTCCATATAACAAGCACATCATCGATGTACCGTTTCCAAATGACCAGCCGGTCATGGAAGGGGTTCTGTTGATGGAGGATTTGTGTGGTCTCCAGATGATGTACATAGAGACCAGCCAGACTGGGAGCAAAGGTGCTCCCCATGCTGGTCCCATGTTTCTGTAGATAGTGTTGCCCCTCATAGAGAAAGAAGTTGTTTATTAATGCCAGACTGATACATTCCATGACCACATTCCTAGATGTCTGGTAGTCCCAGGGTGTGGAGAACAGCACTTCTTCAATAATATTGAGTGTTTCCCTATGAGGTAGACTCGTATATAGGCTTTCGACATCCAGCCCAAGTAGGAGGTCTTTTTCGGGGTTGAAAGGGAGATCCTCAATCAGTTGGAGTACCACCTTAGTGTCTTTTAAATATGTACTATTTGCCTGTACAATGGGTCTCGAAAGCGTCAGCGAATTTCGAGAGGGGTTCCAGTATAGAACCAATGCCTTATACGATTGGGCGGCCAGGTGGATAGGCCGTCTCCTTAATGATCTTTGGTATTGTGTAGAAATATGGTGTTGTGGGGTTACTCTGGATGAAAAAATCCACCTCTTTCTTTGATATCCAATCGTGGGCTGTCGCCTCTTCCACCATCATAAGGATTTGGATACGGATCTCTTCCGTTGGATCATCACGTAGTATCTCATAGTTCCTTTTGTTATCAAGTAATTTGCGGTATTCTCTGTCATAGTTTTGTTGGGTTTGGATGACAATGGCACCGCCCTTGTCAGCTGGTTTTATTACTATATCAGAGTTGTTTGCCAGTTCACGTAGGGCCTCCTCGAATGGTGGACCCAGTTGAGCAGTTGGCAATGAGATTGGTGCCTGGTCGGGCAGCCTTGTTAGAGCCAGGTGAGAGTGTTGTCCCACGGACCAAACCAAAGATGGTGTCGGTGGGGACAGGGGATGAGGATGTACGGGAGGAGCTGGGTGGTAAGCTCCATAAGGGAAAATATGTTAAAGACCAGCGTGTGGGGATTGTTGAGAACGTGGCTCCAGGCGCTAAAGTGGAAAGTGGGATGAATACGGAACCAGAAGTGGCAAGTAAAGACCCTGTACCAAGTAAAGAATTAAAGATTAAAAAGTTGCCATATATGGGCGTGACGAAGTCCCTGGGTGCACATTTGATGCTAGCCACAAAAGAGTGAATTTGGAAGGGGGAATATGTTGAAATTTTAAAGTTATTACACAGGGAAGTGCGATCCAAGGAAGGGTCTAAAGAGGAGGAGTATAAGCTGGCCAAGCGGCCTAAGGTGCCTTTAACGATTGAAAATTGGACGGCAGCATTTCTAATATCAGCCACTGTATATTGCGAGAAATTTCCTGAGCGCTGTGTGGCCATATTTAAATATATGGATGTGATTCGGAAAGCACAGATTACGGGGAGTGGGTATGCATGGGCGCAATATGAGGAGGAGTTCAGGGACCGGTTGGCTTGCGATCCAGAAGCAAAGTGGGGAGAATTGGGTTCTGATCTATGGCAGCACACAATGGGGGCGTCAGCTGGGGGTAAGACTATATTCACAGCAAGCGGCTTACCTTTAGTGTACCGGCCCTTTCACGGGAAACCCACCCGGGGAGGGGTGGGGATTGCATCGCCACACAAGTTGAGTCAGGAGCATGCTGGGAATTTAATAAGGGCATGCGCACAAGGGAGTATTGCAGGTTCAAGCACGAGTGATCTCAGTGTGGAAAGAAACACCCTTTGGTCAGATGTTGGGGAATCAAGCGGCAAGGAAATCAGCAGTGGCAACAGATAGGTGGGAACACAGCAGGGCCCTCACAGCAGTTCCAAAGTGGTAGGGGAGCTAAGGGAACTCAGGGGCCTGGGCCCAAGGGCTCCTTCACCAGTTAGACTGGCAGCATTGCGGAATGGTCTGCAGGATTATAAAGATTTGGGAGCCAAGCGGGCACTGTTGGAGGGTTTCGAAGAGGGGTTTCGTTTGGGTTACAAGGGGCCACGGCAGAGGCGGCGGCTGAAAAACTTGAAGTCAGCTTTTGAGCATAAGTCAGTGGTTCAGGACAAATTGGATAAGGAAGTGCGAGAAGGGAGGATGGCAGGTCTGTTTCACGATTGGCCCTTGGAAGACTTGATTGTGTCTCCGATCGGGGTGGTGCCCAAAAAGGAAGTTGCAGTAAATTACTATGGGGTAACCCAGTATCCCTCAGAACCTGGGCAATGCTATTTTGTATAAACAGTGGTTCTGTTGGGTAAAAACAGATTGCTTCAAACTTTGAAAATACATTTTTACAGTAATTTGCTGAGTTGCAAACTCAATTGCTCTGTACAAAAATAAATGTGAATCCAAACCAACAAGAAGGGTATAAACAAATTATTTTTTATGAATTAAGTTGCAATCATAGGTACCCTGTTCAAATATATACATTATAAATCCAGTATATTTCATAAAATGGCGCATCTATCCAAGGTGATCATGAAAATGAATGTGCAATGACACATCGTGCAGTAGTGATCTAGAATTAGTGACTTATATACAAGTGAAGGGGAAGAGCAGCAGGAAGTTGGCCAAAGCGGTATTCAATTATAGTTATTCCTCTGTTCCACAACAGTTGGGGGGTTTCATGGGATGCTCTCTGTTGGTCCAAGGGCTTGTGCCCTCGATGTTTCGACCCTGGTAATGCCTGATTCGCGGGTCAATGCGGGTCTTCATAACCCCCTTTTGTACAGCTTTTTCCGCCATAAATTGGCAGGGTATGCTCAGACGTGAGTCCCTTGCTCACTTTGCCCCTGGATTCAAGCAAGCCTGGCTGAAGACGGCTGAAATGCCATAAACCAGTCCTAAGAAGCTTGTTTCCGGTCCAGGGAAGGCATGGCTTGGCAGTTCGGGCTGGACTGTTCCCATGAGGCACAGGGTCAGACTGATTTGCATATGGCCATGTCTGAACTGGGGTGGCAGAGTGGGATAAAGAAAAAGAACGGTGATGGATTAAACCCAGATATGTTGACTGGGTGTGAATTTTGATTGGTTCAGATGCTCTGTCCATCACCACCCCCTTTTGTACCACGTAAAGCATTGAGACAAATAGGCCTGGATGGAGCTCAGTTTGGGACACATTCTTTTAGGATCGGGGCGGCAACGGAAGCTGGTAATCGAGGCTGGTCTAGGGGGGATATTATGCGACTTGGGCGCTGGTCAACCAACTGTTTTCAACGCTATGTGCGGAGCGATGCAGATGAAGCGCTTGCGTCTACCTCCTTTTGTTGAAGCTCATATTGTTTTTTCTTGCTTCAGGCTCTGTAGTGGGCCCCCGCTCCTCGGAGTTGACCATTTGGATAGTGGGCACTCTTTCGTAAAATGGGCCCATGTACAAGCTGGCACTTGTTATTTCGGAAGGATGTTGGGTTTTAATGAGCGTTTGTTCAAAATTGTGTGGGAAGGGAGGATGTTATGGAGGGAGTTGGTTCCGTCTTTGAACAAATGGTTGGTCGGGGGCCAATGCCCGGATGTTTTGTTAATCCAGTTGGGGGAAAATGACCTTTGTGGGGTAAAGAGTGTTGTTGGGCAATGAAAAGGGATCTGGCGCTTTAGAAGGAGAAGTGGTCTGGTTGCCATGTTTTGTGGATGGAGCTTGTTCCGCGGAGAATTTGGAGGGGCGCGCGGAATCCCAGGGCGATTGATAGGGCAATAAGGTTAATCTGGAGATCTCTACATTTTGCAGGAACCTAGGATTTGGGAGAGTGTGCCATAGGGACATTAAGTTCGAGGCTGTGGAGTTTTTCAGGAGCGATGGAGTCCACTTATCCAGGATGGATACGGACCTCTATTTGTTGGAGGATAGAGAAGTTTTATCTAGGTGCCTTAATGTGCAGGAGCATTCAAGAGTGGTCTAATTGAGGGTTTACGTGGAACTGTGAGGTTAGTGGTTTCAGTCAGGCAGTAATAACCTTGTGGGGGGGGGGCAGAAAAGGGAAGGGGTAGTCACCTTCCCCCGGCTTTCTGGGTGGCAGAGATTAGTGTAAGTTTTGCCAGGGTTGGCTGAGTTTTTGTGTTGGCTAGTTAAAAGTTGGGTCATCATCAGGGATTGTTTGGGCAGGTTGATTGTTGGGACACTTACAGAGGTTGGGTGATTGTTAAGTGGTGAAGGGGCAGGCAGGGGAGTTTTGATAATAGATGTTGAGTTTTATAAGCCTATGTGTTATGCATTGAATTATGATATTGTATTTTTATAATGTTGTAATGCTTGGGTAGGGGGGGCGGTTTCAAATAACTGTTAGGGGCGGGGAAGGGAAGTAGGGGTTAGGTAAGTGTTTTATTTAGTGAGGTTTAGTTTTGTAGGGCATTGGCCGAGGAGTTTTTAATTGTTATGTGCACCTGTTCCAATAAAGCGGCCTTTTTCACACACAGAAGTTGTTTGTGGTCTGCTCCCCCCCCACCCCTCCTTCCCAATTAATTCACGCACTCACAGTATTATGGTGCTGATAACGTGCGGTGGGCAAGTGCGCCTGACCCCATTTATTATCAGGGTCACCTGACTGGTGACGCCTGTGATGGGTGGGTGTTAAGTGTGAGAATAGCACAAGGCTGAACACTAGAACGTGTCCAGCAGAACATTACACCTAGCGCTGTCACAAAACCCTCTGCCTTAACGGCACCAAGGAGCCCATTGTGCCAGTATGTAAACAGCTGAGTAAGATCACTTCCTCCATTTCCTTTACAAGCTTCTGCCGCCTTATCGCGTTTGAACAGCACTTCCTTTTTAGAAACGCAGAAACCAATTTTCTTCAGTAATTTTGTTCCTGCGCTCAGCAAACAAAATTAATATGATGTCAATAATACTTTCAGCTCCAGCTAGGCCAATTCACGGAGAACCATAGAGAGTGATTTTTTTTAAGGGCACTGTGATTTTAAACCACCTTGTGGGTTTTCTTTCTTTTTTGTTTTGTTAATAGTGTATCTTGGTCTCTTTCATTAGGTACTGTTGTGGATTTTTTCACAATTATTTTCCCACGTTCCGATGCTTCCCATGACATTTTATTTTGGAAGTAGAATACCTGGAAGTAGCTTGTAAAATGAAGCAAGCAACTGGCAATATAATGTCAGGAATGTCACGATTTTACTGGCGAGCCAAAAATAATGAAGGTGGCATTGGGTAACTTTTGTACCAAGAGCTCAGTGAACAGTTTAATAACTTCAATAATGCTTTGAGCAAAGGTTTGAGATACCAAAACACATTTCACTGGGAAGGGCACCATATATATGTGGCAGGAACAAACTGTCACACTGGATTTCCTCACAACGATTTCTATTCTGCATGCTTAAGACATATATATATATATATATATATATATATATATATATATATATATATATATATATATATATATATATATATATATATATATATATATATATATATATATATATATATTCATTCACTGAAAAAACATAGGTTTCAGGGACGTTACAGTTGGACATTTCACTCCTACAAAACCAGAGAAATTCAGCCGTTATAGTTAGTTGAGCTAACAATAACTCGCTCCCAGAAATGCATCACTGAGGACATCACTGATGACCTTGGATGATCTTGTTTTTTTGTTGCACAATCCAACTGTCTTTTAATTCCTCAGACCACAGTTTTGCCTAAACAGTAGATGGCGGTATAGACTGTGATTTGATTAACTCAAGTGGGAAAATCTATGATGGACAAAGAAGAGTGCAACTAACTGTTTCAATGCAGTATGGGTAGTGTGGACTGAGGAATTAAGATAGTTAAATTATGCAACAAAAAAACTTTTTTGGTGCCAAGACATTGCAAGAAATAGAACGTCTACTAATGACCACAGTATCATAAAAAACGAAACTAGAATTTATAAATTATAATGGAAATGAACATTATCTGTAGTCCATCTTCAGTGTCTTAAGGCTTGTGGATTTAAAAGAGGACTAACTGACCACGTCACATGATGCATATGACTATTGCCCTGAGGGGGCTTAAACCGGTTATGCTGAAACCTTCTGCAATTAAAAGAAACGTTTGTGCTACTAACTGGCTGGTGGGCTCAATTTGTCCCTGGATGCAGGGGCTTTACCTTTTGGAATGTATATATATACATATATATATCACATTCAGGGTTATTTTTATCTGTACAACTCTGGGCTTCTTGGAGCTCATCCAAAGCTATTGATATTCCATCCTCTCATAAACCTTGCTGACGAATGCAGTGATTTGAAATTCACAAGATGGAATCCCCTCCAAGCAGACCTGGCATGGCATCCTTCTTAGGTAGGAAATTGCCTACCAAAAATTGGGTAAAAGTAGCACTAATTTCACAGCCCTTGAAACCGCGAAAATGTGGTATGGAACAGTATATAAACACAAGTTCTCATTATTTCAGTATATGCCTATCTAGCTGCAGGACTGTGCCTGTAAACTGGGATGTTTCTGTGTTTTTGTACTGATGTTTTCCCCTTTCCAGTCAGCTTTGCTATAGGTTACAGCTTGCCTTGTGTTCAACTGCGTCTATTCTCTCCCAAACACCCCTTTAATCCAGGGTGGTATGTGTTGTAACTAGGATGGTGATAGATGACAAGATACTTCTAGTTGATTACATGTAGATTTATTCCAAGACACAGCTGAGTACAAAACCTCGCCAGCTGACCAGACCATCAACTGTCACTCATAGAACACTCAGGTACAAGTTAGAACACTCACAGGTATTCTGGGAGACTGAGAATGTGAAAACACTAAGGAAGGGCTAAAGACTACTGTCAGCCATATTACAAGAAGAATTAATATACAACACAACTTCCTCCTTACAGAAAAGAAATAAAAACAAACATAAAAATAAAGCTTAATGCATGGGAGACAACAAGAATAATAATAATAACAGAAAGGAGGCCTAAGATGACTTGAACTAATTTTAGTTCATGAAGGCAAAAGAGCATTTTGGGGCAAAGAGTGTAAAAGTGAAGTGTGAGGTGAGACACAACACTCAAAACAGCTAATAGGCATCAACACTACCTACTCCCTTAGACTGACAAAACAAGAAAAGATAGTGTACTCCCTCCAATCTGTCTTTGACCAGCAAAACAGGAAGAGACAGTCCACTCTCTGAAATCTGTTTCCGTCCACCAACACTTTACGCTCTGAGATGAAGATAGAGATTTCAACATACGCCTTCGTGCTTTATAGATACCACATTCTTAGATAAACTTTGAAGATTCCAGCCAAAAGACTCATGGTAGATGAACTTGAATTCATTTCTTCATTTCCTTCCTGCGTTCGTGTCTCTTATACACTCGTTTTATACACAGTATTAATTTAGCATGTGTCCATTATTTCATCCTATTCACTCGTTTTTAGGGCTCGGACTCCTCCCCACTGTAAGTGGGGGAGGAGTTTCGAGATCCTAATGTTAAAGAAGAAAAAAAAGAAGTATCTCCTAGGGCCTTGGCGAGAGGAATTCCACACATTCCTTAGCGTTTTCTGTCATCTGGCCAGTGATTCGTCTTCCTTGTGTTTTCGTTTTAATAGGCTTGAAGTGATAGGGTAAATGTAGTTTTGTTCCGCCATTTTGGGCATATTTCGTTCGTGCTCGCGCAAAGAAGTACATAAATTATAATTAGGAGCTGTCAGGGTGCCTCCGTTAGTGAATCCAGATGGCCGGGCGCGTTCACAATTCTGCAGCGCTCAGCGCGCAGCTTCCTTGTTCTTGCATGTTATGACTACGTTGCGTTGTATGAATAAATGGGGATACGGTAATGGCGCCGCTTTAATTTCTTTCGTATGTCACTGAGGTCCAGACATGCCGATCATTGCGGTGGTCTCCGGGGCTTGTTTACATTTGGGCACTGGAAATACGGGGTACGAAGCAGAGTCGTCATTTCATCAGGACTTGTCATTTGCTGGTTTGTGCACACCGTTGCAGCTTCTGCCGCTCTCAGAGCTCTCTATCTTTGTTGAAGTTTAAATCCTGCTTCCTCCGTTTGTGTGTCTTTTACTTGCCGCGGGTTGTGTGCAGAATTACGCTGCAGCTGATGTCCAGAAGAAAGCGGAAAGCCGATGTCGTGTTATTTAAACTGAAACGTAGCACTGTTAAAATGCTTATGTACTCGCTGGTGACCACTGTGAATGAAGTACACATACATGATGTATAGCATCCATGGAAATAAATAAGAAAACACGAAGGTTAAGTTATTGTTTTTTTGGGCACTGCATTTGTGAGCACGCAAAGACCGGTGTCAAAAGCAGAAGGCGCATATACACCTGAAACCGTAGTGGTGCCGCTGTGAGATGGATGGATCTTGTGGTGAGCGCATGCCGCATGGGTCTCGGATGGAGCTGTACATGTGAATGTGATTTACGCCATAGAACATGGAAAGTTCACAGCGCGCTCCTGGGACTAGACTTTGTTCGGTTGTAGATTTTTGTCCGGGGCTGTTACCACAATGGCTCAAATGTTATTCACAACTTTTGGATTCATAATCATGCCGCATTCTAGGCGGGAATGCCAGGCTGGGAAGCACAACTAAGGGAGGCGGTGGCCTCCTTCCAGACCGCGCGCTCCTCCCTGGCACCCAGGGGCGGGCTCGCGCTCCTTGCCGTGGTCACCCCCGCCTTGCTAGAGATGAGTTCCAGCTGTCTGCCTGGGGTTCCGCGCTGCACATCTCGCGCGTGCCCTTTCTCATGCTCTGATGTCACGTGCTTCCCGTAGATCGGGCACCCTTCCGATTCTGGGCAAAGGGCCGGGCCTCTTTCCTTTCCAAGATTGCCGAAATTCAACGGGAAACTACGGGATCCAGCCAGTGGGCATCTCGGGCCGACATTGGTGCCACCCGGGTGGTGCTGCAGCTCTCCGGTGCATCGTGGGATTTGTAGTGTAACACTTCCTCTTTACCCTGCTCCTAATCCCCATTAGTCACCTAGTGTCAGTTCTCCCTTCTGTGCCTGTTCCCACACAAGCTTGCATCTTTCCTGTTCTTCTCTCCTGTAGTCTTACGTCTCTCGTTCTCGGTACCTTCTGGGAAGGAAATTTAATAAATAAGACATACCATTCTATTCTGTATACCACGAACATGCCTGGAGATAATGTGTTCGGGTTTATGCTGTAAAAATAGCATTTGCCTGCAGTTATAGTTGGACCAGCTTGGAGGTCGGCCGCTCTAGCTGTTAAGCCACATCCTCTCGTCTGCCTGTTAAGAAACGTTAATATTTTTTTGGACCTGTCTGTCTACGCGTTTTTAGCCTTCAACTGAAGTCTGAAGCTTTTCTTTTTTTCCTCTCCCCTATAGCACACCAGTTTCTCTCTTTCGCTTTAAGCTCCTGTTCTGCAGAGCTTGGCGGCACGTGGAGCACAAAGAGCTTCTGTGATCTAACTTCTCTCCACTAACACTCTCCACTAACACTCTCCAATAACACTCTCCACTACCACTCTCCACTACCACTCTCCACTACCACTCTCCACTACCACTTAACACTCTCCACTAACACTCTCCACTAACACTAACACTCTCCACTACCACTCTCCACTACCACTCTCCACTAACACTCTCCACTAACACTCTCCACTAACACTCTCCACTAACACTCTCCACTAACACTCTCCACTAACACTCTCCACTATGCACTACCACTCTGCACTAACACTCTCCAATAACACTCTCCACTACCACTCTCCACTACCACTCTCCACTACCAC
Source organism: Lissotriton helveticus (assembly GCF_964261635.1). Taxonomy (NCBI): domain Eukaryota; kingdom Metazoa; phylum Chordata; class Amphibia; order Caudata; family Salamandridae; genus Lissotriton; species Lissotriton helveticus. Next base: position 528,584,289 of record NC_136057.1, on the reverse strand, counting down.
TCTCCACTACCACTCTCCACTAACACTCTCCACTAACACTCTCCACTAACACTCTCCACTCTCCACTAACACTCTCCACTAACACTCTCCACTAACACTCTCCACTAACACTCTCCACTAACACTCTCCACTAACACTCTCCACTACCACTCTCCACTACCACTCTCCACTAACACTCTCCACTAACACTCTCCACTCTCCACTACCACTCTCCACTACCACTCTCCACTACCACTCTCCACTACCACTCTCCACTAACACTCTCCACTAACACTCTCCACTAACACTCTCCACTAACACTCTCCACTCTCCACTACCACTCACTACTACCACTCTCCACTACCACTCTCCACTACCACTCTCCACTACCACTCTCCACTACCACTCTCCACTAACACTCTCCACTACCACTCTCCACTACCAATTACCACTCTCCACTACCACTCTCCACTACCACTCTCCACTCTCCACTACCACTCTCCACTACCACTCTCCACTTCCACTCTCCACTACCACTCTCCACTACCACTCTCCACTCTGCACTACCACTCTCCACTAACACTTTCCACTAACACTCTCCACTCTCCACTACCACTCTCAACTACCGATGACAGAGCACACTTACACGAAGGACATCACAGGCAGCAGCTGTGCAAGCTTGTTACACTCACAAGGATACCACAGGCAGCTGAGGTGCAAGCTTCTCCCACTCACAAGAAGGATATCACAAGCAGCAGCGGTGCAAGATTCCCTCACACACTCACAGCAGGTACTGTGCCAAGGCAGCAGCAGCAACAGAGCAAGAGTCCCTTATAAAGAACAGGCACAGCACAGAGATGCACAATGCAATCTTCTCATACTCACAGGCAGCAGCTGTGCAAGCTTCTCACACTCACAACAACGACATCACAGGCAGCAGCAGTGCAAGCTTCTTACACTCACAAGAAGGACATCACAGGCAGCAGCAGTTCAAGCTTCTTACACTCACAAGGAGACCACAGGCAGCAGAGGTGCAAGCTTCTCACACTCACAAGAAGGACAACACAGGCAGTAACGGTGCAATATTCTCACACTCACAATGAGATCACTGGCAGTACACACCACATGAACACACTCCATAACACATAGCAACAATACATTGGCATTTACAATGCCATTAGCTCAAACTCAAATAAATCCGAGCCCGATTGCATTTCTAATGCTTGTTCTCAGAAGCTGTGACTTGTACTTGAAAAGTACTTACTTTAACTCCGTACTGTTTCACATGTCTGACTCTTCATTTGTAGCATATCTGGAAACAGAGGAGCTATTTCTTAACGGTCACTGCTTTCATCTGATAGTTGTGAAGGAGTTTCCCCATCAAAGACAGTTCCTATTTTCTCTCACAGTTGATTGAGGAAAAGTTCAGTTTAACTTCTGCTACCAATTTAGACAGTTTTCTCAATTTACAAGACGCTTTAAATATTTCCAGCTGGTTTCTTCTGTTCTCACTGCGCTTCAAAGATTCATAGTTACTAGACAGCTTAGTTTCTCTACCCCTTACTTCTAACTTCAGTTGGGTGATAATGAGTCTTTGCTTCTTGTTGCGCAGTGCTGCCAGGGATGAGAAATGGACTCACGGTTCTTTACTTGCATTAATTTCCTTAGACTTTTCCATCATTCATCCGGTAACAATCTTCCTTTGATGATGTTACTGGCAGCAGATAGATGGAGCTTTGTGGGTTCTTTTGCAAGGTGTAGCTCAGGCTGCGTTTGATGGTTCTTCTTTGGTTTGGTCAGCAGAAAACGTCGCCAAAATATTGTAAATAGTATGGTGATAGATGACAGGATACTTCTAGTTGATTACATGTAGATTTATTTCAAGACACAGCTGAGTACAAAACCTCGCCAGCTGACCAGACCATCAACTGACACTCATAGAACACTCAGGTACAAGTTAGAACACTCACAGGTATTCTGGGAGACAGAGAAGGTGAAAACACTAAGGAAGGGCTAAAGACTACTGTCAGCCATATTACAAGAAGAATCAATATACAACAGTATGCATGAGCGAGTCATGAAGGCACTTTCGGTGTCAGCCGCTCGCTCTTAGTCCGTAAACAGGCAAGAAAAGATATCACAAAGGCACACACATGAAACACTATAAACGCACATTTAAAAAAAAATCCCCCCTCTACAAGAAATACTGCCGTTTACATTCATTTTGGAAATGTGAAAAAATAAAGCATTAAAGCTACTAGCAATTAATTCGTAATTAAAGAACTTGGTGTGCCTCTTCTCTATGGTACAATAATTGACTGATGCATTTAGATAGATACGGTTTAGCACTTTCCTTCGGTTAGATCGGCATCTGCAAAATAAAGGTAACTCAGTTTCTGTTTCAGTGTCATAGAATTTAGCACGAATAATGATGATATTCCCTGAATTTTTCAACCGTCGTTTGATAGTTTCTAAGGCATTTTAAATTAATTTCATCCACATGACTGAATATTGACTGTATTGAAAGCTGAGTGAAAGGATACTTCTGTAGAAAAATGATTTTGAGTATGAGATACTTATAATATTGAAACATAATAAAAATATGCTGTATTTCCTTATAAAAAGCTGAAAGATGTACAGTCATTACGGCTAATACTAATTAATACAATTGTGAACAGTGGCAATATTGAAGAATATTAATGTGGTATAAAAGTACCATACATGTTCACCAGAATTTTGAAATATGAGGATTACTTTTGTTTTTAAATAGAGTAGATTTGTGTTCATACATTTGAAGATATACTTTTACCACATGGATTTGTGCCTAACAGTTCCCTTTACTGCATCTGCATGTGCTAAAGCCAATTTCATTTGACGGTTGTTAATCCTTTGATTTTATCATTATGTATTCATGGTCATGGCTTTTGAAACTTTTTGAAATGCATTTTCCATTTAGCTCATATCTCTTTAGGATAAACGCACCATAGTACACAGAACTGGTAGAAAAATTAACGTCACCTTTGTGGGAGCATCATCAAGGTAGCAAATAAAAGGTGACAAAGAGTTATGTCTTGTTTTTTGTGGCTTGTCAGATTACATTATTATGGATTGTTCAGAAGATTATAATGTTGAATTCCCCGAGTGAAAAGCTCTGTTTTGGAATGGTTTTAGTAATGTTTATTGTTGACCTAGAGATAGTTGAAGCAAAGGAAAGAGAGCAACATGGTTGGCTGCCTCCATTCTTTTTAATACATGTTGCTGTAGGTCAAAATGAAGGAAGTTCATGAACTCCCAACTGTGGTTCCATCTTTATGCAACGTTTTGGGCAAAAAAGAAGGTGTTATACAGCAGTGATCTTGGCTGGATAATGTTGCTGTTAGGCAAAGTAGTGAAGAGGAAAGGACTCGAGTATTCTTTTAAAGCTAAGGGACCTTGCTGAGAGGGGTTCGATATTATACTCACTGGGCACTAGGACCAACTGCCTAGACAGAAGGCGGGCACCCAAAAATAGAATATAGGCAGGTTCACAGGGGAAAACAAGCAATAAATAAGAACAGAGGAGAACCCTGCCAGTAATTTTTAAATACGGTCCTATACAAGGATCCTAAGATGCAAACAAGACATCGGAGCAGCCATCAAGAGATTCAAGGCATCGGACCCAAAGATACATTAGTAATTTTTATTCATTTTTTCAAGTTTCAGGATTTAATACATTGATATTACAAAATGAACACTATTTCATTATAAAGTCATTGATTAAAACACACACATCATTTTTAACATATAAAGTCCCACAAACACCGTTTAAATCTCACACTCACATAAACACTCACTCAACTCTTAACCAAACAGCCAATCTCACACTCACAATTATGAAAATAATCACAATAGTACAAAGACGCCACAGGATGAATTGGTGACCAGATGGAAAATGGATCATAAAACAAAGGGAAGTGGGCAGGGAAAAGAGGTAAGGACTGGAGATGGAAGGCACAACTAATGTTAATTTTGTAATATCAATGTATTAAATCCTGAAACTTGAAAAAATTAATAAAATGAATAAAAATTACTAATATATTGTTGGGTCTGATGCTTTGACTCTCTTGATGGCTGCTCCGATGTCTTGTTTGCATCTTAGGATCCTTGTATAAGACCGTATTTAAAAATTACTGGCAGGTTTCTCCTCTGTTCTTATTTATTACTAGGACCAACTGCATCATGTCAATTTCTGTTTCAGTTAATTGGAACAATTAAAATATTTGGAAATGAAAGATTTTATATTGTGGTAGCAAGTTAGGGCCGTAGTCATGCTATGAGTGGATATACCCTTGAGTGGCCACTTCAGGAGAGAACAACTTGTTGGTTGGAATGTTCAGCACCTAGGCAAGCATGTTTAAGTCTGGGCACGTTTTGACATGATTACTTACCATAGTCACCTCACCAGGAATACTTGGGAAAACATTTCAATCTTAATCCATTTCTCCCTCCCAATGAGTGCCTCAAAGGTAATTTCTTCTGTGCTCTGTATATATTTGTTACAATGATTTAGACCATTGTTTCCCATCTTTTCAGTGGAATGTAGGGCACAGGAGGGATCAGAGCTGTCCGTCTTCATAGAGTGAGTCAGAAGTGGTGCAGCCTGGTATGACTTGCAAGAGTGGTTTTCCATTAAAGAGAGTTCATACACCAAGAAATTGTTTGTTCTATTATTGACACAGCCATGGCATGGAAAATTTTAAGTATAGCCTTGCAGTAGGAGTTTGTAATATGTCAATTTATTTTCTTTTTTCAGCATGAGAGGGTATTATGTGGAGGTATCTTATTCTCATTAGTTTTGATGGTAACAATGTTCGAACGATGGTAGCGTGTCTCAAAGGAGAAAAGGCTGTAAGGTTTGAGTTCTTTGTCAATTGCACTTCAACTGCTTATTTTGCACAAGGGTCAGATATACGAGGTTATAAATTCTCTCTATTAGCATTATTTCCATACTTTGTTGTGACCCTCTATTTTATGGTATGTATAACCAGTATGTATTTGCACTTTAAGTATTGATGTTCAATACCTGTTTTTTGCACTTGGAATATGAGAATTGCGTATTTTGCACAAAAAGGCGCTTTAATTTTTGTCTGCTGTAATTTCTCATCTCAATTGCGCATTTTGCACATAAGGGCATTGTATTATCTGAAGTACAGTCTTGTACTTTGCACTTTAATTTGCTGATCCTCCCGAATTGGCTGTTGCCATCGAAGCAATGCTTTGCGTATTTGCACAAGTGTTTATATGCTTTGTTTTCTCATCTCAATTGCGTACTTTGCACATAAGGGCGTTGTGTCTTTTAAATTACATCCTTGTATTTTGCACTTTATATATTGCTCTTTTCTGTCTGTTTGCTACTATCGTAGTATTGCTTTGCTTATTTGCTTATTTGCACAAGGTGAGGTTTAAATCTTTCCCGAATACACCTCATATTTACTCTTCTTCCAAACATCTTAATCATTGAAGAACACATAATATATTGAAGTTTGTCTCCTTTAATGCAAATAGTTTGAACAACGTTCGCAAAAAAAATGCCATTGAGTGTTGTTTAAAAAGCCTCAGCCCGGATGTTATTTACTTACAAGAAACTCATTACAGAAACCAGGCTGAATCGGACAAAATCTTAAGGGCTGGGTTGGTCATAAAATGTCTTCAGTAGCCGGGTTGGCGCAGAGAGGAGTATGTATACTAATAGGAAGACATGTAGGCTTTTCCCTGGAAGGGGCACTTACAGACCCCAGTGGTAGATGGGCACTTGCACATGGTAAATTAAATCTTGCAAATATAATCTTTGCCACAATCTACGCACCAGTCATAGATGACCCTCTCCCAATCCTACAGTTAAAACAAGCTATAACGGGCCTACCCGGTCAAATAAAATGGGGGGGAGATTTTAATTTTTTACAAAATCCTTTAGTTGATTCCTCCAAAAAAGATTGGTGCCAGAATAAACCCCAAGTTGCTATTGCCATACAAAGCTGCAAACTAGATCTCAATGTCACCGATCACTGGCGATTCTGCAATACTCTCAAACGCGAATACTCATGCCATTCAGCAAAATACAATTCAGCATCCAGGTTAGATTTCTTTTTAACATCTTATGGATTGGAGGCACATAAATATGCCCACCTACCGAACTCGTTTTCAGACCATGCAGCACTTTATATGGAGTTAAAATTTGGGAGACAAGAATCAGAGCCACCGAGAAGATGGTACTTTAATAAATTGAACCTCTTGGACTTATAATGGTGTGCAGATATTGAGGAAGAGATTGAGCAGTTCTTTGCACAGAATAGAGGCACAGCTCCATTAAATATAACCTGGGATGCATTTAAGGCCACTTTGCGGGGAATAATTACCTCCAAATAAATACCAAAGTAGAAGGCAAGAAGGGAGGTGAAAATTAAATTACAAACAAATCTTACGCAGGCAACCCAAGAAAACTAGAGGGTGAGATCCGCACTCTCTGGGCAAAGGTTATCTGAAGTAAAGTGCAGGATGAAGGATTTCTATTATGACTTAGGAGACACTAACAGTAACCTTTATGCCCAAAAGATATACGAGGAGAGCGAATACACAGGGAAACTCTTGGCCTGGCAAGCCAAAGAAAATCAGGCCAGAAACAGGATAGAGCAACTAACTGGCCCCGCCACCAAAATTCATGTTAAGACTACTGCTTCCATTGGCGAGATCTTTTTAAAACATTATGAGGGAGTCTATCAAGCCCCTGAAGGGACTACATCCGAAACCATCGGGAAATTTTTAGAGTCACTCAAAATACCCAAATTAGATCACGGGGATAAGAAATTGTTGATCGAGGACTTTAGAAAGTCAGAATTAGATGAGGTTATTTGTTCTCTTCCTAACGGTAAGGCTAATGGTGACAATGGTCTTCCTGTCAAATTCTTTAAAAAATTTGAAGGTAGAAGTTTGAAGTTTAAAATATTTATAAGAGCGCTCTGTGGCCAAGCGGCTTCCTGGCGGTAGGAGATTGAGTCAGTACCAACAGATGGAGACACCTGGGAGCGATTAAGATGGGAAAGCGGAGGAGAACAGGTGTGTTTTAAGGGCCTTGCGGAAATGCAGGTAAACAGGGATAGACCTGATGGTCAGAGGGAGACTGTTCCAGAAGCGGGGGGCGAGGATGGAAAATCTAGTGCCGCCTACTCTGGACTTACGAAAGCGGGGAACAGTTAAGAGTGCTTGGCTAGAGGAACGGAGGTTACAGGAGGGGAGGTAGTGAGTGATCATAGAGTTGATAAAGATGGGGGCCGTGCGAGCACGAGCCATGAAAACAATGCAACCCATCTTGAAGAGGGTCCTCTGCAAGATGGGAAGCCAATGGAGGGATCTGAATAAGGGGGTGATGTGACAGAATTTGGGGAGCCTGTAAATAAGGCGGGCAGCCTGGTTCTGGACAGACTGGAGACGCCGCAACTCGTAGGCGGGAATGCCCACATAGAGGCAGTTCCCATAGTCCACCCGTGAGAAAACCTTGGCCAAAACAATAATTTTCAGGGCCTCAAAGGAAAAAAAACGAGAAATCTTTCTGATGATCCTGAGGGATAAAAAACAAGATGAGACGACAGAGCTGACCTGAGGACGAGGGGAGAAGTCCTGACTGATTTCAATTCCCAGGGTTCTAACTGAGGCAGAAGGAACCGGGGGTGGGCCAAAGGTGGAAGGCCAAAAGGCAGAGGTCCAGGGGCTCGAAGAGCCACCAGTCAGGACCAACTCCGTCTTGTCCGGATTAAGCTTTAAATGATTGTGATTCATCCAGCCAGCGATGAAGTTCAGTGTGGTATGGAGTTTAAGAACAGAGTCAGAGTCATGAGAAAGATCAAAAACCAACTGAAGGTCATCAGCATAGTTGTATACGGAGACCTCCATGTTTAACAGAGAAACAATAAGTGGATAAATGTAAAGGTTAAAAAGAAGAGGGGAAAGAGAAGAACCTTGGGGAACCCCACAGGGCACCGGGCAAGGGGGGGCAGAGAAACTGGAGAGATGAACTGCCTGTGTCCGACCTTGAAGAAAAGAGGCGATCCAAGAGAAGGCAGAGCCCTGGATGCCCGCTGCCATGACATGGTCGAGAAGGATGGAATGGTCGACCGTGTCAAAAGCAGCGGACAGATCGAGGAGCACCAAGGCTTGGGGGGAGTTGGAGTCAGCCTTACTCTTCAGTTCGTCCAAAACAGCGAGGACCATGGACTCAGTCGAGTGGACTGGGCGAAAACCAGCTTGATGGGAAGCCAGAATGTGGTTGTCCTCGATGTCGGTCGAGAGACAGGAGGTGATGTGGCTCTCTAGGATCTTGGCTAAGTAAGGGAGTAAAGAAATAGGTCTGAAATAGGTAGAGAGAGTGGGATCAGAACCAGGTTTCTTCAGAATGGGGATCACTGTGGCAGACTTAAAGGAAGCTGGGACTATGCCCTCGGAGATGGAGGAATTGAGTAAGGAGAGGGGGGGATCAGGACAGCCGGAGAACAGCTCCCTTAAAATCCGGGCCGGTCCGTAGTCGGTGGGGGAGCCTGACTTAATTTTCTTGAGCAAAGTAAGGAATGACTCCTTAGAGATGGGAGGAAAGTGGTTAAGAGAGGAAACTAGAGGAGGGAGGGGTGTGGGGGGGGAGGAGAAGAAGACGGAGGAATATTCCGTTTGATGGTTGCAATCTTCTCAAGAAAGAAATCATTCAAAGAGAGGCAGAGGGCATGGGATGGGACTGGGTGAGGGTCGGCTCTATCAGATGCGGCCAAGGAGTGAACGATAGAGAAAATCTCCTTTGATTTATTTGCCGCTGACAGAATCTAGGTACACTGCGTAAAGAACTTCTACTTTTAGCTAATTATTTATTACAAGGAGGACCTCCCCCGGACTCTTTCCATTCGGCAGTGGTGGTTAGCATTTTAAAAAAAGAAAAGGATAAGGAAAATACAAACTTGTACAGGCCCATAAGTCTTTTAAACACTGATTATAAGATTTTTACGAAACTTTTAGCGAACCGGCTGAACAAAATAGTAGGGTCTCTTATAGGCCCTGATCAGTGTGGTTTTATAGCAGGTAGGCATCTCCACACGAATACAACACTTTTATTGGACGCACTGGATTATTTTAAGATTAATAAAGTGAAAGCACAAATTTGGCTTTTAGACGCTGAGAAAGCTTTCGACTTGATGTCATGGGACTGTCTTTTTGCTATTTTGCACAGCTTCGATTTTCCGATTGTTTTTATTTCCCTCTTAAAACAACTCTACACGAACTCCAGGGCACAGATTATCATCAACAATATTAATATTGGGACATGTCAGGATAGCAGAGGCACGCGCCAAGGATGCCCTCTGTCGCCAATTTTATTTGCTTTATTCATCGAACCGTTGGCGATCGCAATCAGGGATACAATGACCGACACAGTACCAGTAGCTGGAATGACAAATATAAAATTATATGCCGATGACATCGCCCTTATTTTAGATTCAAATCCCTCAAGTCAAGTAAAAATTGTAAAAATCTTTTCTGACTTTCAAAAGTTAGGGGGCTATAAGATAAATGTCAACAAGGCGGAAATAATCTTAGCTAACTGCACTGTAGACACTTTATTGCCGGAATTTAGGCAGATTTACAACACATGCCCAAAGAGATATCTGGGAATATTTATCTCGAATAATTTGGAAGACCTGTATTTGTTAAATGATATACGCCTGTTAAAAAAGGTTGGGTCTCAATTAGATCGCTGGAATCTGTTACCATTGTCTTTAATCGGACGGGCAGCTTTAATACGTTTTGTCTATTCTACCTCTTTTTAACTTCCTTTTTAGTGCGGCCACTAGTGCAATCCAGGTTTCCTTTTTTTAAAAAGTGGATGCTTTGATTTCTTCCTTCCTTTGGGCAAAAAACATTTCTAGGCTTGCACTCAGCACTTGTTACCTCCCATCTGCACAAGGAGGGCTGTCCCTCCCAAATATCAGAGAATATTACTTTGCCTCTTTTGCACATCATAGTTTCAGGTTTTTTTTTCTTAGACGATCATGAGGCAGACAATTTTTTTATGAAGAAGATGTTGCTGGAATCTTAAATTACTGATTCTGCCAGAATTACGAAGGATCCAAAGAAGGTCCGTTATAAGTCCTTACAGTGGTTATTCAAACAGAAAACCCAGCTCTTGAAATTTTATGGGATTTTTAAAATAAGCAGTACAACTGATTTAATCAATTTTAGCTTTGGAGAGGGGGCTGTCTGGATAATAATATAGCGAGACTTTGGAAGGAGAATGGCTCTGAGAAAATTGAGGACTTCCTCTTAGGGAACAGATGGAAATCCTGCGAGGAAATCTCTAGACAGATCCACCACACTTGTACAATACTGAAATGGTCTTATTTCATGCTCCATGCGGAGCTTAGAGAGCTAGATATAGGTAACCTATTTTATAAAAAAGATTTGTCTATAGCATTAAATAATCCAACACAAAAGAAGATCAGTACTTGGATTAAAATCTTAAAAGAAGACAACGTAATCGACTCCTTTAATAAGATCAGAGAAAGGTGGAAAAAGAGGGAAGACATTGAAATTAGCAAGCTGACATGGGATAAGATTAATAAATTTAATAAAACCATCTTCCACGGTGCTAACTTTAAACGTATTAGTAGTACATAGTGATACCTTCCCTTCAAACTCTGGCCTTAATTTTGACAGCTCCGGCCAGGAATCCTGGCCTTAAATGTGATGGTTCTAGTCTTAAATATGACAGGCCTAGTCTTAAACTTGTGTCTGGAAATTTGACTTCTCTGGCTGCAAACCATGGCCTTAAATTTTGACAGGACCTGGGCGCAGGCTGTTGGCCTTAAACAGGCCTGGTTTTAAAAGGGGGGTGACATGTAGGGATATTCCCAAGAAGTAACAGGCTGCAAAACATGTGGTAATTGTGTACATGTTTTAAAAGTGCATAGGAAAGTGTGTGCATGTAGGCTGGAAATGTCTGTGCATGTTTAAAACTGGGGGTTGCAGACAGCTGAAGGCTGAACAGCTGCTGAACAGGCCTGAGTCCCCATCCCAGTGTGTGGGAGATGTTTTTTTATGTTTGAAAAAAAAGGGGAGCTTTTAAAATGTAGGGTGTTTTAAAAAGCACAAGCCATGTTCACTTTTCCCAGGGAGGCTTGGGCCTGTTATAAAATAATAAACCACAGCAACCCCCTGAGATGTTGAAAAAGACAGATGTCGTGTAGAGGCAAGGCTTCCCATGAGAACCTGAAACAGGATGCCAAGTGCTAGGACGTAATTCACACACCTCCAAAGCCCCTGATCCGAAACTTGACATGCTGGCAGGAATTTTGACAGTTTAGGCCCAAACTTGATGGCTGGAAAGATGGCATGTGATGGGTTTAGTGCTGGGACAAGAGCCTGTTCCCGGGGGTCCCTACTTCCCAGGAGCAGGACCAAACAGTTTTAAAATATGAGGCCCATTATAAAAGTGTCCAGAAGATTTAGATATGTTTGCTATGGCCCCAAGCACCCTACTCTTCCCAAGATAAGCCATGGCCCCAAGCACCCTACTCTTCCCAAGATAAGCCATTTTAAAATATGAGGCCCATTATAAAAGTGTCCAGAAGATTTAGATATGTTTGCTATGGCCCCAAGCACCCTACTCTTCCCAAGATAAGCCATGAATGTAAGTAACAGATGTACACAGCGTAAACTGTACAAGGATAGAAAAAAAAGTTCCAGGCCAAAGACCCCATGACATTGTTCTAAACCCCCTCAAGTCATAAAGGGTGTGGGGGCTTCGAATTAGCATGCATGGACAGGTATAAAAAGGCCCCTTAAGGAACACTGTCAAACACCCATTCAAAAAAACCTCTGGGAGCAACTGATGTGGATTGCTTTTGCTGTACCTTGTGGACTTCTTCACCAGCAACCAAGTCAAGAAAACTTTGGGAGTGCCTGGACTGCTTTTGCTGGACCTTGTGGATTTCTGCACCAGAGATAACCCTTGGAACTTAAAGGCAAGAATGGACCTGAGCAACTTTTCCCAGATTGACGCAGCCTGCCAACATGTAAAGAAGGTAAATAAAGCATGGCGCAAGGATGTATGTTTATGTGGTGTTAAAAGTATACAAAACTGTAGTTTTGAAAATGCTAAAGAGTACTTTGTAAACTGTTAATGTTTAAGGCGATGTGTTGTGTTTAATGTGAATAATGATGCCTATGAAGTTTTTTTACAAGACGTGAAATGTAATGTAAATGTATTTAAAATGAATAAAGGCTGTGTTGAAGGCTTGAGTTTAAAGCTATGTGTGTAGACAATTAATGTTAATAGGGGTGGTGTTGTGGGGGCTGGCGCAGAGTTTTACAGGGTTTGTATGTAAGGGGCATAATGTTGTAGGCCTTAGGAGGGTCCATGCAAAGGGGAACGTGTATTTTTACAAAGCATAGAAACATTTTACCAAGATGTTGTACATTTATTGCTAATAAATGTTAGAGGCTACTACTGTTTTAGGGGTCCCAGAGCCATCAAAATAAAATACACTGCATACAATTTAAAATGAATAATGCATTATTGTACTCACCAAGCCAGTGTTGAGAGTCGGAGGGGTCCATGGGTCCTTGCTGCTCCTTGGGGGCCATGTATTTCTTTTTTTTTTTTAAATAAGCCCTGTGTACAGTTGTCGAGGGGAGGCTCCTGGTGGGGCGGCATAGTCCTTTGGGGGTTTCTGGGGGGCTGTGTTTCTGTTGTCCTCGTGGCTCCTGGGACCTTTGGGCTGCTTCTGTCCCTCTTTTTTAAAAAAACCAATGCCCCCCGAGACCGCTTCTCCATGGCGCTGCTCAGGGGGTGTGAGGGTCCTGTTGTCCTGTGGGGCTCCGGGGCCACTGAGTGGCCAGTTTGCCGCCTTTTTTTAAATTTTTTTTAAATGCCCCCGAGCCCGCTTTACCATGGCGCTGCTCGGGGGTGTTGTGAGGTAGGGGCTCTGTTGTCCGGTGGGGGCTCCGTGCCCCGAATGCTGCTGATGTCCTGTTTTTTTAAAATGCCCCCCCGAGCCCGCTTTACCGTGGCGCTGCTCGGGGGTGTCGAGTTTGGTGCTTTTTTTTGTTCAAAAATGCCCCCGAGCCCGCTTTACCATGGCGCTGCTCGGGGGGTGTTGAGTTTGCCGCTTTTTTGTTCAAAAATGCCCCCCGAGCCCGCTTTACCGTGGCGCTGCTCGGGGGGTGTCGAGTTTGCCGCCTTTTTTGTTTAAAAAAAGCCCCCGAGCCCGCTTTACCGTGGCGCTGCTCGGGGGGCTGCTGTGGTGTCTGGGGAGGACTCTGGTCCCGGTGGGCGCCGTGCCCCGAATGGTGCTTCTGGCTTTTTTTTTTTAAATATCCCCGAGCCCGCTTGCATCGGGGCGCTGCTCGGGGGCTGCTGTGGTGTCTGGGGCTGGGCTCCGGTGCCGGTATTGTAGGCCGGGGGGTCCAGGGGGCATTTCCATGGAGCCCACGTGGATCCCTAAGGCCTTGAGCCATGGCGGTGTGTTTCTTCCCCCTGGGGCTGCCTAACAAAGCCAGCCCCTTCAGTGATGTCAGCACTCGTCACTGAAGGGGTGTGGCTTGCCCTGCAGCCTCGGTGTGTGTGTGTTTTTTATTTTTTATTTTCATGCACGAACTTTACCCTAAGTTGTCAGAGGCTTCACAATAGGAACAGAAAATGGTGCTGCTGTGCAAAGCATTTATTTATTTTATTTTATTTTATTAAATATTTTATATAGCACGAACTTTACCCTAAGTAGGCAGAGCGCTTTACATAAGCCCCAGTGCAAAATGTAGCGCACACGAAGGTGTCAGAGGGCTTCACAATAGGAATAGAAAATTACAACTGAACAAAATACAAAAGCAAACGTTAAGTTACATGCGGTAAAAGTGACAATTGTGACCAAAACAAAATACATGTGATAGCAAGTGGTGCATTACATGAGGTAAAAGTGCGCAAATTACAAGCGCAAACGTTAAGTTATGGGAGGAAAAAAGTGCCATGTGTGCAAGGTACAAGAGAAAAAAAAGGGCCATTAGAGGTATAATACTGTACTATAAGGCAGACACTCCAGCATAAGAATAAGCGCTATGTAGGCAATTGTGGCGCTGGTGCAAGTATCAAAAGCCTACCAAATGTGAGAGGTATTAAATAATGTGTTACAAGAGATTTTTTTTTTTTTTTTTTTTTACAGATGCAAGACTCTGCAAAAGTAGCCGTTACCAATGTACCCCCGGCGCTGGACACCCCTATAATAACTAACAACGCCGTAGACTTGACAACACCGCAGCCAGGTATATATATTTTAAGTTGTTTAGTTCTACGTAGTTTTGTACAACAAGCTCTCAGATGTTCTCTTTTTTCTAATGTGGGTCTCATGTATGTATACTTTTACAGCTTATGATCCCGACCTACAGCAAGTTTTTGAAGATCTTATGGTGTTCCTCGAGGCTCAAGGAGCTCTGAACAGTGTGCAGAACACTTCAGTTCCTACATGTAATCAAAAAAGGCCCCTGTTGTTTTAAACTGTCTAAGACGCTGGGAAGTTGGAGGGGTAGGCCACAGTCCTGACCCTGATGGTGTATAGTGGGACTCCTCAGAAAGATGACTAAGGCATGGTATTATTTTTTCTTTACAGACACCCCCACGTTATGCCCGAACGGCGTCGAGGTACAAGAGGCGGCGCGAGGTTCAAAAGAAAGCCCTTTGAAGAGGAAAGCTTTACCTTCTAAAGTGGGACCACCATCAAAGAAAGGAGTTGCAAAAAGACCTCTATCAGGTGTGTTTGTTACAAAGGGTGTGAAAAGTACTAACGGTGTTACAGACTCTCAAGCAGAAGGGTACAACGACTTGTAGCAACGCTTATATAAAAAAAGGTGGCTGTGTAGAATTTAGGATTGTGCTGATTGTATGTGTTCTTTTTATGCTTTCTCTAATATATATATTTTTCTGTTTATATTTAGAAGCGGCTCAGAAACATGCTGCTGAAGAGAGGTCGGCGAAGCCCTTAAGGGACATAACAACGGCCGTCCAGAACAGCAGAAGCGCTACAAACGGCGTGAGTAGGCGTGTACGCCATGAGAAACTCTCAACGTCCTACACACAAAACATGATGAACAATCCTCTACAACAATCTATTCTGCACAGGGGTGGGGTCAGCAACGGCGGAGTTTTTACAAGCACAGATAACACAGAGCAGGGTCTGTGTAAAACAGCTACAGAGGGTCTGAACCCTCTCAGGGTATCAAAAGGGAAAGGTGTATCAATCACTGCCTCCCTTAAGAAGAAACATAGGGACTCAGAGAACCTTCCCAACCTTTTAAAACGTGTGAAGTCCTCCAAGGTAATCATAGAACCCCAAACAGAACCCTTAAACCTAAAGAAGATGGCGCCGGTGCTCCCAGAGGTCCAGGCAAAGCCCTTAAGCCCTGAGAAGAAGCAGAAACCTAGGACCCCTGAGCCCCAAGCTAAACCCTTAGACTTATCTGTAAAAAGGGATGCTAAGCCCTTAAATGAGGCCTATACACCCATGAGCCCCAAGGAGGTGGTAATTGTACCTGAGGGTGTAGAAGAGATAGCGCCGCCACAGCCCCCTAAAACATCGCGCCTCTCAAGAAAACATCTGAAGCTGAAACCGGGGGTCCCTAAGCTACAGATAGCAACGTCCCTCGGCAACCATAATGCAACGATGGATCCACCCAGCATCCTGAAACCCCAGATAGTACCAAATAAAATAACGGTACATGTGGAGGTGCACGCCCCTGAGCAACCCCCAAAGCCGGTTGTAAGTGTTCAGGCACAGCCTAGGGTCTCAACGGGTAATAATACGCAACCCCTAGAAGGGCCTTCTAGCGTGAACAGCCACGCTCTTGAGGTGATGAGGAGGATGGTAGACAACCTAGGTAGAACCCCTGAAGCGGTGTACCAGGGGTCTTTGAGCACAGAGGGTTTACAGAACCCAGGTAGCCGGACACCACACCAGGACACAGGCATTTCAGCTAGGACCCATGATTACAACGACAGCTCCTCACAATCCTCATACCCATTGTCCCCTAGTACCCCTCCGTGGGCATACGACCCCACCACCCCCGCTACCAGCCCCGTGAACAGTCCCGTGTCCAGCCCGTTGCCAACCCCGTGTACAGTCCCGCATCCAATCCCGTTGCCAACCCCGTGTACAGTCCCGCGTCTAGCCCAGCTGCCAACCCCGTGTACAGTCCCGCGTCTAGCCCAGCTGCCAACCCCTTGTACAGTCCCGCGTCTAGCCCAGCTGCCAACCCCGTGTACAGCCCCGTGTCCAGCCCAGTTGCCAGCCCCGTCTAAAGTCCCGTGTCCAGCCCCGCGGCCGTCATAAGCCCCACACAGCCCTCAGCAATAAGTGTGGATGACAAGACCACGGGGCCCCAGGGGGTACAGCCGAGTTTGCCATACAAAGTTTGCAATGTTCCGTTCCTGTCCGCCCCAGGGCGTTCGCAGGGGGTCCCTATTTCCAGAACACTAGCCGAACAGGCTTTACAGAATGGTGCTAAGAATGTTAACAGTATAGGGGGTCCTGAGGCGTTGCAGCCCTTTATAAGGCCTCGCAAGGTGGGGCCCTCTAAGCAGGCGCAAGAGGGGTCTGTAAACACATATGAGGTATTTGCGGCTCATGTAAAAGAGATGCAGATGGCTGTTCGAAAACTAAAACGCCAGGCGCTCGCCGCAAACCTAAAATGGGGGGTGGGGATGACCAAGACCCTGTACACAAGTATGGCCCATCAGAAGATCGTGGAAAGGGTTGGGGTGTGTAAAAAAGTGATCATCCAGGAGTGTCAGGCGGCTGTGGCAGACATATATGCTATACGGGCGTGACTATGGCAGCACCGACCCCTAAACACCCCCCACAGCCACTGGTGTTCATAAGAGGCCCTCAAAATATACCCGTAAGGTCCAGAGTTTAGTGACAAAGTCTGTACGCTTTTTAAGACTGCTCAAGCAGAGCCCATCTGCTGCCCCTGAAGACCGTAGACAAGACAACACTCTTTCCCTAGAACCCTTCAAACAAGACACATCTGTTTCCCTAGACCCCTTAAAACACTGTACCATAGTTTCAAGACCAACGCCTGAAACATATAAACGAACACGTCACCACCGACAATACATAGGTGCAGGGTCTAACATACCCAGGGTCGGGCCTTTGAAGGGGGTAGGGGGGATGGCTTTAAAACTCCAAGCACAGCAACATTCAGAAGGACATAGGGGTGGAACTGTAGCGGATGCCTCCATGAACAAGGCGTACAACGACACCGACCTACCTGTTCAGATAGGCTGGGGCATGGTGTCTATAAAAGCCTGGGCGCGTAAAAGAAAAAAAAGTGGCTTAATAGTACAAAGCAACGCAGGCGCTTAATAAATAATCTGAAGAAGGCTAGAATATGCGCTACACGCAGGTTTACAAGGACTCCTGAGACAGGTCCCACCATGACCCCCCAAAATGACACAGCAGAGAACACCTCCGCATTTCACACTCCTACTGATGAGGGCCCTGAGCCCTTGTTTTTAGAGAGTGTTAGAAGTTACACTCGCAATGTAGAGAGGTTTAGGGCCGTAGAACACTATGAGGAGTTTAGATTTATTAACCTCCATCAAATAACATCATCCGGCCATGGTGTTCTGGCTATACATCAAGCTGTGCAGGAGCTCATAGAAAGGTTGTTACACAATGTGGGGCCTAATGACTTTTTCCAACTCCGCTTCCAGGGGCAGGGTTTTGACACTCCGTTGTTCACCAGGCGGAAGGCCCGAGATGTTTTTGACGCTGTGCAATTTTTAGAAAACCTCTCAAGGCTTTTACAGAGTAAGGCAGAACTAGTAGCCTATGGCACTTTTAGAGTCATAGCCCTCATTGTACGGGGGCGTGAGGGGGGTGTTTCCAGACCTTTAAAGAGCATACTCTACAGTCAAATAATTGGTAAGAAACCGCGGTGGCTGCTCAACTTTAACAGCCCCTCTAACAACACATGTCTGGCGGCCAGCATCGTGGGGCTGCTGATGACTCGCAAGACCCCTGACGCTGTCATCATGTCTAGAGCTGCTGAAGCCCACGAGGTTCTTGAAATACCTCCTGACCGAATGGTCGGCTTTGGCGATATAGGTCTTTTTGAGAACTATTTCGCTGAGACGGTGAAAGTTCTTTATCACAACGGTTCCTGGAAGTACTTTACAACCGGGGGACCTGTGAGAAACAAGACCGTATATGTCCTCCACGCCGAAAATCATTTTTACGGCATCTTGAACCATAAAGGTTTTCTGGATGTCAGGAATGTGTGCGCCCACTGTGACCATATATACAGCAATAAAACCTACCACCAGTGTGAAATGCATTGTAAAATGTGTCAGAGGGACGGGTGTATAGAAGACCCTACCCTAAAGGTGAGGTGCGGCACATGTAGGATGTTTTGTCGCTCGCAAAACTGCTTGAGCATACACGAGAAATCTTTTAACTGCGTCCCTAAAAAGGACTGCAGCGAGTGTGGGCGGTATGTGGCAACGGATCACAAGTGCAAAGGTATGATATGTCCCCGTTGTCATGTGTCTTACGAGGCCGGCACCAACCACCAGTGTTATATGGGTAAAGGTATACCTCAGACCAAGACCGAAGACTATATAGTGTTTGATATAGAGTGCACACAAGAGACGGGGGTACACCAGCCTAACTATATTTACGCACACCATCTAACTTCCGACGACAGCTGGGAGTTTGAGGGACGAACGTGCGTTGGTGATTTCCTAAAAACTTTCATTCAAACCAAATTCCAAGGGTATACCATGCTCGCCCACAACTCAAAAGCCTATGACTCCTTCTTTATTCTGCGAAGCATGATTCGTGAAAAGATACATGTGGAACTCATAACCCAGGGGTCTAATCTGATGGTGATGACGGTATGTCCTTTGCAAATACGGTTCATAGACACCCTGAATTTCCTGCCCATGAAATTGAGCAAGCTGCCAAAGGCTTTTGGGTTCCCAGGGTGTAAAGGTTATTTTCCACACTTTTTTAACACCTGGGCTAACCAGAATTATGTGGGACCCATGCCGCCTCCTGACAGCTACGGGGTTGAATACATGATGCCTGATGAGAAAGTGAGCTTTCTACAATGGTACTCTGAAAACCTTAAAAAGGAGTTTCACTTTCAAACAGAGTTGAAAGCTTATTGTCAGGCTGATGTAATGATCCTGCGGCAAGCTTGTAACCTCTTCAGAGATGCTGTGGTGTCTATGACTAAAGAAGTCACGGTCTTGAAATCCAAAACCCATGAAATGCTGCAAGCGGTCGAATACATAGACCCATTTCAAAACGTCACTCTGGCATCCATGTGTATGTCCATCTACAAACACATGTTTTTAATGCCCGAAACTATAGCTCTAGTACCGCCAGCCCTCTATAACGGTAAACAGAAACGTTATTCAACCCCCTCTATCCTATGGCTCATGCACGTCTCTGAGAAGGAAGACATACAAATTCAGCATGCCTTGCAGGGTGGTGAATATCGCCTGGGCCCCTATTACCTGGACGGGTTCTCTGTAATTAAGGGTGTGCCGACGGCCTTTGAATTCAACGGTTGTTTTTACCACGGCTGCCCCAAGTGTTACAAACCCCACGAGTATAACAAAATGCTGGGGTCCAAATTTGAACACTTATACAGACGTACTCTGATAAAGGCCCAGTATGTTGAAAACCAGGGCTTTGCTATGAGAGTTCTTTGGGAGCACGAGTGGTTAGACATGTTAAAAACCGACACAGACCTCTGCTCTTTTCTTAAGACCCGTGATTTACCCACACCTCTGGAGCCCCGCGATGCCTTATTTGGGGGGAGTACAAATGCCATACAACTGTACAAGGCCGCTGGTGAGGGTGAGAAAATACACTACTATGATTTCACCAGTCTGTACCCTTTTGTGAACAAGATGAAGTTGTACCCGCTGGGTCATCCCACCATCATCTATAGAGATTTTAAGCCCCTATCCGAATACTTTGGGCTTATCAAATGTGAAATCTATCCTCCTAAGCAGCTTTACTTCCCGGTGTTACCATGCAGAGTCGATGGCAAGCTGATGTTCCCCCTCTGTCGAACATGTGCTATGCTTAAAGAAGTTGATGGCTGCAGACACACCGATGAACAAAGAATGCTCACAGGGACCTGGTGTAGCATCGAGGTACAAGCTGCCTTAGAGAAAGGGTACAGGCTAGGTAGAGTACACGAAGTGTGGCATTTTAAGAGCACTACAACACAACTCTTTGCCCCCTACATTAATTTGTTTCTCAGAGACAAACAGGAGGCCTCAGGGTATCCTGAATGGTGTACTAGTCAGGATGCAAAACAGAAATACATCGACGACTACTACGCTCACGAGGGTATCCGTTTACGCCCCCATCTGATAGAGGTCAATCCTGCACGCCGCCAGTTAGCCAAACTCTGTCTCAACTCCTTATGGGGAAAATTTGCACAGCGCACAAACCTTTCAAATACTACCTTAATATCAGATCCTGATGAACTGTTCAAGTACCTCTTTGCCCCATGCTACGAGGTGTCCCGCTGCGACTTTATCGATGACGATACCGCGGCTTTGTGTTGGAAATACGCCCAAGAGTACCCCACATCGAGTAACAACATAAACATTTTCATAGCCTGCTTCACGACAGCCCACGCTCGTCTAGAGCTTTACGGGGTTATGGATAAGCTCCAGGATCGCTGCTTGTATCACGATACAGATTCTGTGATTTTTCTGAGCAAGCCGGGGGATGAAGACCCTCCTCTGGGAGATTATCTGGGTAATCTAACCAGTGAGCTAGATAGGGATGAGTTTATAAAAGAATTCACTTCCTCCGGGCCTAAAACATACAGTTACAGGACCAACAAGAACAAGGTGTGTATGAAGGTCAAAAGGGATAACATTAAATGTCAGCAACACCCTAAAAATCAATTTTGATAGTTTGAAGAATCTGGTGCATGAATACGCTACAGCAGACGATTCTGAGAATGCTAAAACCATAGTCGTGAACCAGCCCTGCATAGTCAGATCCAAAAAGAAGTGGGAAATCACAACCCAGCCTCTACATAAAACATTGCGAGTTGTTTTTGATAAAAGGGTCCTGACCACCGACTATAAAACACTGCCTTATGGTTATTAGACTCACTAGAGAGACAGCCGCCACAGCATGGACACTAGGTTACAGCATCCGTTCTCCTGCGTGCTAGCAGGACCCTCAAACTGCGGCAAAAGCTACTTTATAAAAAAGCTCTTAGAAAATGCCGGCTCTGCTTTATCACAAACCCCTAACAACATTGTGTGGCTTTATTCATGCTGGCAGCCTCTTTATACAGACTTGGGCCGCCGGTTCCCACATATCAAATTTATAGAGGGTATACCGGATAACCTCAACGATGATGAGCTACTACCCCCAACCCTTGTAAATATGATAATTGTTGATGATCTGATGCGTGAAGGTGGTGATCATCCCGAGTTAGAGAGAGCTTTTACCCAATATTCCCATCATCGTAATCTAAGCATCTGCTACATTGTGCAGAACTTGTTTTACAAAGGCAAGAACAGTAGGTCTATAGCTCTCAACGCTTCATACCTTGTTTTATTTAAAAACCCTCCTGACAAGCAGCAAATAGCCGTCATCGCTAAACAGATGTACCCAGGAAACACACACTTCTTCATGGAGGCCTTTAACGACGCTACAGCAAAACCCCACGGGTACCTGTTGGTAGACTTAAAAAATGAAACTCTAGAAGACTATAGACTAAGGGCTGATATTTTTCCCCCAGAGCTACCTGTAGTTTACACCCCAAAGCCCAAGACCAGGACCTATAAAAAGCAACACTGATGTATTTTAGAGCCATTTACAGCCCCCCCCTTATAACGCACAGTGGTGACCATGTCTGCACACCTACGCCGCAATTTAGCCCTCCTGAAAATGCTTGTTAAAGCCAGTCCCCAACATCGAAAGGCCATCCTGGGCACCGCTTCTGACGATTTAGTGTCTGCCATTTCAGAAATAGCCCTAAACACCCTAAAAGGCAACGTCCCTATATCAAAGCGGCAGTTACAGGTTCTGAAGAAGAAGAAGGGGCTTATCAAGAAGCTCAGTAATAAAAGGGGCTCACTCATAACAAAGAAGAAACTGGTGAAACAGTCTGGAGGTTTTATAGGTAACTTGCTGGGGATAGCTATACCTGTAATTACAAGCCTCCTCGCGGGTCAGTGATGGATCACGCCACAAAAATGTATCTGGTTCCTAGGCCGCAAATGGAGCAGCTGGGGTCCACCAATGACAACGCCTGGGATATCCGTAGAAATGAGACTCTACGCCTGGATACTGAAATTAAAGACATTTTGAGCAGGACTGATCTAAACCCCTACGATAAGGCTAACCTTTACAACAGCACTCTCAAAAAATTCTTAAATTACTACACCCAGTGGAATACCGAGAAGAACAAGTTGACTCTATATACCCCAGACTCTGAACAACCAGCTGCTCAGGCCCCCGACCCTCAGCCTCTACAACCGCCTCCCGATGGTGCGACAGCCTCAGATACCTTTGTTGGAGACCTCCTAAAAAATATAGGCCCAAGGCACAGAGGGGCTGCGCAGATGCTCATGAGTAAACTAGCCGCTTCTAAAGACCTAACCTCTTGGAATGAGCGAGGCGAGTTCCTCTACAAGGGCCAGCCTGTTGCAGGGTCGCATATGTACGATCTAGTCAAAGGTCTCACACACCCCAAAATCCTAACGCCTCAAAATGCCCCGAGAGGCTGGGAGCAGTTTCTGAAGGCCGCGGCTGAACTCAATATACCCTCCACGCTCGTTGGTAATAATGAACACCGCAGACTGCTAGACAATTTGAAGAGTCCCCTACTGCCCTCGCCTACAGGTTCTGAAGGCCACAGACTATCCCCTAAATGGTCTACACAGCCGACGACATCTCGAAAAAAAAAGACATTGCCCCAGCCACCCTTCGCATGGATTTTTAATTAATTGTGTGTGAATTTTTATTCCTAGGTTTCTGCAATAAAGTTTTGTCAACTACATATTTTGTAATAAACACCTTGTTATAACTTTACAAACCGTCTCAGTCGTCTTTCAAAAAACATTTTATGGTGCATGTATATTGAAATAACGAGTCTGAATGCATGTTTTTAAAAAATATAATGTCTTTTATTTTAAACGTTCAACATTAAGCATACAACTGTTATAAACTCTTACAGTTTTGACAAGGTACATATTCTGTTTTCACAGGTCTGACCGACACCCTGGTGTTTTCTTTTACATATTTCGCAACTATACGGTCATTGTTAACAAGATCCCCCGGATATAGCTTTAAGAAATTTCTAAATGAAAGACCCTGTGACATTTTACTGATAAAATAAATACAATGTTCCCCGCATGTGATGGCCATGGAATCCTGCACCCTTAGCTTGTTATACTCCACCACAGCTGCAGCTTTTTTCACAAACTTGAATATAGGGGGTGTATAGAGTCTGTGCTCAGGGAACTCTGCGGTGCTGTCAAACACCGTAACCTTGTCAACATCTATAAACATGGCTGCCCAATGTGTCCCAGCCTGGTCATGAGGGTCTGTGTTAAAGACTAGGGTGCATGGTCTTTCTGCCCCTATATCGCTTGGTAACCCGTCGCTAGGGAAAACACCCAAAAAGTATTTCCTAGCGTATTTATGTCTGCTTAAGAAGTCACGTATCTGTACCGTATCCATTTCACAAATGTTTTTAAAGATAGTCAAACAAAATCTGCCTTGCGTGGTTGATCTGAATGATGCTGTCGAATACAGAGAATACGACCATGTTCACATTAGTCGCCAGTGGAGCTGCGAATCGTATTTCAGCTTTTAGATTCCCATTTTTGACCAGGTTGTAGTGATCGCCATCTTCCATGTCCGGTGTCAGGTCGAAGGCGAACAACGTGTATCCACGGCCATAGCCTTCTCTTGACACCGCTACACCGCAGTCCCTTTGATGCTTTCCTGTTATCGAAACCAGTCCTTGATATTCCCTGATGTAATGACCGGCTGCAAAACTGGGTGTGAAGGGTTTTGCAGGAATCACATTGCCCTCGTGGACCAGCGCCGCGTAGTTGATGTTGTAGTGTTTAAAATTGAAGGGGTTTGAGGCATAGATGCCACTAAAAGCTGTATTGTCCACAAACCCTATGATGATGAGCTTTGGTAGTTGTCCCAGAAATAGATTCTGCTGTTGTGTTAAGCGGGTACCTGCAGGGATGCTGAATACCTTCAGAGCTACTCTTTCCACAGCGTACTTGGCGTTGGATATTTGCAAAGCTTCGGCGTGCGCTAGCCTGACGCTCGGGGACACTTTCACTCTCTTTACAAACAGACTCGCAGACAGTATGCTCAGCTTGTACTGTTCAGCATCCCCGTTGATGAGGCAGAATGAGTCCTTGTTACGATTGAGCTTGATCTTAAGATCAATTCCGTTGATGAGCAGTTTATCTTGGAAGAAGAGGTCCGAATGTATGCGCCCCAGGAGGTCAAAGGTACGGCTGGCTGCAGCATGCCCCGCTCTTTTTATAAAGCCCTTATTATCACCATCCAGAGCTGTGATTTCAAACTGTCCGTGTGTATCCCTATGAAAGAGACCCGCTGAAAGTTGTGTGTCAAGGGCATCGCTACTGTAATTTTGAATACTCTCTATGTAGGCTCTGTAGGCGTACATGTTATCGTTCTGGGTGATGAGTCGGTCGCCCAGGGTGATGTCCACTTGATTAAACATGGTAGCTACAGGGTAAGCGATTGGTGCCACCTTAGAACCGTCGTCAATGTCGGTCCCATCCGCTTTTACGATTTTACACATAAGATGCAGCAGAGTGTTGTTGAGATCCAAATACATATCCGTGGCCCCTGACACATAAAACTCTATAGGTGCCAGCGGTGTCAATGCTGCTAAAGGCGACACCTCCATGAAGAAGCTGTTTTCGATGCTTGTCTGTGTGGGCTTTAGACTAAACAAGTCCAACTCTGATTTGGCGCACTCTCCAGATCCACAATGTACGAAGGCCATGGCTATGTTTACAAGGCTTTAAAAAATATTTACTTTAGAGCCGGTTCGCTTCTTTGCAGCTCTCTTCCGTCTTGGAGCTCTTCTTTTCTGAGGACGTTTTGAAGCGGTCCTCCTTTTTTTATAGGGGGCTGGGGGACCCCGGAGTCTGGAAACACCCTGTTTCCTTTTGACACTAGCGCGTGGCTTATACATCAAACCTGCTCGTTCTTGAGGCTGCTTGTTCATGCGCTCTGCAACCGCCGAGGTAACAGACCCCACCACCTCCTGGGCAATGTTCGTGGCAGCCGCCTTAACATGAGGTTTTGCAATTTCATAGCCTCTTCTCAGGAAAGGCATAGCTCTTCTAAACAGACTCCTAAAGAATCCTTCTAATCCAGCCCCGTACATAACAGGTGAACCTTGAAAGTACGGTGGTCCTCCATAACCGGCTTGACTTCTGTAATAGTCTCTGTACATAGACGGATCTCCGTAGGTTTTCATAACCACCATGATGGCTGTCTAATACCCTCTGTCGTGTCTAGGCCTTAAATGAAGCTTGACAATAACTTTCCCGTATTTAAAGGCCACCGGCTCAGACTGATCATCGTAGATCATAATTGAAATAGTGTCAAAATGGTTTTTAGAAACTGCAACGTAGTCAGGTTTGTTAAATTGTATGTTGACCATGGTATTATTATCACCCTGTACATGCACCCACCTTAACAACGGCGAGTAACTATCACCTATCCTCTGAGACTCTACAATATCGCTGTACACGTAGAGCGTGTAGAACCCCCCATTAATATCGGGGCACGTGTGATCTTGTTCCACGGGGCTTTTCACATGTTGTACTGTCCCTAAAATCCTTTATAATTTACCTGAGCAGTTAAACAGGGTGTTTCGATTTATGGATTTAAGAAACACCTTCCTTCTCACATTATCTAGGACCAGATGAATATTCGGATGTGGTTCTATAGCGGCTATGGATTTGTTGATGGCTTCGATAATGCTTGTAATGTTTGGGTAGTAGCCGGGCGGGAAGGATGTGTGTATGCCCATGGGGTCCTGCTCCCTCTTGATGTGAAACTTGGCTTCGGCCGCTGTAAATGTATTCCATGTTCTAGGGTATTGTATTTCTGTTAGGGCAACCTCCCAGTCCCCCTTCAGGTCCACAGCCTTAGCCAATTTGACGGTGTAATTAGAAATCTGATTGTTGGGGAACATGTCCTTAGAAGCGTTGGATGGTAAGGTTATATAAAATGGTGTAGTCTCCATCGTAGCAGCGGCTTTTAGCTCACACACCTCTCAGGGAGCTGGCCAACACCCAACTGTTAAATTTCTCAGGCCAGCCGCGCCATTTGACATATGCCTGGCTCTTAGCACCTGTACCTTGCCTTTTCAGAACCTTTTCAACCGGATGTATGACGTTACAACTCATACTTTTACAACGCATACCATTACAACTAATTTTTTACAACGCAAAAACTTTTACAACGCATGTATTTACAACGCATGTTTTTACAACGCAGGTACCTTTACAACGCATACCATTACAACGTAAGTATTGGTAAGTATATATTATTTTTTTTAATTAAAAATAATTGAAAATAATATAATTTAATTTCATTTCATTTAATTTCATGTAATTGATTTAATTTAAATTTAATTTTATTTTATTTTTACCCTGTACCCCTGTACTCCAAAAACCCAAAACTGACCCTGAACCCTAAAAATACCCCTGTACCCCAAAAACCCCAAACTGACCCTGAACCCTAAAAATACCCCTTTACCCCAAAAACCCCAAACTGACCCTGAACCCTAAAAATACCCCTGTACCCCAAAAACCCAAAACTGACCCTGAACCCTAAAAATACCCCTTTACCCAAAAACCCAAAACTGACCCTGAACCCCAAAAATACCCTTTTACCCAAAAAACCCAAAACTGACCCTGAACCCTAAAAATACCCCTTTACCCAAAAACCCAAAACTGACCCTGAACCCTAAAAATACCCCTTTACCCAAAAACCCAAAACTGACCCTGAACCCTAAAAATATCCCTTAACCCAAAAACTGAAAACTGACCCTGAACCCTAAAAATACCCTTTTACCCAAAAACTGAAAACTGACCCTGAACCCTAAAAATACCCCTTTACCCAAAAACTGAAAACTGACCCTGAACCCTAAAAATACCCCTTTACCCAAAAACTGAAAACTGATCCTGAACCCTAAAAGTACCCCTTTACCCAAAAACTGAAAACTGACCCTGAACCCTAAAAATACCCTTTTACCCAAAAACTGAAAACTGACCCTGAACCCTAAAAATACCCCTTTACCCAAAAACTGAAAACTGACCCTGAACCCTAAAAATACCCTTTTACCCAAAAACCCAAAACTGACCCTGAACTCTAAAAATACCCCTTAACCCAAAAACTGAAAACTGACCCTGAACCCTAAAAATACCCTTTTACCCAAAAACCCAAAACTGACCCTGAACCCTAAAAATACCCCTTAACCCAAAAACCCAAAACTGACCCTTAACCCTAAAAATACCCCTTAAAAAACCCAAACATATAAAATTTAAAATATAATTATATACTTACCAATACTTACGTTGTAATGGTATGCGTTGTAAAGGTACCTGCGTTGTAAAAACATGCGTTGTAAATACATGCGTTGTAATGGTTTTTGCGTTGTAAAAATTTCGTTGTAATGGTAGTGCGTTGTAAAAGTTGCATTGTAATGGTTGTTTCCCTTTTCAACCCTATACACACGGTTTGGATCATTGGGCACCTTTTGTAACTCTTCCTTGTAAAAGGATCCCGACACCGTTTCCCCATCGTAGTCCTTTAACCTGTAAATATACAGCCCTTCCTTAAGCTCCACACTTTCCACTATAAATATTTCATCACTAAAGGTCTGTTGGTAACCCTTTGTGAAGACTCCTTTCAGTTTTGAAATCCTTACATGATCACCATTTTTAAATACAGACTTCTTCACCTTTGTCCCAAAGTTAGGCCCATACAAGTTTCTCCAAACAGTTAACGAATTACTAGGTGTTACCTCTTCAGGTGCCATTTTGATGGTCCTATGATAACTAGCATTATATACAGCTAAAAAAGCCTGTAGAACATCCACGTATCTGTATGTATTGTTGGCCGTAAAATACCTCCTCATCTTAGACTTTAAAGTTCTGTTAAACCTTTCTACAACCGCTGCTTTTACCTCTGTGTGTGTTACAAAATGTTGAACATTGTGCTGCTTTAATAATTTCTGAAATGACTTGTTTAAGAATTCTTTTCCTGCGTCTGTTTGTAGTTTTTGAGGAATACGACCCTTATCGAAGATGGCTTTAAAAGCGGCCGTGACGCTAGCTCCACTTTTATCACGCAGCGCCTCTGCGTACGCGTATTTGGACAACACATCTATGACTGTTAATATATAACAGGCGCCGTCGTTATGTTTTGCAGTATCTTGAAGGCTGATTATGTCCGCCTGCCACTGATAATCTATACACGCATTAACGATTGTAGGACGCCTCTTAAAGCGTCTTCTGGCTGGTTTATGTAGTGAATACGCCTCCTCTCCTGATAACCATGTCTTCACAGCTTCTCTGCTTACCGACTTCTTTTCAGCCACAGCCCTTCTGTATAGAGCGGCGCCGCTTCCAAAGCTGCCAACCCCTCTTGTATCATAATAAAGTTTTCTTAACAGGCCCTCCGACATGTTAGCAGTCATTAGAGTACAGGAAATGAAAGACGCTTGTTTTGTGTAAGAACATTTTATTTAAAATTATGAGTATTACCAAATCACAAACAAAAGGGGTTTCATATCTTTTCACAGTATGCGTAGTAAGTACGCTTTAACACATATAACACATATAATGTAGGAAAACTCATAATACTCTAAACCCAGATCTATGTAAGACATTTTCTGATTTGCTGAAAGGACTGCGAGTCAGCACCCACCCAGGACGAGGTAAGGGATTGCTTATTGCCCAAACCCACCATCAGGTTATTGGCCCCCTAGAATTACTGCTTGTTTACTGGCCATCATTTTTAGGTTTCGGTCCTGTGTCACTTACAGAACTGGGACACACCCATCTGCTGCCCATTCTACGTATCCCTGAGCTGCTCATTGGTCTGGTCCCAATAACTGTAAGAATTATTTCTATCCAGATCTCCAGGGGAGACGCCACTTGCATGTGATAAACATTGAAGGCTCTTTCCACACTTCAACTTGTCCTCAAAGATCATTATGCACCAGACAGTCTTTAGGAAAACCCATACATCCAGCAGGTAACTCTGTCTCCTATTCTTTTCACTCTGGTATGTGTGTACTGTCCTTCAATCTATACATCCAACCTTTATTAGGGAAAGCATGCATTTATCCCATCATCTCTTCTTAGCCTTGTATATCACCACCATCCACAGGGGTCCGCAGGAACATGCACACAGATAATTTTCCCTTCACATAAAGGCATTCACGTTAATGACCTATGCGCTGTATATTAGCATACTTCTGGTTTATATTTTAAAGGGAGTGATACATTCAAAGGCTAGTAACACACGAGCAACATAAAGGACATCTTCTGACCATTGTGACTTTTTTTAACCAATGCAACATGTTGATATCAACCTGTATGTTAAACAATGAACACTCTACTCTTGATTCTGACTTGGTTTTTAAGTAGAAGTATGCATCCTGGTGAAAACGGACCCATAGAATGCCTGTTATGCCTTCCAGGTTGAAGAAGGCTTATTGTATATCACGTGTGCAGCTCAACCTTCTTTCTCCTCTTTAATAGTGTCATCAACAAAAAAGAATCAAGATCCAGAAACCCACAGTTGTTCATGTAGTTCTTTTGAATGTGTTCGATTGCGTGACTATCCTTTCCCCTTCTGAATATGGCTCCCAAGACCTAATTGATGGATATCTGAACGATTGAAGATTTACTCCTGATGAAGCCTGTTAAGACATGGAACGGCCATGGGCTAGATCCCCTACTTCTGCAAACCCCAGTAACCACACAACAATGAACTATTGACCACCAGTTTATATACCCATCTGTTAGACTTGGTATCCGTAGGGTGATTTCCCCTCTGACGTTTTGCCTTCAGACCTCCTGTTTTTGCTGACTTCGTTTTTAGGAATCTGAACACTTTAAAACGGTTAACCATTGCTAAAGTGCTTGTGCTCTCTCCTTAAAAACATGTTAGATTGGCTTATAACCAATTGACATATTTAATTTACTTCTAAGTGCCTAGTAAAGTGGCACTACTTGGGCCCAGGGCTTGTAAATCAAATACTGCTAGTTGGCCTGCAGCACCGATTGTTCCACCCACATAAGTAGCTCTTTAAACATGTCTCAGCCTGCAAATGCAGAGCCTGTGTGTGCATCTATAAGTTGCCTTGTCGACCTGGCAAAATAAACCTTTTGCAAGGCCCAAACCTTCCATTTGTATAGATATATGTCACCTCGAGGGTAGGCCCCCAGCAGCCCAAGGGCATGTTGCAGTGTATTTAAAAGGTAGGACATGTACTTTTAAGTTTTACATGTCCTGGTAGTAAGAAACCTTAAAGTCGTTTTTCACTACTGCAAGGCCTGCCTCTCCCTTAGACTAATATTGGAATTACCTTATACATTTTATAAATGTAATTTCCAAATTCAAATAGGTAACCAGTCCATGTTTGGTGTCTCTGGAATCACTTATGGTGAAGTTGGATTTTAAATTGCAATTTTGGAAAAGCTTGTTGTAAAAAGTTGGCATTTTTCTACCTTAGCCTGTAGCCTGTACCTGGGTCACGCGCCTGGGTGTAGCTGATAGTTGAGCTTTGTGTATTCCTCCTAGATTGCCACACTCAATAGGGAGCTTAAGTGTGCTTGGATGGGCCTTCACTAGCAGGATGTGAGGGAAGAGTTCGGCACAGCCACACTTACACTTGAATAGACTGTGTTCTGCATACCCCGTGTAGTTAGTTTGGCGCCAAGACATGGGAGGAAGGATGCCTGGCAACTTCATAGGGAAACCTCTAGAAGTTTCATCCCCACTTCAAAGACACATTTGGGTATAAGTACTGGACCTTAGACACCAACTCCTCAGTACACCTCTGGACCTGTGGATACTCTGCCAGCAAGAAGGACTGTTGTGCTGCTACAAGTACTGCCACTCTGCTGGACTACTGCTCTGAAGGAACTGCTGTTCTCCTGTGCTGACCTGCTGCCTGCTACCCTTTTGCCTAGGGAAAAAGAACTGGACTTGCAACTTCATCTTGAACCCAGGACCCCAGAGTCACTCTGGGGGCTAGTCTGCTGCTCTCCTGATCTGAGTCCCAGGGACATTAGAGGCTTCCCAAACAGCTCCTGGATCCAGCTGCAGCACGTTCCTGACCCCCAAGTGGTGCCCTCAGACCTGGACCCTAGGTGTGGCTTAACAAGCTTAAAGCAATCTTTTGGGCTCTTCTAGTCCGCAAACAGGCCTGTTTGCACCAAGACTGTGCTTCTTGCACTTAAAATCAGCACAGAGTGCCACCAGCCCATGTTTTTGCACTGCAGCATCGACCACTGACCGCCAATGTAAAACTACATGTATCTATATATAGGAGCGTGTAGAATTTTACTGTTAAGGTTCAACTGCTGAAGCTCGCTTATGGAATGTTCCATTATGTGGCAGTTAGAGCATGTCCGGACAAGATAACAGCCGTGGCTTTGTGACTATGCATTACTTACTGCCAATAAACGCACTTTGAGTCTTCAACAAACCTGCTTGGTGCTTCCTTCACTATAACATAAGTTGGCAATGAGCAGGAACCACCACACAGAGCCCATGTGTATTCAGTCTGGTGCATAATGTAGTGAGGTTTTTTCAACTGTCGGCTGTTCAAAGTAAGCAAGGGAATGCAGCTTCAGTTTCTTCACGTGTCTTGTCCGTGGCGTCTCTGTTCTATTTATTAATGACACAAAGCATACTTTGCAGGGGTGGAGCATATTTGAGGTTAGGCTGGTTCTGGGGCGCATGTACCAGTATTTGTTCCTGTTGTTACGTTACGCAAAGGCCCCCATTTTAGTTAGGCTGCTGTACTGTCCTATTGTGCTCATGGATAACAGTCGAGGTGTCCATGCAAGTACTTATGCATAGAACCATACGTTCCAGTGTCTGTTATGTTATGCCGCCATTTTAGATGTTGCAGCACTATGCTATGCAGTGGCTATGCTATGTAAAGCTGCAATTTTAGAGGTTGCAATGCTACAACTCATCACAATTGTAGCCAAGCTACAGATCAGCGGAGGTTGGCGCTCCAGTGGTTTATTTACGTAAGTCTGCCGTCTTAGATGTGGCAATGCTACGATGTATTGCTCTAGTCTTGCACTAATCTGTCTTATTTAAATCTGGAGCCGCACCAATGTGGTCTAGTTAGTGCATTGATCATTTGCCTGCATGGCTAAGGTCTTCAGTATTCAGCGGTGATGCGCATACTTGGTTCGGTGTAGCGAACATTTTGTCTCCACGCTTGTGGTTGACAGTGACACACACATCTGTTTAAGCATTTGGATCAGTTAGTGGTGGTATCACAGTGGGACGGTGTGTACATCGGTCACACGCACATCAGTTTGAAACAACATAAAAATTCCTGCATTCCAGGCATCAGTGTATCTTTCACACGAGATAACACATCAGTGACACATTCACCATTGCTGTTTAGGTGATCATGTCTTGTGCAGGGTATTTATTTGGAATACATGTTCACACTTGTGTAGGTTTGGAAATAAACTAATTGGGAACAATGTTGACATTACTACCTAGCAGCAGCGGGTTGGGCACCCAGGAAATCACATCAGTTGCATGCTCTCCATTGTTTTATAGGTGTATCTTTCTAGTGTGGGGTATTTATGTGGGGTAACATTTCACATTTGTGGATGATATTTGTTATTTGTTTATCTATCTCTTATTTAACTAAGTGTTCTACATTCTTTTAGGTGTTTGAATATGTTTAGTGTCACTCATGAAGTCAGTGAATCCTCCTACTCCATTTTTGGTATCACCTGGTAATTCTGGTATTTTGTGGAAACAATTGTTTGACGCATTCAAAATGTATCTTGGGGCAATTGGTGTATCACGTTTCAGACCAGAAAGAAAAATAATTCGTACTCTTTTTACATGGGATTTGTTCTATGCCAGGTGTATTCCTGGATATGCCACTAAAATGAATGCCTTAATCAACATGTTGAAACACAACATGGCGATTTTTGGGATGATAGCTTCCAAGATACGTTTGACATTGTTACGTTGTTACGTTGGAATTTATGAATGCTAAGGCATTGTGTGCTTATGACCTGAGTATTTCTTGCACCATCACAGTGGATTGTAGTAGATATGGATTGGGAGCGGTATTGACTCAAAGCACCACTGAGGGGGAGTTTACCATTAGGTATGCATCTAGAGTGCTTCGTGTTCCAGAATTAAACTACTCCGTTCTAGAAAATGAGTTGTTGGCTTGCTACTGGCCGAGTAAAAAATTCAGAAGTTATGGGTGGAGCAGTAGGTTCGTTATCTAGACGGACCATAAGCCGCTCATTTATATTTTGAGAGGTGACAAAGTTAAATATACAATCCCTCACATAGCCTGACTTATAATTGTGAGGTTTAGTATATTCCGGGTAAAGAGAGCTTCAAGGCACATGTCCTGTCGAGGTTACCTATCTGTGATCTGGATATTGTAGATCCTGAAGACACTAGGGAGGCTTCTTTCATATCACTATTGGATCAGTTGTCATTAAAGCATGTGCTGAGGTTGATTGGGAAAAGGCGGATGATGAATGTACTGTGTTGGGATGGTCAAAGAGTTTGTTATAAATGAATGGCCAAAGGAAAGGAATGCATGTTCTGAAATTCAACCATTCTGTAAGATTGCAGAAGAACTTTCCATAGAAGATGACGTGGTAATGAGTTGTGATAAGTGTGTGCCACCCAACACTATCTGTGCTTTGTTAGTTAACAGTGC
Organism: Lissotriton helveticus; assembly: GCF_964261635.1. Lineage (NCBI taxonomy): Eukaryota > Metazoa > Chordata > Amphibia > Caudata > Salamandridae > Lissotriton > Lissotriton helveticus. Next base: position 528,550,218 of record NC_136057.1, on the reverse strand, counting down.
CCATGAAGGACATCTAGGATCAACCATGATGAAGAAACGCTTTAGAGCCCATTGCTGGTGGCCCTCAGTGGACAGTAATATAGATATGGCGGTAAAAGAGTGTGTGGTGTGTTACAGAGCACAGAAAGGCTCTCAAAGTAGTGCCACCTCCGTTACAACCTATTCAGTTGCCTGAAAGGCCTTGGGTGAAAGTGGAAATAGACACGGTAGGACTGTTCAATTTTCAGCCTTATCATTTGCAGTATGCATTTGTGCTGATGGAGTACCATAGCAAATGGCCGTAGGTTAGTTTTTTCTCTACACCTATGGCTAGCAATGCCGTGTGGTTTCTAAAACATATTTTTATGAGGTAAGGTTTCCCGGAATCCATCATCTTCGACAACAGAAGTTAATTTGTGAATCATGCCATGGAATTGTTCTTGAAGGAGTCCGGTGTGAAACATCTAAGGCACTCGATCTATCATCCACAAATTAATGGTTTGGTGGACAGGATGAATAGAGTAGTGGTTGAATGTTTAAAGAAGCCAAGAACAATAGGTATGACACAGAAGAAGCCATGAAATCAATGTTGTAGTTATATTGCACCACACCACATTCTCTCAACAAGGTGTCCCCCTTTGAGTTGCTTTAAGGACGTCATTCCACTTCAATACTGTACCCAGCTTGGTTATCTAAAACTGTACAAAATAAATGTATTAGAAATGTGGATTATATAGCCATGCTTGGTAGGGTGGGAAATGAACAGAAGAAAATAAATGATAGATATGACTTCAAAAGGTCCAGCAAACATCTGGCATTACAAACTGGTGATGTAGTGTATATTAATAAAGCTCATTTTGTGAAGCAAGGGAATGCCAGTTATGGAAAACCGGTGAAGGTGGGAAAAGACTGTGGTAATGCTGTAATGATGGAGGGTGGACATTAGTGAAATGTTTGTAAAATTGTGAAGGTACTAAGTGATAACCTGAAAGGGCTGGGTGAGAAAAACAGGCATGTCATCGAGCCAAGTTCTTGAAATAGAGGCGAAATCATCAGTCCCCAAACGGGTACCACTGACGTGGTGCTACATAGATCTACTTGTAAAAATATGTACCACTGAATCTGAGATAAGGTTTGAGTTAGTAAAGCTAATCTGAACATGTATGTTTTACAGAGCATGTATGTTCATAAGGGATGTATTATTTCTATTTCAATTGATTTTGGTTTGTTTTACATGTTTTTTTTTGGATGTGTTGTTCAATTTGTGTTTGTCATTTGTGAAAAAGGAAGATATTTTATTTTACACTGTATCTATATATTGAAGTGTGTAGAATGTTAGAGTTAAGGTTCCTCTGTTGAAGCTTGTTCAGAGTACGTTCTACTGTGTGACCGTTGGAGTGCGTCAGACGAAACGACAGGGGTGGCTTCATGTGTGTGTTACTGCCAAATGCACTTTGAGTCTTCAGCAAACCTGCTTGGTGCTCCTTTCGCTATAACACTACCGCCAGCCTGTCCGTGATGTCTGGCCTGCTCTTCGTGCCACATCCAAATGCCTTGTGCTACACTCTCCTTGCTCCTCTTGGCCCTCTCCAATGCAAACAGGATTCTTGGTACACAACTTGAGAAGTTAAACTTCAGTGGGATTAATTTGGGACTGTATCTGAGCTGCGCTCTGCATTGGTTGACCTGAACCTTTGGCTTTAACCTGGTCCAGCATGACCAGAGCGCGGTGGGTGTTTTGTGCTTTTAAGGGCTATTTTAAACTTTATTATTTAAAAATTCATAACTCTGCTTCCACTGCTTGGATTTTTGGTCTTCTTTTATTTATCAAATGTTGCTCTATTTTTCTAACCGGTATGGTATCTTTTTGTGTGGTGTTTTAAGTCTTGCACAAACACTTTACACATTGCCTCTAAGTTAAGCCTGACTGCTCTGTGCCAAGCTACCAGAGGATTGAGCACATATTAATTTGGCATGTGCTTGTGCCTTACCCTGAAAAGGATTGAGTTTGCTGCTTGACTGGGCTCACACCCCAGTCAAAAGGTAACCTAATTTTGTAGTGCACAACATAGTCCACAAACCTACTTCCACCAACCTACTCTTACTCCATCTGGACCCATCATCCAACTCAATATAGCTCCATTCCACTCTCCTGACAACTGGGCGCAGAAAAGGCAGACTTACACTTATGGACCTGACTTTAACTTTTTGACCAATAAATACCTCAAACTCTCTAGCTTTGACATAATTTATCTAAGTTCCTTTTATACCACTGCTATTTTACAAGCATGCTTTTCTGCAACTCATCCTCATCAATGTCTACACCAATACCACCCTCACCCACGAAACAGGAGACAGACCTGTGATACAATGCACACTGGTTCTATATGCCCGCAACAGTTGATTCATATGATCAGCAATATTCTTATGATTAGCAGCAGTCAGTTGAATACTCTCTTTTATAATCCTAATTACTCTTTTGACTAGACTATTGGCCCTGGGATTATATACTGCAGTCTTGCAATGCTGAATATTTCTCTGATAAATACATACTTCTACTTCAAGGGAACAGAACTGTTGACCATTGTCCATTGCTGTCTCTTCTGCATAACCGTAATTGAGAAATATCTTTTCCATGAATTGTATAACTGCTTTATTGGATACCTCACAAACAAACTAAACCTCAATCCACTTGCAGTAATAGTCCACCATGACCTGCGTGAATCTATAATGAGAACCCTTGACCTCCATGGGTCTGATGAAATCCGTAGCCAGCTTTAGCCATGGACTAACAGGATATCCAATGGGTAGGAGGGTTTAGATACTTGTTTTGAGAAACCTGCCACTGTTTCTATACAACATACACTCCTTAACAACCCTCCCAATATTTCTGTCCATGCCGCGACAGTAAAACAACTCTCTTAGTCTAATCTTGGTCTTATTTCTCCCCAAATGACCCTGGTGACCACAGTCCACTATTCTTTTCAACAAGGCAACAGGATACATTTTCCACCTGGTCTCACACCCCACTCGTGCTTATTTAATTCATCTCTGCCATGCATATAACCTTCCATACCAGCACTAGAGGAAGGCCAATACTCCTTAATCCACTTACACAACAGGGTTTTTCACAGCATCCATCCATTATTTAGTTGAAATGATTTCCACATCAAAAAACTACAGCTGCAAACCAACTAAACTTCTGTAAATCATTCCCAGAATTGCTACATACTTCCTTAGGGATTTTGATCCTGGATAGACCATTCACGAAAACATTCTTACAACAAGCTACATATTACGCTACAAAGTTGTTTTCTTCTAAATGTACTAACCATCTTGCATCTCGTGGTGCATTATACTACATCCGTTCGTGGATTATTCATGAATCAAAGGTGTATGATCAGTTCTGTCCACAAAGGGAATGCTCCGTAAATGCATCTTAAAATATTTAGCAGCCCATAATGCAAGAGCTTTTTTTTCGATTATGGAATAACGTTGTTCCTCATCTAATAACGTACATGAGGCATAGGAAATCACTACTTCTTCACCATTCTGTATCTGTTTTTGAACTGCCCCAAACCATAGGACTTAGCATCAGTAAAAATAAGACTCTTGCAAGCTTCCTTAAAGCTATCCAAATACGGTGCATCAGAAGTTTCTTGCTTGATGTTGTCAAATTCAAATTGAAAAATTTCCCACCATTCATATTTCGTAGTCTTCTACAATAAATTCCTCATTGTTTGGGTTTTGGCAGCAAAATATTTTACTAACTTTGCATAAAATGAAATTACACCCAAAAATGACCTCCACTAATTCTTGTTACTTGGCATCAACAGTGTGACCCAAATGAGTAACACTATTATCCTTAAGCCTTCATATTTTCTGGTTTTACTGTAAAAACGCAAAATTTCCAATATTTTCTTCAAATTGATGTCATGTTCATTCTCATCATTGCCACACACCAAGATGTCATTTTAAAATAATACGCCACTCATACCCTCAAACAGCTTATGCATCAATCATTGGAACACAGTGAATGAGGATGCCAATCCAAATGCCATCAGCTTAAACTGAAATGCACCAAAGGGCATAATGAATGACGTAAGATGTTGAGAATCGGGATGTAGTTGAATCTAATGGTAACCAGACGGCAAATCGATCATAAAAAATCACTTTGACTATCGTAGCAACCATTTAATTGATATTAGGCCACAGATGTCTGTTGTTCCATTCGGTATTGTTCAAGTCACGGAGATCAACACACATTCTGATTGTCTGGTCTGGTTTGCCTCTTACAACAATGGGTGCCAACCATTAAGACAGCTCAATTTCTGCAATAATGTCTAAATTCATTGATTTCCAATTGTCAACTTTACCTGTACAGCTACAAATGTGTATAGCAGATGATTGTTGTACAATACTACATTACCAGGTACCCAGTACACAGTAGAAGTGGCGCGCACCACCAATGCAGATAGTGAAATCAATTCAAAATGGCGCTACTCTCAAGTACTCTCAAGTGCAGCAGGATCTGAGGGTAACTTTTAATACTAGCTCCAAGATAGCACTATGACTTCACCCTAGAAATGATACCCGCCCACCAGCTCCACCTCCCAAAAAGCTGCAGTTACTGAGCGTGAAGACTCCGATCACCACGCTCACTCTAGCACCCAGTTTTCCTCCACAGGGCACTCTGAAAAAGTTTGGCTCACCGCTACTTTTCAAAAACAGAATCTTTGACAGGCACACACTCTGGCTCGACTGCCAGCCGAGTCCCTGCAGCATAACCCCCGTCCTGCATCCAGCCATTTTTCCAGGGCCGCACAACAGATGTACGCCACCCACACATTAAAGTGCAGCCCTCCTTTTAGATACAACAGATACCAGGTTTCAATTCCACACCAAGATAGAGTTGAACTCTGGAGTGCCTTTCATTGTAAGTTTGTGAATGTGGAGTTGTCTGTCGACAAAAATGTTGTGGTTGTCGTAAGGAACACCAGGACACACAGAAGGTAACAGTAGATATAGTTTATTTCATAGATTCCCGAGAGCAGCCTCCCAGGTCAGGGATGGCTGCCAACTGTCATCCCACACTAAAATCCCAACTAATCACCAAAGGTTCTGTGTTCCATCCCTTGTAACATTGTATCAGAATTTAACAGAAAAGTATTTGCCCATAGTTTACCATTGTTTTACTATTTTACCGTACCTTCGTTTCCACCACTGAACAGTTCTCTGGAAGCAAGAGCTATAATCATTTCCTAATGCCCAGCCACTTGAGATATTATGGCTCCCATATCCTTATTGCTGAAGCCTGTGGTCAAAATTGTGTGCTTACCGATATCAACTTCTCCGACAACTGAGCACTGCATGTCTCCTGCTTTAACTTTCCAACCAGTCAACAGTTCTTCCCTTCCTCTACAGTTCTCGGGAAGTTTCTAATTTTTTTGCAAAATCTTCATCATACTTGTAGTACTTTGGCAATCTCAAGAAAAAAACATTTAGGGGCCAATTAGGATAACGGGCGGATCGCCAAAAACCTCTTCCCGCTTCTAATTTCCCCCCGCCACATTACCATGGCGGGGGGACCCCGGTGGACGGGAAGAACGTCTGCCGGTTTTCCGCCGGTAGGCAATCCGCCCGATTGCCTAACGGGCAGAAAAGCAGTTTATATGGTGGTGGTGTCTGGTAGACACCGCCATCCATATTTGTATGCAGGCGGGGACATGCCTTTCTGTGGCGGCGTTGGCAGACAGTTTTTGACATTGGGGGGCCCCTAGCAAGCCCCCAGGGATTCTGGGAGGTGAGGGGTGCACATGGGGGGTACCCTAGGTACCCTCTGCAGTTCCTTGTACAACATGCCAGGCACCGGCGCGGTGCCTGCCATGTTGTGCATGGAAGTGCACTACATGCCTTCCTGGCATTGTGGCGGGCGGTGCTGAGTGCACCGCCTGCCACAATGTCAGGAATGCAGGATACGCCTGACACTGTGGCAGGCGCATCCTAACGGCCCCCACAGGACCCCCTCCCTTATTTCGGGCGGTTGCATTTCGCGATCGGATGGTGGGCGGACCATCCTAATGTGCCCCTTAGTTTGGCTTTGTTATTAGGGGCCTTAATTTCTTAACAAGATCCAACGTTGGTTTATCTCCATACCGTGCTAATTTGTGCCTCAGGTATGTAACTGAACTTACCCTAATTGACACTTGCTTTTCTTAACAAGTTGCTCATTCTCTCAATCTCTCAAACTGCTTCTTGAAACATCTGTCATACTCATTTACATCCTTTCGAAAAATCAGGATGTTGCCTTAAAGGTGGAAAAAAAATGTAATACCTTTTTTGTAATTTGCTGATCTAAGGCCACTCTCGAAGCTAAACTAAACTGCATCTGATGAAACTAGAACACACTCATGAGTATTACAAAAGACTTAAAGTGACGTAGTTCTAGGTGAAGTCTTGCTAGTTATATTAGCATTTAGATGTCTCTAATTCACATTCATTCTTAAATTTCCTCCTGTTTCGGTTACCAGGAGCAAAGGAATACGTCACATGCATGGCTCCATCTCCTCTATACTTCCTTCCTCCACTAGAGACTGAAGGTCAATTTTTTTAAATGTTCTGTTATAAGGGTGGACATCGGCCATTCCATGTGTGCAACTGGGAGAGCAGCATAAGGTGAGACACAGCTGAAGGAGTGACATCTGGATGGAACCAAGGGACAGCTGATCATCCATACATTGTTCATTGGGATCAGCAAGTGCAAGATGGCTTGGGTTCCCAGGGGAAGAGGGAGCAAAGCAACAAGCACCGGCAACAAAGTCCCTGTTTGTCCCCACACTGAACTGCCAGAAGGAGAGAAGTGATGGATTCCCTGCTGTCACAATTCAAGGGATCAAACCGTGTCTGGAAGCAACTTTCTTAGGAGTGGTGGGTGCCTTGGGAAGAATCGCTGTAGTAGCAAATGGCATGAGGAGATGGAGTACCACTGAAAAATGAGCACAACATGGGAACACCAATTGCGCCAGTTTTTTGTTCTCTCTTCTAAAAGAAGGTACAGGAACAAGATGATCATTTTAACAGGAAATTGAGAGCCATTGTGGGCTGGATTTAAAATGCTTTAGATCTCTGCAAAATGATGTACTTATTTAAAAGACCTACTAAGTCTTAGTTTGCTACTAATTCACAGCGTCTCTGGTTACTGAAGGGACATTTTTCATTAGGCATTTCACTTTCAGGACTAAACATATACCTAATTAATTTGTATGTCTTTATTCTAATGGAATTGGCCTTTCCATCTCAATTTAATAGTTGCTTACTGTCACTTTGCATTTAAATAATGCACTCATTGCAGCTATTCCTTCTGGGGATCGGGATCCATGGATGCTTATTTAAACCCTCAAAGTTAATGTCAGTATTTCCAATTCATCATGAATTGTCCTTTTTATTTATTAACTTGTATAATGACTGAATTTGCACATGCCTCCAACTTCTTAATATCTAAAATTATTTTACATTTGACTAACACAGTTTCATCATCCCCATCTACCTTAGTCATCTTTAACTAAACTCTCTGCACCTTTCTGTACACACTCCACTGTCTGCACCCATTACCCACACACGCCTGCGAAAGGTGTTCATTATTCAGACTCACAACATTTAAACCTGTGGCAAAACTGTTAAACTGCCAGCTAATCAATCAGCATTTATAAAGAACAACGTTGTCACTCGTAGGGGCATCTGGGCACTGTATCTAGGAGTGGTGGGTGCCTTTGGAGACACTTTCTAAAGTCTGCCAGCAAGGGAGCTGCACGGGGCTGAAAGTAATGGTCATCCCGGGTCTTGGCAGCGATGTAGGAGAAGGAGCTGCCACCGCTTGCTTTGTGATGGATGCGGGGGATGGATGCGAGTGTGAGTGAAGAGGTGACCAGCTGTCTAGAGGGTTGGTGGAAGTTCAATCGATGGCTGATGTAGGTAGGTCCTAATCACTGCAGGGTGTTTTTTAGGCATGTTTGAAGACCTTGAACTGGCATTTCTTCTGGAGAAGGAGCCAGTGGAGTTCTCTCAGGTGGGGGTGATGTGGGTTCATTTGGGGAGGTCCAGGATGAGTCTGGCTGCAGCGTTCTGCATGGTCTGAAGCCTTCTGAGGAGCTGGGTGGAGATGCCAGTGTAGAGACCATTGCTGTAGTCAAGGCAGCTGGTGATGGTTTTTCTGATGTTGGTTAGGATCCAGCTGAGGATTCTGTGGACCATGCAAAGTGTGTGGAAGCAAGAGGAGGCGACTGCATTGCCTTGTCGTTTCATGGTCAGTTGGCTGTCAAAGATGATGCTGAGGTTGTGTGCATGGTGAGTGTGGGTGTAGCAGCAGCGGCTCCTCCGCCAAGGTGGAGGCGTGCAGGGAAAAGGGAAAGATAAAATGATAATAACTCAATGTTATTATCATTGTATTTTTCTGTACTGCTGCAGTTTTACAGCGTGGGGCATGGCTAGGCTGTTGTCACAACCAGCAATGGGAAAAGTTGTGAGCACATAAGTGTGCATGATGATTTGGCCAGTTGTTGGGACCTGTCAAACTGTCATGCGAACTTTGCATGCTCTCCACAGGCTGTATTTTACAGCCTGGGTGGAGAACATTTCCAGGCCCCCAGTCCCTCTCTGAGCACTGAACAATAACGCTCAGACCAATCACAACGCTGCTGTAAGGCAGTGAAGTGATTGGTCAGGGGAGCCTGGGTGCTTCTGGGAGCCAGGAATGGGGGAGAACGGAGGAGAGCCGGTGGCTGGCGTTTGGAAGGTAAGTCTTCTTTCACTTGTTTTTTTTCTAACCCCCCTTGACCACTCACTCCTGTTCCCTAGCAGCCACCACTGGGATGTAGGTCCGAGTTCTGCAGGCCATCAGTTGTGGTCCCATGCTGAGGTATTCTTACCAAAGATCAGTATCTTCTAAATGACTAAATGAACCACATTTCCGCAATGACAGCATTTTACTTTCTTGTCACTCTGGACTCTTTGTATTTGATGTTGGTTGGCCCTTTATTTACCTTGTCCACTTTCCCGCAATCCTTCATTCGGTTCCTCACTCGTTCATTTCTTTAAGACTGTGAGCAAATTATTCTACACCTTTAGCAATGGTAATAACTAGGGGTGGGCGGAATTTGAGTAGTCGAGCTCTCCGCGAGCATGCAAAAGTTCAGCAAACACGCAGAATTGCTTGTTCCACCTGTTCGCGATGCTTTTTTCCTATTTGCCAACGCTGTTTGCGTGCTCGGGAAGAAATATCTCGCGAACACGCATTTTGAAAGCGCGAACAAGCAAAAAATTCCACGAAGCAGAGGATAGCGGAATGTTTAGCAATTCTGCGTTCTCTGCGGAACACGGAATTACCCAGATTGCGCAAATTCTGCGAGCGGAACGGAATTTACCACCCAGGCCTAGTAATAACCACCTTTTTATCTGAATTTCATGCTAATTGTTTCTATTTGCACTGATTTGTAGAGTAGCACATCATAATTAAAGAGTCTCTTAGCTTTTCTATACTCACACTTCTCAGACATTCTCCCATGTACAGCTATAAATGTCATTGTTTTCCCTTTTCCAGTACCCAAGGAATTGTGGAACTTCAAAATAACATTCATTCTTTAACTAAAATTATTTTCAGTGTCTCTGGGATGCCTGAAATACATCACCTTTTCCCTACCCAACTTGTATGTTAGGGAGACTATTATCCCCACTCTCCTTAGATTCTATAACAAGACATAGTGTTTCCTAAGGCACAAGCACCTCGCCCCACCATTGCAATTAAATACATTTGAACAATTTGATTCATTACTTCCACAGCAATATTATTTTAATTACAAATAAAGGTGGCTGCTACTTACTTGCTGCTGCCATATTCTAAATATATAAAGCTAAACAAGCAATTAATTAAATTAAAATACGGTTTAACACAAGAAAATAAACGATATATATTCAGGGGCTGGTGCTTCAGTAATGTGAAATTAATTACTACAAACATCTCACATAATTGGCTTTTCTTAGTATATGGTGAGTGCACATCAATGAAAGTCCCCACTCCTTCTGCAAGAAGTGGCAGCCTTTCTTAAGGAGGGAGCTGTGTAGTTGGTGCCAGAGCAGGAGATTGGTCACGGATCCTATTTCCGGTACTTTCTTGTTCCAAAGAAGGACGTCAGTTATTGTCTTGAACATCTTTCTCCAAAAAGAGAAGTTCAGGATGCTGTCCCTTACACAGGTTCTGTTGTTGCTAGATCCTGAAGATTGCATGGTGTCACTTGACTTACAGGCCGCCCCCACTCGATTGCCATATACCAATCCTAAAGTCCCACAGGAAGCACTTGCGATTCATTGTGGCCTTGACTCACTACCAATTTATGATCCTTCGCCTCCTAGGTCTCTGGCCTTTTGCATTCTCCTGGCCACGCATGCCTACTGGCACATGAGGGCTCTCCAGTAGTGGCATCACTAACAGCGGTTCCAGCATAAGGGTTAGTGGCGGTCGAAGATGACACAGCAGGTATTTCATCGGTGCTTCGTCTTTGATGAATGTATGACTATAAGCCAGAACCACCCTCCAGTGACCGTATGACTCGAAAAAAACAACACAGAGGTAAATCCTACAAAAAAGAAATAAAAAGACAGGTGAGAACCTTAGGTCTCACAAGTGTGCATGGAGTGCATGCATTAGAAGGCAGGGATAGCTTAAGTAAGCACTGACGAAGGCCCCAGACCGGATTGGGCCGAAATGTTGACACACATAAATGAGGTTTAATTGAAAGAATGAATTCAATATAAAGCCTCAGTACAAGTTTTTATCAATACACCAGCTACCCGAAGAATAAAGGAAATCTTGGGATATACCTGTAGGTATTTTTAACAGCAACAATTTCACCTGGGTCCCTGCTTATCCATTTAGATTTAATTTAAGATCTCCCATTCCATCTTTGGTTGAGTCTGCCCTGGTGGTACCATCCGACCAGGGTGTCGATTGGCAATGATGATGAAGCATGTCACGATAACTGAGTGAGGCGTCTACTCCAATATCTTTGGATATTCAAGAGCTTATCTTTGAGACCTGTCCTGATAAATTGTCAATGAGCAAGCCGTCCGCCCAACCCCTTAAAAAACTTTGAGCATTCCAGTTGCTCGATGTGTCTGACTATTTTACTTTCTAGCTAGCACAGTCATTCATGTTTCTTCTTCACTCCCACCACACCTCCTGTTGATTGTGTTTCTCCCCAAACCCACCTGCTTTAGTGGAAAAAAAATGCTATGACAGAGCCAGTGCTGTCCACATCAGAACATTTTTGTTTTAGCTTCTCGATCCCGCATCATGTTGTTTTTTTATTTTTTTTTGCTTTTGCTTAAGCTGATTGCATGGTCTTTACCAGTGCTTCAGTTAATGAAACCAAAAAAGGTAGGCCAGCATAGCAGTTTTTTTCTCCATCTCAAATTTGTGTGCTGCTTTTCATTAGGTAAAAAGTAATGTACTAAAGCGACATTCTGCATTGCAAATGACTTTGTAGCTCACAGTTTTAACATATTTGATTGACTGCTGATGGCAGGACAAAAGGAGTGGAAAAGGTATTTTCCCCCTTGTCCAAAAATCGTATGGAACTGTACCACTGCTTTTTGACTGCTCATGTGCTCACAGAGGATTGAAAGGTTGTCAATCAGTAACCATTAGCTGCCACTGTGGGACTGGGAGTGGCCCACTGCATATTCTCTCAAGATGGCCATTTTGTAATGTACATTTATTTGGAGGGGTATTCTGTCTCTGCCTCTTCAAACAATTGGTAGTTGAATTTCTGGAACTCTACAAATTTGAATCCAGAGATGGAGGTCTGCTCTCTCTTGCTGACCTCCATATCTACATTTGAAGCAGCACCCAAGGATTTGCAGGGAATCTTGCAGCAGTAATTTTGGTTAGAAAGTATTTCTGGAAGTCCTTGTGACTGGGGCTATATTAGGTAGAGGGCACACTGTCCTTGTCCAAGCCACTGCACACCTTTAAACAAGGAAGTGCACTGCTTCCAAGCAGCTGAATACCTGTGTTGCCCTTAAGGCATCGCATTCAGTAATATATGGAGTGGCTGCTTTAAAGCTGATCCATGTTTCAGAATGCATGTGGTAAACCGCCTGCACTTTAAAAATGTGAGAGAGCTTCCTTGCAGGCGGGTGCAGTGAGTGACTGCATATGCCTGCAAGGGACTGTTTGAGGTGGTCTAAGTGATCCCCTTTGTCCCCTTCAAAGGGTCGCCTTCAGGAGATCTACTGGCAGTTTTCCACCCTCTTGTAGCACTCTGTGAGTGCGCCTCCTAAAGGGCCTGCTTGCATTTGCATCCATGTCTATAATGCGGCGTGGGGGCATAGGCAATTTAAGTGGGGCCATGCCCCATTGCAAATAAGAAAACACTCTTTCATGGTAGCTGTTGGACTTGGCCCTTTGTGCTAGGTCATTCCCATACCTGTTGTTTTCACCCTCCTGTTTTCTGAACCCGTTTTTGTCTGCACACTTTACCACTGCTAACCAGTTCTAAAGTGCTTGTGCTCTCTCCTTAAAACATGGTAGAATTGGCCTGTACCCTATTGGCATATTTAATTTGCCAGGCAGTCTCTAGCAAAATGGCACTACCTGGGCCAAGGGCCTGTAAATTAAATGCTACTAGTAGATATAATATATAATATATAATAGTAATACTGCAGCAGTGATTGTGCCCTTCACTTAAATAGGGGTATACACATGTCTCAGGCAGGCAATTATATCCCGTGTGTGCAGTTTTAAACTGCCATTTCAACTTGACAAAATAACCCTTTTGCCAGGCCCAAACTTTCACCCCTAGAGTAGGCCCTGGACAGCCCTGAGGGCAAGCTGCAATGTATCTAAAATGTAGGACAATATTTTAGGTTTGACAAGCTTTGGTAGTGAAAAACTGCTAAATTATTGTTTCAATCCTGCAAGGCATACCTCTCTTATAGAATACAATTTAAATTACCGTATTACATTTAATTAGTGATATTTTCCAAATGGGAGCATGTAACCAATTCATTTTTGGTGTCTTTGAAAAAGACTCCGGGACATGCCAGGCCACCAACAACCTTGAACCCAGCACTTGGACTCTGGATATTTGATTTCACATGTCTATGTGTCCTGCCCTCCCAAGTAGTTCCTCCCTAGTCTTCAAACCTTGGAAGTAGACCTGAAAGTGCTCTGCCAAGTCCAACTCGCCAGTACACTTCTGGACCTGTAGATACCCTGCAAGGGAGAAGGAATGTTGTGCTACTGAAAGGACTGCCCCTCTGCTGGACTGTAGCCCTGCTGTTCTGTCCTGCTGCACTCTGGCCTTGGTGAGAAGGATTGGGCCTGCAACTATGAACCCAGGACCCCAAAGTTATTCCAAGGGAGAGTTGGCTGGCCTCATAATCAAAAGACTCAGGGAAATACGAGGCCACCAACAACCTTGAACCCAGCACCTGGTCTCTGGATATTTAGTTTCACTTTATCCATGTGACCTGTGCTCAAAAGTGGTTCCATCCTAGTCTTGGACCCTTGGAAGTAGATCTGAAAGTGCTCTGCCAAGCCCCACTGTGGTCCCTATCGGAACTGATACGAAGTGAAGCAAAGCCTTGCTGCATAGCTGCCAGCTTCTTCAGAATCTGCGCCAAGCTACATAAAGCTTCATGCACAGCTGCCAGCTCCACAGGAACTAACACCAAGCGATGCAAAGAGCTGCCAAGCTTTGCTGTATAGATCACTAGAACCGGCTCAAAGCGGCACCAAGCCTCACCGTATGGCTTCCTCTGAACTGACGCCAGACGACGCGAAGCCTTGCGCACTGCACACCAGGATTTAAAGTACTTTGTAATCGGACCTAACTTGGACTCTGTAGCTGGCCCCCGCTCCATTGCGATCGACCTGAACTTGTGAATTTGTCCCAGTCCAGCACGACCAGATACCCACAGTTGGTGTTCTGTACCTTTAGACGTTATTTTCACTAAAATCTTTAAAATTACATATCTTTGATTTTACTGATTGGATTTTGGTCATTTTGGTCTTATTTATTAAAATAGCTTTATAGTTATAACTGGGTGTGCCATCGTTTTTGTGTGGTTTTATCACTTTATTACTGTTTGTAGTGTAGTGTTACACAAATACTTTAATCATTGCCTCTAATTTAAGCCTGAATGCTCTGTACCAAGCTACCAGAAGGTTGAGCACAGGTACATTTGGGCTTTCCTTGTGTCTCATCCGACAAGGATTGTGGTTGCTGCTGAGTAGGATTTTGACCTCCCTCAGACAGTAACTCAATTTCTCACAATAGTACTGGCGCTACATGTGCACCAGCACTATCAGTATTACTGTAGGGGATGCACAAGGGACTACGGCCCACTTCTGTAATACCACTGTGCCCCGAGGCCACACACAGTAGGTTCAGATGCCAGTTTCTCCCCCGTAGCTCAATGTACATTAAGGTCCTGGGGTGCAAAAAGCTAGGGTGCATCGCAGATGCTGCATCACTGCAAAGCTGCAATGTGACTTGCCAATGATATATTTGATCGAATGTTAAAATGCAGACTGCTTCTGGTGGCCAGATGATCAAAGGGTGCAAATCATACCCCTTAGACACATTGTAAGTATTTTCTAAACATAGCACAACATAAAGTGTCTGATTAGAGATGTTTCTAACTTTGCACATCCTTCACAAATGAACCATAGGCTAGGTGAAACACAGGAGAGAGATGTAGTTGTTCAAACAAACGACGTCATTTGGCCCTTACTTGGAGCATAGCTTGTATGAATCTTCTGAGCTCCACTTTCCCCGTTCCTCAGGTAGCAGTACTTACCTTAGTGGAAGAGTGGGGTCTTGAGAATTTAGCTGAAACTCCATTTTGTTCCAAACTAAGGTAAGCCTATGCAGTTGCTATCTTGTATGTGTTACTGCACCTCACAAGCCCTATCTCTAAACCAGACTCCGAGCATCAGCAAAAAGTGCCACACAAGTATGCTACCTTAAGGCAAAACCACCCTTAATCCTTCTTTTTACAATGATCTCAAAGTATACCACCTTCAACAATTTGTGATAAACCGTAATACAATTTTTAGAAGGGTGTTCCATGTCGAAGCTAACTGAATGGGTGGCTTGCCAGTAGTTCACAAAACCAACAGTGACCCCATAGTCGATTTCCAGCATGTCCTTGGGTCGACATTTTATATTATTGCTGCCTAGTGTACTTTCAGAATGGAACAAAAGGAAAACAGTATTTTGCATTTATCCCCCTTCATCCGTTCTGCTGCATCTGATGCTGGAACTCCCCCTACTCTGTTTGCCTATCTGTGATTGTCATGTAGGGTAAGGGCTTCGGCTAGATCTCTATATTCCTCCAACAGTGGCCCAGATCATATTACTTCCTTTCTGTGTATGCAGGTGGTATATAAATTCCCACTCCTAAATCAGTGTGCCCACACAGAGAAGGATATTATATAATATATGATAATCGCACACTGTTCGTCTGCAAGTCGTATGCATTAGAATGATAGTGAATATGATGATTAACTTGGCAATTTCAGCAACCCAAAAAGTGACGCAAACAAATTCAAAGGCTTGAATTCAAATTTACTTTTCACAGCACATCCTGATTTGGGCTGGAAAGTAACTCTAAAGTAACACAACATGGCATTTGTGCTACTTTGCACCATGGGTCATCCCTTCTATGGCACATGGGCATTCACATGCAGTGGCCCATGGTTCTTGATGCAAAACCGAATCTACTAAAAACTGTAGACAGTGCTTTAAACTCTAAATTGACTCCTCCTCGAGATAGGTATAGCGCTGAAGAAAGGGTTTCTTTTCGCCTAACTTTGCCAACTGTGCATGTCTACTGTAATATACAGCACACATTTGATAGAGATCGCGGGTCACCCGACCAATAATTTCACCAGACACGTACTAGGCCCATGTACTTTTCTCCAATCAAACCCATATACATTAATCGGGTGAGCTTTCACTCTCTACTACCAGTAACCCTGGTTCCTTCCTATTTATTTCTCTTGTACCCGACTTACCAATCCTCCGTTACGGGTACCTATGATCCACAATGGATCAGGGAGCTAGCTGTAAAAGGAAAGGCAGATAACACAAAAATACCCACATATGTCTCACTTTGTATTCATTAAATGACCACGGACAACTGAAAAGTTTTAAAAGTTTATCTAAGATTCAGTTTCTGAAAACATTAGGTTTACAGTCAAGAGGCAATCAATAATCAAGATATCGAAAAGCACATAACCGTATAGGAAATAAATCAAAGCAACCATTTATGAATTCTAATATGAGATGAGAACAGGGAAATACACTAAGCAGATTTAAAGATGAACGTCTATAAATGGGCAAACTTATGACTTTATGAGAATGAGTAGAAAATGAGGAATCCTATATTTCTATAGGAAGGGTGAAAAGAGGAACATGCTATAAATCTAACAATGGTATTTCACTCAGTTTGCAAGGGAAATTGTAAACCACATCTATAGTTCATAGACAGCTGAAATGAATGAACTCTAAAAGGTAGGGAAACATAGGAACATGCTATGGAAATAAATGCATAGACTTTTCATTTAGAAGATTTGCGGAAAGCATGGAAAATTACGTATGCAAAAGTATTGTCTTTATTAAAGCAAAGACCGAAAAATAGAAAAGTGCTGTATAGAGCTTTCGCACTTATAATTACCTAGACTGGTGTGAAAACCAACCCTGGCCACGGGTCAGTTAAGGACAGGATAAACCCCAAGGAAGGACAGTCATCAATGGACAGCAGATGCAGAATGGACACCCCAGGACAGGACAGGAAAACCAGATTAGGATCAGGACAGGACCACCAAAGCACGACCAGCACCCGCAGTTTGGAAGCAACGCCTGCGCTCCACCCTCTCTGCAGCTATCAGTCAGAACCCCGATTGGGTCAGCGAACTCCCCAGCAAAGTGCTCCGCCAGCACTTAAGGTTTAGTAAAACCTTTGAGTCTATGGTCAAAATCGGACAGAGTGCTCCGCAGCACCTCTGTATCAGTCACCTATTGAGTGCGTTGGGTCAGTGACAGGTCAGCTATTCAGACAAGTCGGACAATTTCTCTAGCTGAACCTAGGCTAGATATACTGTTTTCTGGTCAGTGTACCACCCCCCAATGTTGCAAAGTGTCAGAATCCCCAATTTCGATTGGTCCCCAAGTAGGATAGGTTAACACACCAATCAGAACAAACTTCTACAAGCCTAAATTACCATTTTCTGGGACCGCCTAGTGATTTTGGGGTTCTCACGGTAGAAATGACAGAATACAATAGGAAAATAACATTTGTTGCAAATGCAGTACAAGTCAGTTTCTCCGGCTGGGTGAAGGTGCATCTTCCCAGGCACGTCTTGGCTGCCACTTCTGGTTGGCAGTCATTCAATGCCATTGGCCGGGTTTTGGTCATGCGTGGTAAGGTACTCCAGTATGGACTCCCGTACATCCCATCAACCCTCCATACCGTGGTACATGAATAGTAAGCGAAAACAAATTAAAACATAGAAATAAATGATTTTATTACATATCATAAATAGCTACTTTATATTTCTTACTATAAAAATATACTATGCAATTACAAATTAGTGCAACAGACAATAACACAAGAGCATCTGCACAAGCTTCACCATGTTTAATACACAAGCAGCCATTTTGAGGCTATTACGCATGCGCACATTTTCCCACCAGAACTGCAACTACGTCACGTCACGTGAGTGTGACTAACGCATGCGCAGAAGCAAATTCCAAAGCGGCGGCCATATTAAGACAAGGGTTATTCGTATTAGTAAAACTCATAAGCAAGCGTTTCTAAGATACACGTATATCAAAAATAAAGGAAAATTAGTAAAACATACAAATTGGATTACCGGGTTATAACAGATTCGAGGTTCATGACTCAAGCAAGTCGCGTAATATGCGCAATCTTGCTCTATCAATCCCCTCTTTGATGATATTTACTATCATCACAAACTAATGGAACCAGATGCCAACTTTTCAGACTTTTTGCATTTCCATCTCTTCCAACATTCGATTCAATTTCTCTTTCACATCTTTATCAGGGTGAGAATTTTTCATCTTTTTGTAAATCTTATTATTTAGGTTTTCCAATTCAAGCTCATCCACACTCCGTTTCACTCCTCTTCGATTCATAGTGTATTTCTTTGTGTGTTTACGACATTTGCAACAGACAAATATGAGGAATATGATGAAACCTATCACTCCAATTGGCATCAGTACTTTAAACAATAAACCTTTACCTAAATTAGCAAACCAATGCCCTACATTGGAGAGACCATCAACGAGTCTCTTCCAGGCACTATCAACCTCCAGTGGTTTGAGTTCCTTTTCCAAATTAGTAATGTTTTTCACATATCTTTTGATCTGTACACTTTTATCCGGTATGTAAGTGCAACAATGTTGCGCTTTCAGCATCCGGCAGACTCCGCCCTCTTTTGCTAATAAGGTATCAAGCGCAAGTCTGTTCTGCAAAACCATTGATCTGATCGCAACCATTTCGGTATTGACCAACAGAAATCCATGAGCTGTGTCAGTAGACAGCACATTCACTGTTGTGGATAATTTGCAAATTCTGTGTGTGTTCAGAACCACTCCCACTCCAGGTATCAGTGCACTAAAAATGCTTCCCATTATTTCACCTAGACTTTCTCTTTTACTACGCACTAAGCCATTAGTGTTTTCATTGCTTCCAGCAATTTCATTCACATGGTATATTTTCGGGAAGACAATGCCAAAGTAGCAGCTTCCATACCAGTGATCCGGCAATTTGAAATAAGCCTTGTTTCCACATATATAATAAATTCCGGGAAACACTGGTTCTGACC
The DNA here is from genome assembly GCF_964261635.1 of Lissotriton helveticus. Lineage (NCBI taxonomy): Eukaryota > Metazoa > Chordata > Amphibia > Caudata > Salamandridae > Lissotriton > Lissotriton helveticus. The sequence continues at coordinate 528,531,329 of NC_136057.1, read as the reverse complement.
CATTTTTGAAACCCCAACCTCCAATTACCTTATAATTGTGCTCACATTGACTGGAACCAATGAAAATGTTATTATAATAACTAGTCTTCTCCCGGTGAAGACAGAGTTTCCCTTTCCTTTTGAAATCCAGCAACAAAGCAGGACCAGCCCCACCATTTGAGGTGCTTTCCATGTTTTCAGCCCATTTAGGAGTCTTCTGTCATTTGCCTTTCTTTGGAAACTCTCCCTACTTTTCTCTGCCATGTTTAAAAATATTTTCTCTTGTTCATGTAATGAACAGGTCAAGTTGTCTCTGTGTGCTTCATTTAAGTCTATGGTACCTATAGTCAGAAAGTATTCTCCCATATAACGTGTAACGTCACTTTTGGTATGTACAGGATTTAGATTTCCACGTATAGGAAGTTCAGAAAATATCACGTCAGCGTTAGAGTAGTAGTACTGTAACGGTCCTCTTTTGTAAAATAAGCTTGCTAGAATACTACAGGAAATTCCATAAGTCAAGGGTAGGTGATGATAAGTCACGCCTTCAGCTACAGAAGTAGGTAGCTTCATGCAGACATAGCAGTCTTCTATCTCCATAGTTTCTACATAGTGTACTAACAGATTGGCGAAAACATTTACATGAGTCTGGTTCTTAACTCCGTGGTAATGTAGTCCTTCCTCATCTGATGCTTCTAAGTCTGATTTCGTTTGTCTAAGTGCTTTTTCACGTCTTTCTACACCTCGTGTTGTCAGTTCTTTAGTGTCAGTAGTTACAGTCTGTGTAGGATCAATATTAGTATTTTTGCTTACCATAAAAGGAATGAAAACTGTTAGTCCTATCCAAATTATTATCACTATAGCTATACTACATATACATACTTTGCAGCATGTTTTGCAACAATTGCGTTTAGCTACTTCAGGACCAATGTCTGCAGACCCCTCATCTGGACAACCTTCAGCGCCTTTTTTCTCGTCTGGAATCACCTTCTGTGTATGGCTGGCATGGATCCACTTGGGAACGCCTGCACACTTCACCGCTGTCGTGGTCACCAGTATTATTTGGCGTTTTTCTCCCCACCTCGGTGCAAGGCAACTCGAGCGAGTATGTTTCTTGATTCTCACCCAGTCGCCAGGAACCAATTTGTGGACTGGAGTTGTTGGATTGGCGACGGCGTCTTCCTCAATCTGGCGAGAGATAGAACGCACTTGGTCACCTAGTTGCTTGCAGTACTCAAGTACCAAATCATCAGAAATGTTTAACAGTTTGTATCCTGGTACCCATGCTTGTCTCATCACTCTTCCCATCAGGATTTCATGAGGGCTCAGGCCTGTTTTTCGGTCTGGAATACTTCTGAGTCCCATCAGAACAAGAGGCAAGGCATTTATCCAATTCATGCCAGTAGAATCACACATTTTTGCCAATCTCTATTTTATAGTGCCATTTATTTGCTCTACTACTCCAGAAGCCTCTGGACGATATGCACAGTGCAGTTTTTGTGTGATCTGGAATGCTTTACAGAGCTGATCGATTACCTCATTCTGAAAATGTTTGCCTCTATCTGATTCAATAGTGACTGGAACCCCGAACCTAGGTATCAATTCTTGTAGTAACAATTTGGCTACGGTTATGGCGTCACTCTGTTTGGTAGGGTAGGCTTCCACCCATTTTGAAAACAGGCAGACAATGACAAGGACATATCTTTTTCCCTCACAACGAGGCATGGTGATGAAGTCAATCTGTATTCTCACAAAGGTACCCCCTGATTTCCCAATTTTCCCCAGTTCAACTACTGTTCTTTTGCCCGCGTTGAACTGTTGACATGTCAAGCACCTTTGGCAGAGTGATTCTGCTACCTTCCTGAACTTCGGATTGTACCATGTTTGTTGGAAAACCAGAACCATGGCGACCCTACCAGTGTGTGAATCTCCATGTATCAGTCTGGCCATGGAAGCAAGCAGATGTCTAGGCAACACAGGCATACCATTTGGGCCCACAATGACACCATCCTCACTTCTCGGTCGACAACCAAGTTTCCTCCACTTTTCTTTTTCTTTCGATGGCACAGCATGCTGCCAATCTCTCACCTCTTCCCAGGTAGGCACTTCTTCAAACACCATAAGTTGGCAGCTGTTTCCAGGTCCCCCCAGTTTAACATTTACAGACATGCGATTTTTGGCACAATGTCTGGCCACCTCATCAGCAAAATTATTTCCCAAAGTTATAGGGTCAAGGCCCTTTTTATGAGCAGCACATTTGACCACTGCCAATTCTTTTGGTAATTGGATTGCCTCCAGTAAATCTTGTACCACCCTTCCATTTCGAATGGGAGTACCTGAAGAAGTCAGAAACTCTCTTTGTAGCCACAATTGGCCAAAGTCATGCACAACCCCATAACAGTACTGACTATCAGTATATACTGTTATTCTTTTGTTTTTCCCAATTTTACAGGCTCTTATCAATGCAATCAATTTGGCTACTTGTGCAGACTTTACTCCAAATAAACAGGATGCTTTTTAATGCTGTCCATAGTGACTACAGCATAAGCGGCACTTAGGCCTACTAATTTGTGTCTCATACATGAGCCATCCACAAACAGTTCTTCATCTTTAACAGGCAAAGGTATTTCTTTAATGTCTGGGCGGGGTTTAGTACTGAATTGTGTCAGGTCAATGCAGTCATGCTCCTTCTCTCCCTCAGCTTCTACAATCATTGAGTCAGGGAGTAGGGTGACTGGATTCAGGATATTACACCGAGTAATGACTACATTTGCAGCACCCACGAGAATCCTCTCGTACTTAGTCTGCCGACTAGGGGTGAGATACTGAGTCTTAGTTCGGGTCAACAAAATCACAACTGCATGAGGAACATACACAGTTACAGGATGTCCCATTACAATGGATTCACTCTGTTCTAAACTCGTGCAAGTTGCAGCTACTGCCTTCAGACATCCGGGTAATCCAGCAGCCACTGGATCCAAAGTGGCAGAAAAATATGCCACTGGACGTCTAGTCAAACCATGCTCCTGAGTTAAGACTGACAGTGCACAATTGTCTCGTGTGTCACAGAACAGGGCAAACTCTTTAGAATAGTCAGGCATTCCCAAAGCAGGGGCTGTACACAGACAATCTCGTAATTTAGTGAATGCTGTTAAGCTTTCATCATCCCATTCTACTGGGTCCTTTGCTCTTTTCTTCGTCATATTTATCAAAGGCTTTGCCAGGACTGCGAATCCCACAATCCATTGCCTGCAATAACCTACAACCCCAAGGAACATTCTGATCTCTTTCTGAGTACGGGGTAACTGCATCTTTTGAATTATTCTGACTCTCTCTGAAGTGACTTTTCTGATGCCTTTTTCTATCTGGTGCCCCAGATATTTCACTGACTTCGAACAGAACTGCAATTTTTCAGGGGCCACTTTATGTCCCTTTTCACCTAAGTGATTCAGCAAGGCAATGGTGTCAATCACACAATCTCTATGACTTTTAGACGCCACCAAAAGGTCGTCGATATATTGCACCAAAACAGACTTTCCAGGTAACACTAACGATTCAAGGCACTTTTTCAGGATTTGATTAAAGATAGAGGGGCTTTCTGTGTACCCCTGGGGGACCCGATTCCAAACATACACGTGACTGTCGAAAGCAAATGAGAAAAGAAATTTGCTGTCTGGATGCAATGGGATTGAAAAGAATGCGTGACATAGGTCTATCACAGTGAACCATTCAGCATCCCAGGGAATCTGATATAGGATCACTGCTGGGTTCGGGACAATAGGACAGCAAGGAACAACAATTTTGTTTACCTTTCTCAGGTCCTGCACTACCCTGTATTTGCCACTAGGTTTCTTGATTCCAATTATGGGTGAGTTACATGGGCTACTCATTACTTCTTGTATGATGTTTACTTCTAACAATGTTTGTATTTCAATAGCAACTCCTGCTCTCACTTCTGCACTCATTTTGTACGGCTTGGTATTGGGGTAAACTGCATTTTCCTTCATGGCTATTTGTATTGGGTCTACATTTGCCATTAATCCTACATCCTTTCCAGTAAAGTCCCATACTTATGGTTTCACTGTCTTTTGGAGTTCTTCGGGTAAGTCTTGTATAGTCATTTGTTTAATTTCTGAGTCAGGTCTGATTAACATTAATTTGTAGATGCCATCTTCGTCTGGGGTTTGAATTTCGACGCCTTTTGGTGTGCAAAAGATGGTGCAGTTCATTTTGCACAACAAATCACGTCCCAGTAAGTTTACAGGACTGGTATCACAAACGACAAATCTGTGCATTTCTTTAAAATTCCCTATTGTGATCTCCATGGGCTCGGTAACGGGGGTACTAATCAGTTGATTAGATACACCCACTACTTGGATTGCTTCTCCCGAGAGGGGTAGGTTTGGAACGTCCGCTGTTCTCACAGTAGAACGGGTAGCACCAGTGTCCAATAGGAAGGTGACATCATTTCCATCAACCTTTCCTTCAATGTATGGCCCTGACTGGTCTACCGGCAAGGAGGCGCCAAGTACACACTCCTTGTCCTCCCCTCTCAGGCCCCGTCAGTACTGGTCGTCACAGAGAAAAGTGTCATTCAACAGAAACTGCAAAGTTGCTGCATTTCTATTCTCATTTCCTCCCCAGATTTCTATGTCGTCACCCTGCGGTGATTTCCCTTTATAATTTTGTTTTGGCGCTCGGGGCAATTGACTTGCTTTTACCTGTTGCTGGGTCTTTCTTGGTTTTTCATTCTGCGTCTGTGGAATTAAATCAGGGGTTTGGGTATTATCATGCTGTAAATATGGACACTCGTCTCTCCAGTGCCCGATTTCTCCGCACTGGTGACAGGGAAATTTCTTTTTAGCTTCTTCTCTGCTCATTTTTACCTTGGGTTTCCCTCCACCCCCAGATCCTTGATTTTGGGTATTCTTATTCATTTTACTCAATTGCTTTTCTTGCTGTTCTGCTAACTTTACTTGTGCCCACATGACTTTCTCCTTCAAAGCCTTTCGCTTTTCTGCCATCCCATCCTCACAGTACTTTGCGTACCGTAGGACCTCATCCATTTTCTTAGACTGCCAACAAATTTTATTATCTTTGATCCACTGGCAAATTTCGGGTCTTAAACCGTTTACAAACCTGTAAATGAAGTGGGTCATGTCCTTCATCTCGATGTTATCTATACCACAGTAGGTTTTGAAAACCTGCAACAGTCTTTCATAAAAGGAGTGTAGAGTCTAATCCCTTTCCTGCGTGGTTCTATCTATCTTGGTCCAATCAGTTTCCTTCGCAGGCACCTTTTGCTTCAGGTGTAGAATTACCTGATCATATTTTTTCATCACGTCATCAGAGGGTGCACCTGTGTTAGGGTCCCTCGGGTATTCTTCACTAGACCAACCTATGGCGATCTTACACTCGGTCCATAAATCTACAGGGACCACTATATCAAAGAACCCATCCAAGTCTTTCCACAGGCATTTCTGTACCTTTACAAACCTTTCCACTTGCCTGTACCAGTCCACAGGTTTCTCTCGTAATTTTGGGAAATCATTTGTAAAGGACACAATATCCTGTCTGGACCATGGAACATGCACGTATTTTCCACCTGGCACTTCGCGCATAGGATATAACTGCTATGGTTTGTCAGCTTCCTTTAAAACGAATTCAGGAGTCACTTGTTTGGATCTAGCCTCATCTTTCTTTTTGGCCCACCTGGCTTTCCATCTTTCTACGTCTCCCCATTTCTGCAACAGAGTTAATAATTCTTTGACCTGTGCCTTCTTACCCGACACATTCAGGTTTTCCAGATTCTTGTCCGAGAAATCTGCTCTGTACGGTTTTTGCAAAGGTTTTGATTTTGAAATATCTATTCCCATACTAGCTGCAGTGTCCGTCAGTTTTTCATGGAGTACTCTAACATTTCGAGTAAGGCTCTTGCAGATAAATAGCAGTTCTTCTTCCGAGTAAGTATTTAGTCTGTCTAATCCTACATTTCCTGCCATTAGTTCTTCTATTTCTACTCTCAGTTTATAGAGATCTAAAGGTTTCGACTGTTGAACTTGTTTTTCTAATTCTCGACTCCATCTCTCGATTTCTTCAGGAGTCACTAGAGTGACACTCTTGGTGCCCGAAGTCGATTCCATTTGAATCTCCCTCATATTGAAAGGATTATGTCTTTTCTGCATCCTTCTCCCAGTGTCCCTAATGGGCAGATCCATTAGCGTATAACTGGGGTAATAACTGGAGTTTTTGGACTCCCTTGTCGGCCCCCATACAATGGAACCACTGGTCCAATAGTTACTGGGATTGTCAAAGCTTCAGGGCTTGTATTTAACTGGGAGATTTTCTGAATTATCTCAGCTCTCTGCTTTGCTAGGGCCTCTCGTTCCCTGTCCTCCAATATCCTTTCGACTGAATCGTCATGTAATACCTGTGGGGTCAAAGTTGGAGCATAACTCGGGGCAGTGGGATGTGTCTCACTTGGTCCTTCACCATAATTAGGTTTTGGGTATGAGGTTCCTGTGCCTAGGGATCTTGGTTCTTCCTCATACCGAGGTTTTAAGAACGGCATTCCTGAATCTGATGGTCTTGCCTCACCTTCGTAGGGAGATCTAGAACAAAAATCTCTTTCGCGTGAGTATCTCGCTTCTCCACTAGCGGGTATTCTAGGATAAATATCCCTTGCATCTATGGGTCCTAAACTCTCGGTATGGGAAGGTAGTTGACAACTCCCTCCTACACTTGCGGATCTGGCCTCATCCTGGGGCGGAGGTCTTCGAGAATTTTCCCCTTCGCTAGAAGGTCGGTGTCCTTCATCATAAGGAGGCGGACTTCTTATAAACATGTCATCTAACAATTCATCATCCGATTCCCCAATGGGCAACCAATGTTTGCATTTTTCTGTTTTCTTCTCCCCCCCCCAGGAGGACCCCCCATGGGCATCATTGGAAACAGTCCTTCTACAATCATATTCTGTCTCCACTGTTTCATCTTTTTGTCACGGGTCTCTTGTTTCAATTTTGGATAAAATTTTGTTAACCCTTTATCCATTCGGGGCTTATCCCTTTCAAAAGCCTTGATTTCCCATTCCTCTAGTGCTTCGTACTGCGTTAGCCTAGGTCTGGGATGTAAATCATTCATTCGGGTTCTCAAATTAAATAGAATCCTGCCGTTAAATGTACCTTCTAACGGGAAAGCCAATATTCCGTCATCCTTTGTGTATTCCGCCCAGTTTTCCAACCATACACATGAGTGGTACCCTTTATCAAACATCATGAAAGATACGGGAGTATTAGGTGGCGGAATGACAACACCTTCTCTGGTTCTAATTGGTTTGTCTTTTTTGAAATAATTTTTTACCTTATTTACAAGGGATATTTTTCTCTTATTTCCGTACATAATGTCGGTTTTATGCCCTTTCCACTGATCGTTCTCAAACCCTAAATATCGCGGATCAGGTCTAGTATGTGGTCTATACGAATGCCACATATAATTTCCTTCAAGCGACTGTTGTTTACAAAATCACTCCCAATCTAAACGCGTCTCTTATTTTTCGTGCGACCAATGTAATGCACGAATTCAAATAATCTCGACCAATGGGTGCGCGGCCTTTTCGCGAGACTGGTTCTCACGCTTCGGCACTCACCCCTCCTTTACAATTTCAGCTCCGCTACACACCCGCTGCGTCTACCAATCCCAGCGCGGCACAGAGTGACGTCAGAGCAGCTCCGCAACTGACTCCCTCCTTCACAAGGTAACGGAAACTTTCTTTCTAAAGTGCTAGTGTTTTGTTATTTAACAACGAATACACATTCGCCACTGTACTCAAGTGTCTAGACAGGAAAGATTTGTTTCACTGCAATTAAACTTCTTCTGTCTACCTTCCACACACTACGGATAGATCTCTTCTGCCTACCCTTCACTCAAGCATTAGGGAACCTGTTACTTCCTTGGACTCATCCACTTTCTGGGATATATTCTAAGTCCAAAGTTTCACCCACGAACCCCTTTGCTATCACCCAAGCTCCGAAAAACCTGCTACTCCTTCCGATGTGACCCTTAGTAGGTTGTATCACGATAGAAGTTTTGCCAGCGATCTTGTTGCCAACATTTATTCAAACATGCATTCAGAAAACCCTAGTTAGTGCTTCCAGTTCTGCCTAACCTGCACCAACTTTCCTAAAGCCAGTGACCTCAAAGCAAGTGGATTCTCTTCACCACTCGCTTATTCAATTCCCCGGGGATTCCCAACAAACACAACATTTTTACTAATGAGTGAGTTAATACATATATCAGTACAATAATAAGAAAAACAATTTAAAACATTTCATAATTTTTCAAAGCAAACATTTCACGTGAGTGATCAAGTCATGCGAACTGTTTACTTTCGTAGCAGCATAAACACAAAACAAAAACTTTTAGCAGCATCCAACTTATCTAGCTTAACTAGTCCTACCTAACTTTAACTAGTCCCTAACCATTTCCTCTGCTACCAGAAAATTACTGATAGAGATCGCGGGTCACCCGACCAATAATTTCACCAGACACGTACTAGGCCCATGTACTTTTCTCCAATCAAACCCATATACATTAATCGGGTGACCTTTCACTCTCTACTACCAGTAACCCTGGTTCTTTCCTATTTATTTCTCTTGTACCCGACTTACCAATCCTCCGTTACGGGTACCTATGATCCACAATGGATCAGGGAGCTAGCTGTAAAAGGAAAGGCAGATAACACAAAAATACCCACATATGTCTCACTTTGTATTCATTAAATGACCACGGACAACTGAAAAGTTTGAAAAGTTTATCTAAGATTCAGTTTCTGAAAACATTAGGTTTACAGTCAAGAGGCAATCAATAATCAAGATAACGAAAAGCACATAACCGTATAGGAAATAAATCAAAGCAACCATTTATGAATTCTAATATAAGATGAGAACAGGGAAATACACTAAGCAGATTTAAAGATGAACGTCTATAAATGGGCAAACTTATGACTTTATGAGAATGAGTAGAAAATGAGGAATCCTATATTTCTATAGGAAGGGTGAAAAGAGGAACATGCTATAAATCTAACAATGGTATTTCACTCAGTTTGCAAGGGAAATTGTAAACCACATCTATAGTTCATAGACAGCTGAAATGAATGAACTCTAAAAGGTAGGGAAACATAGGAACATGCTATGGAAATAAATGCATAGACTTTTCATTTAGAAGATTTGCGGAAAGCATGGAAAATTACGTATGCAAAAGTATTGTCTTTATTAAAGCAAAGACCGAAAAATAGAAAAGTGCTGTATAGAGCTTTCGCACTTATAATTACCTAGACTGGTGTGAAAACCAACCCTGGCCACGGGTCAGTTAAGGACAGGATAAACCCCAAGGAAGGACAGTCATCAATGGACAGCAGATGCAGAATGGACACCCCAGGACAGGACAGGAAAACCAGATTAGGATCAGGACAGGACCACCAAAGCACGACCAGCACCCGCAGTTTGGAAGCAACGCCTGCGCTCCACCCTCTCTGCAGCTATCAGTCAGAACCCCGATTGGGTCAGCGAACTCCCCAGCAAAGTGCTCCGCCAGCACTTAAGGTTTAGTAAAACCTTTGAGTCTATGGTCAAAATCGGACAGAGTGCTCCGCAGCACCTCTGTATCAGTCACCTATTGAGTGCGTTGGGTCAGTGACAGGTCAGCTATTCAGACAAGTCGGACAATTTCTCTAGCTGAACCTAGGCTAGATATACTGTTTTCTGGTCAGTGTACCACCCCCCAATGTTGCAAAGTGTCAGAATCCCCAATTTCGATTGGTCCCCAAGTAGGATAGGTTAACACACCAATCAGAACAAACTTCTACAAGCCTAAATTACCATTTTCTGGGACCGCCTAGTGATTTTGGGGTTCTCACGGTAGAAATGACAGAATACAATAGGAAAATAACATTTGTTGCAAATGCAGTACAAGTCAGTTTCTCCGGCTGGGTGAAGGTGCATCTTCCCAGGCACATCTTGGCTGCCACTTCTGGTTGGCAGTCATTCAATGCCATTGGCCGGGTTTTGGTCATGCGTGGTAAGGTACTCCAGTATGGACTCCCGTACATCCCATCAACCCTCCATACCGTGGTACATGAATAGTAAGCGAAAACAAATTAAAACATAGAAATAAATGATTTTATTACATATCATAAATAGCTACTGTATATTTCTTACTATAAAAATATACTGTGCAATTACAAATTAGTGCAACAGACAATAACACAAGAGCATCTGCGCAAGCTTCACCATGTTTAATACACAAGCAGTCATTTTGAGGCTATTACGCATGCGCACATTTTCCCACTAGAACTGCAACTACGTCACGTCACGTGAGTGTGACTAACGCATGCGCAGAAGCAAATTCCAAAGCGGCGGCCATATTAAGACAAGGGTTATTCGTATTAGTAAAACTCATAAGCAAGCGTCTCTAAGATACACGTATATCAAAAATAAAGGAAAATTAGTAAGACATACAAATTGGATTACCGGGTTATAACAGATTCGAGGTTCATGACTCAAGCAAGTCGCGTAATATGCGAAATCTTGCTCTATCACATTCAACCGTAGGAACGTTTTAAACTATGTTTAAGCATGATATTTTGTACGGAAAGGGTATCTTTCCAGTTTAAAACCTGTGCTAAACATCATGCACACATCTTTGCACTATGGTGCAAGGGTATGTAATTTGGGCGAGGCTGCCTAAATTGCACCAGTGCAGGAAGAGACAAAACATAGCTATCCTAATTGATATGACACTGTTCTGCTTCCTCCCTTTGACACAACACAAAACTGCAACTTTGTTTGATAGGCTGAATTTTATCAAATGTAACTCAGTCTATACCATCTCTGCACCGGTGTCTTATATACCTTTCTTATGCATGGAGTTCAATGGAGCAAGGAGAGGTGAGCTCATGCATTGCTCCTGTTTTGTTACACAGTACAGTAAATTATGCTTCTTGTTCTAAATGTAGTAATACACAAAGGCTTACTGCGACTATTCTTCCATCGTCCTCCTACAGAATCTTACTTCTCCTTTTATTCCCTCTTTCTACTAGACAGAACACACTGGGGTATTTTTTTCATAGCCATATTTCAGCTGCTTTGCTTGTATTTATTAAAAGGGCGGCATGAAATGGAATTTGTCCTTCTCCAGCATGTTAATGTGAGTCTCAGAAAACATGGCAATTGATCCCTCTTAGTCTTTGTATCAATTGTTTTATTTAAACAAGCACTGTTTCTTTCTCTTGTATTTTGGGGGGTTCAACTAATTTGAATGATCAGACCAGACCTGAAACGGGGGGTACAGGCGTTCAGATTGCTGAGGTACTTGGGTCCTTCTACCCTAAAAGGGTAAAAAACGGTGCTCGTTATTTTGACTGGCCTCCTTTGCCCACAGGCAGCCAATGGAGTCATTTCAAAGCTAGAGTAATAGTATTCTGTTTTCTTTTTTCAGGCACAGTCTTGTGTTCTGTTCTGTGTTCTTTGTGGTTTCAGAATGTCCTTCTTTGGAACTCCCATGTAGTTGCACCAGTCAGGGTAAGACAATAAAAACGGATTATGACTAGTAGAATTTTTTGTTCTGTTCCATTAATGGGAGGACCTCTCTGACCAATATGAGCTGAAAACGAAGCTTGCATTTTATTTTACTTCCTGTACAGGTGAAGGCATTGCTCCTGAGTCAAATGTTAAACACACATTGGCTCAGCCAATTGGTCTGTCACCCATTTGGCTTTGTCATTACATGTTATATTTTATCATTATCTTTTCAGAACTTCCTTGTAGGAAAAGCTACTGGTCTCTCATCTATGAAAAGAATAATTATCTGAAAGCAAAAGTATTTTTTGTCTCAAAAAGCAAACATTGCAATAATGGTCCCTGGCACTTAAGGGCAGATACCGTCACTCATAGTGAAGTTATCTAATGGCTGAAATGGGATGATCCATTTCCAGAGTCTATAATCTGTAGCAGGTGGAATAAAAATGTGAATAAAATTATAACAGACCAATGGATGAAAAGGGCTGACTGAAAGGCTTTACAAGTATATTATACATACACCATTAGTAAAATCAAAAGATCTTGACTAACACCAGGCCCAAAAAGTGATGGTTGGGTTTTCTGTGATCACAACCTCTGTCTTGGAATCATTGGATTTTTTCCTCTTCCAGATATAAATGAATTGCAAGTTGCAACCCATTTGTTATTTTGCTTCCTTTTGCATTGTTACTTTCACATAAGATGTGGGTCTGAGCATCATCGCTATACAATTTGATCTGGGGGTGTTATAGATAAATCACCTCTTGCAGGAGAGCTCATATACACACTGAAGAAAAGTGGTCATAGAGTAGAAGCTTCGTGTTCCCCCCAATTCGTTGGTGTATTAGAAGGGTTGGATCCAACGAAGTGCGAAGAAAAATGAGAACTTGATGAGAGCTTTATTGGTTTGAAGTTAAAAGGGCATCTCAGATATTATCCAAGGTGGTCCCAGGCTTGCACCTGGTCTTAAACCTGAATGATCGTTTGTAGTTCCACACAATTGTGGCATTGTTTTGTAATTCTGGTATTCTGGATTGCACTAAGAAACTGAATGCTAGAGATCAGTCAGTAGTTAGATTTTTTCAGGTCGGCTGTTTTTTGTCCTTAGTAGTGTGGTGATGCTACAAATGTGTGTTTTATTGCTTTTGTGATTAGGCTATACTTTTTTATTAGGTGTTTAGTAGGTTTTGTAATGTGGTGGTAAAAGGTACCCATCTAGTCTTTAAAGGAGGCTGGTACACATGGAGCAACTGACAGTTTAGATGATTTAATTTCTTTAGCTGCTTGGAGAACCTGTGGTGGGTTCATTAAGTGAAAGAGTCAAATGAAGGGTTTAGATAGTGTAATGGGTTTAAAGGGGGGAGGGGGGGGAGCCGGGAGGGAGTCCTGAAAGTTTTTTGGACGTCTCATAGTCTTGGTTTGAGGAGCTCTTTAATGAAAGATGTAGTGGTGGTTGGGTTGTTTTTTTGTGACCTCGGGGAGTTCCACAGGTTTTTGTGGAATATTTTGTGGAACATAGAGAGTTCTGTTATAGTTTTTCAGTACTTTTGCAGAGGATTTTAAATAGATTTGGTAGTTTCAAGGTTTGATGATTTCAAGACTCTTCAGACTATCCTGTGGTTACTTTACATATGGCATTTATGTTGGATTTGTCTTTTGAGGTTTTCCCGATGATGTTTAACTTTACTGCCCATTCTCTTAAGTTGAGCCATTTGTTTTGCGCTCATTATCAGGTTTGGGTTTATTCAGCTGCACCAGAACTAGTATGTCTTATGAGCAGGTGATGTGTTTAGCATGTTCAACAAAGTCTCTGTGTCTGAGTTCACAGAGCAGGGATCCAAGGTTTACTGAATGATACTTGAACCATGCATTGGGTAACATTTATTTGAGAATTTGAAGGCATTTAGACATATCTCCCATATCAAGCTAACTGAACTAGTTCCATACCCAGTAGCGTTGAAGCTGGTGTACAAATCAGGTAAACTAAGTGCCCAAGTTGTGTGTGACCTTTTGTATTGCCACTACCAAACTATTGTTTTTACGTTGTAGTGCACTTTGAAGAACTGTTAAAACTGATCTGTTAAAATTGTTTTGTTTCTTATGAAAAAAATGTAGTGCACATTCTAAAAAATAACACAAGTAGTACTTTGTTTGGGTAGTGGTAAGGCCTTTTTGTTAAAAAAAATTCAGATTGGCCTGTTAGGACTTTGTGGTGTATGATGAGTGTGGTGATTGTTTGATTGCAGTTGGAATGTTTGTGATTGTATGTTTGAGTAACAGGATTGGTAGTGATTGGAAATAGTAGTGTGTAGTAAATATTTATTTGTTTTTTTATCATATGTATGTATATATCCCTTATATGTTTTTCAAATGAATTTTTTTTTGAATACTGAAAATAAAGGCTATTAATAAGCATATGGGTGGTTGGTTTGGATATCCTTGCACCTTCCATTCAGTGGTCTGAAATTTCTATCAGTACTGGCAGCTTGTTTGGTTTCTGGTGAAGTTGTGTTTTAAGCATTTGAAACTCCTTAGGTATTCTTCAGGCCAAGCCGTCTTTGCGCTTGTTTGGATTATGCCAATGAATTCCATCCTGGCCCATTTAAATATATTCTATGAAGATCCCCAGAATCATGATAGTAGCCTCCTTGCACATCTCAGCATTAAGATTGCATTCTCACATGGCTCCACTGGCTGACGGTAGCCCGGTTAATCTTAGTTCAAGCCTCTGTGTTGTAGACCTCACTCCCAATGGAAATGGTCTAACATTCTTTAAAGGGAAGTTGCGCTGCCTCTACCCTAGACATAGCCTTTGCTCGAAGACGTAGACCACATATTTTCCAAAGGGCTTTTAAGGCTTCACCCTTCCCTACACATTGCTTCCTCGGTAATCTGGCAACGTGTTTGCTGTACATTGAGAAGCTGCTATCACGGTTAACTGAGACGAAGCACTTCAAGACAGGTATGTGGGTATGTGTTTATGCTTGTCTGTACCTTGCTTCCTCTGTCAATACACTCTGACGTGCACACACATAGGGGCTGTACCAGCGTCACTGTGACACAACGGTAACACATTTCTCTCTGACATAATCCATTGGACAAATGCTACTAGGCCACAACAGTGATAGTATTCCAGTGCACAGGTGAAAATGACACTTTAAAAAAAAAAATGATTGAGCACTATGGGCATCAAGGAACAGGAAAGCTAAGATATAAGTGCATTCAGAACAATGGGTTTGCCAGTGCTAGATGCATGACTACCAGAGGAAAGGAGCAGGGTAAACAGCTGCATAAAACAATCAGCGCCTTGTCTCAAACATACAAACAGTAGGGCTTAAATTCAATTCTTGCATGATTCATCACAGTAAAAATTGTTTTGCCCTGTTGCCAGTCACAAAGCAAACGTTCTGAGCTTTAGCCGTCCTTATTAATATCCTCATCCCACTACGGAAGTGAAAACCTTTGGATATTTGTTCAGCAGTTAGGAGTCATGCCAGAATGATGTATTCGGATGTGCTGTTTTGCAATGAGATTATAATAATAATATTTTTAAGACAAATAAAACGTGTCCAGAAGAGAGTGTCCACTTTACAAAGAACCTATAAACCCCAGTTGTAAAGTAAAAACGTGTTTTTTAGACATCATTTTAAACGTTGTGTTTGTTAGCTGTTAATGTCCTCAATTTCAGTGGAAGAAAAGTGTACATTATGGCGCCGGCGTTCCCAGATTACCTACGTTACCCTCGTGAGGTTTTGCACCATCATTCGCACAATCTCATAAATGCAAAAACAACATTTTTACTTACTGGCTAGTGTGGAAACAACATGTTGCATCAGTTGTCTGCCCAAGTAGTGCAAAAGTGTGCCATCACTGGAATGTCTCTGTTTCGTTCGATAGTTAGTTCTGTTGAGTGTTATTGATAGTTGTGACATTTGCCATATATCTAATGCAGTATTGAGTACATCTCACAGTATTAGTATCCAATTCTCGTTACCAGCTATTCTTTCAATCATCAAAAAATAACGATTTTAACAGAAAATATATACAGTACAGTGGTAAACCAGGATGCTAGAAATGTCGTGTTCACCAGTGCTTAAAGTAATTAAAAGTTATACACTTGTATACTCATATTTTGCACCAAGTGGGAATTAACAAGGTCTTTTCACATTCAGAGATCAATAAAGTCACTTTGTTGCATTAAGCCATTCTTTTAATTGCACGTAAATCTGTGAAGGGAAGCCACGGAATGCTGTAGAGTGCAGCTTCTAGGAGCAGGAAGCTGAGGATCTCTCGAGAGATTCTTTATACTTTGTAATGAAGGACCGACAAATAAGATTTCGGGTATTCACACGTATCACACAGCAATGAAAAATGTCCTAGCTATTGTAACAGAAAGTTTCAATTCTATTAAGAAGACGGAGACGAGGATTATGCTTTAAGGGGCACACGCATCAAGCATTTTACCGGTCGCAAATGGGCCGATTCGCCCTATCGGCCAGCTTGCTACCGGTAAAATGCCTTTTCCGATTCATCAAAGGCATTGCTATAGCAAAATAGATATTCACAATTTTTGCAATTACCTAATTTGCAAATGCATTTAGGGAATCACAATTTGTGATT
Organism: Lissotriton helveticus; assembly: GCF_964261635.1. Taxonomy (NCBI): domain Eukaryota; kingdom Metazoa; phylum Chordata; class Amphibia; order Caudata; family Salamandridae; genus Lissotriton; species Lissotriton helveticus. Next base: position 528,515,157 of record NC_136057.1, on the reverse strand, counting down.
ACCTACATACAATGCATGTGGCATTTCCAAAATGTGACTTTCCATTTAGGAATCGTAAATTACCATCAATTTCAAGTTGGTGGTAATTTTGTAATCCTTTGAAAATGCACAAAAGTGCATTTTTCAAAGTGCTATGTGGCGCACACACATGCTCTTAGGGCATGTGCACACTTACTTTTTTGGGGGGTGCATCAGGGGGGCATTAGGCCCCCTAGCACCCTTGCAATTGCATTTGCAATTTCCAATTACAAATTTGGTAATCACAAATGGCGAATACATTGCCATTCATTCCTATGGGCCTAGAGGCTCTTAGGAATGCCTTCCCTAATAGCGAATCGCAGTTTGCGATTCGCTATTAGGGAATGTTAAGGATTCGCAAAAATATTTGCGAATCCTTAATGCATGGGCATTTGCGACTACCAAATAGCTATTTGGTAATCGCAAATGATTACTTTGATGCATGTGCCCCTAAGTCTTTACTACTTCGCTAAATATAAATCTCAACAGCAGTCATTTTACCATTATGTTATTGGGGACTGGCATTCCCAAAATTGTTTGGAGCAAAACAAAAAACAATATCCAATCACAGCCAGGCAGTTCCAAAATAGTCCATTGTCGATAGTCTTATTGCCTCTTTTCTTAGCATGAATCATGCTACCATCCGTTTCTGTGTCCTGTTTGGAACCTTCATTTCCTATTAGACAAACAAAACCAAGAGAACATTTGAATTGATTCTCCCAAGAGAAGCAAACACATCACAGCCGTGTAAACTATAATTAGTCTTATGTCAAGCATAATGAGCACTATATCAGAAATATGCAATCATAAAGTATGTTTAGAATCATGCCCTTGCTTACTGATAATGAGAAGGTAAAAGAAAGAGGCGCCGGGTGGGATAATCCTAACCTCCGTGTCCTTAATAGCATTAAGACATTCGGTTATGATAGCTAGGAAACTTTTCATTCTATGTCAGGACTGGAGGCTCAGATTATGCTAATTTAAAACTTGCTTATCACCAATTGAGCTACATCCACCACCGGCTTCAAATAGAACCTCTTAAAAGTGGAGTCTGAGTACCTGCATTCGTAATGTCCTCCCATCTGACATGAAATTAAGAATGTGGACTACATCAACATCCACTGGATCTAGGCCCGTTGCAAACACCAAGCCATCCATTTCATCCCAGACAATCTCTACCTATTGGCAGTGCTGTCTGCCCAGGCCTTGGACAAGAGGATTTTAGCCTATCACGAACGTCCTGTGATTTTCCATCATTGCCTGTAATCCTCACCATCAGGCATAGGGAGCCCTCCATCACCAGTCAGTGCAGCTTCTGGTTCAGATTGAGGAGGAGGTTCTGAAACATGGTGGGAAGGATTGGATAATCCCAATAAAGTTCCATCAGAACTGGGAAACAAACTTGCGACCTCTAAAAGGAAGTCACCCAAACTACCTATGCCTTCTGTCTTAGTATTTGGGCCAAGACCCTCATGACTATTGAGAATGGAGAGTCCAATCTTGGAGAAATGCATCAGTGGCCAGTGCCATTGGGTCTTGTCTCCAGCTGAAGAACCAGGCCACCTGATGGTCCAGGATTGAGGCAAACAGGTCCACCGAGAAGGGGGCCACCTGTTCGAGATCTTTGACAAATCCTGCAGTTCCAGTTTCCATAGACTCGCGTCATAGAGAGTGCAATGGGTGGACACGAAGCAGCTGCTGGGGAGCACTCATGCAGTTAAGTGTCGATTTGGAGAGAGGAATGGCTCCGCCTCGAACTAACCAACGAGGACGAGCGGAGGTCTTGATGGAAGCTGGGGATGCCGTAGAAGTGATGTATTCCCCGGAGGCACATGAGCACGACTTAGTACCACCGGGAGAAGTGTCGGTAAGCGAGACATCACTTGGGGTGCTTGTAATTTAGGTAATTCAGGCTCTGGCAATGCAGCGGGCCCCCAGGTGGGGAAGCCAATTTTGAAACTCCTGAGCTTTGGAAGGGCAAGAGCACTTCTCAGGTCCTGCAGTTCAGAGACTGCCATCCCGGGTCTTTAAATGGCCAAAATACTGAATACTGCTGTACATGAGGGCTGGAGGAGTGTGGAAGATCCTGCTATGTCTACAATGCCTGCTGTCTATCTTAATAAAATAGTCCAAAAAACTGTATCGCGGAGGAGGGGAGAACTGCCAAAGGAAAAGGCCCCAAAACAGTCCGGGCAGGCAAAGGTGGTAAAGGTCGGGCGCTGGAGCAAAGACACAGCTGACAGAGGTGCTGGGATGTCTAAAGGGAACAGCGAGTTCTGCAAAGGCCGGTTCAGGGGTGAGCCCACTGCGAAAATGTGTTTCTTTAAAAGGGGAAGTAAAATCCATTATTTCTAGGCTATCTAATCCAGGGAATCCTGATAATATTCTATCTGTTACAACAGACAAAGAACCAGCAGCAAATATTTCTGAAGCTCCTTTAGCTGCTTGTATGGGCATTGAGGACCTGGATGGACAGGGCAGCTTACAAATCGGGTTTAAAAATGGGGGTCAAGGTTCTTATCAATTGTCAACACTTACGGAGACAGTACAAGCTACAGAGATCACATCTCCTACTCTTACAACCTTTCCTACACACTCTCCCCCATACCCTTGACAGCACTTCCCTCATCAACGCCTATAAAAGAAACAGGAAGTGCAAGCAATGCTAAGCATACCCAGCTTGCTTTCCAGAATTATGCAGGTGCTCGCCATTCAGAGAGCTGAAGCTCAAGATTATTATCAGCAGACTAAGGCTGACAGTACTGAGATCAAGCAAGCTCTGTCAGAAGTGGGATCAAGGTCCCCCAGCTATCTTCTGAGGTTTCTGATCTTCAACAATGGGTGGCAGCCGTAGAGGAGGTCAAATAACTGTGAACATGGTAAAATCGAAAGACTCCGAGATGTCTACTATGCAACTAAAGATCGAAGATCTTGAAAACCGACAGCGGTGTCAGAATCTGTGGAATTTTGGAATTCCGGAAGGCAGGGAAGGCTCTGATCCACGGGCATTCATCGTAAATCTTCTACAGAAAGCTTTCCCTGATTTAGCAGACTGGGATATGGACATACAGGTTCAGCGAGAGCATAGATTGCCTTTATTTCTCTCACAAAGTAGCCAAGCCAAATCTAATTTTGCAAGGCCTATACTTGTGTTTTTGGGCAACTTCCTCCTGCGTCAGGCAATTTATTTTAAGGCTCGTCCATTGGCTCCTGTCAAAGTGGACACTATGCCTATTTTTGTGCTTTCAGATCTGTGCAAATCAACTATGGACAAGCGATGGCAACTTCGTCAACGTATGGATCCTTTGAAAGCGGTGTGCTCACATTTTTTTTTTACAGGAGCCAGCCTGCTTAATAATTATTAAGGACGGTCGTACACATTTTTTTTTCAATGAGCAGGAGGCTAAACAGGCACTCTTTAAGTGGCAGCCTTCCGCCAAAGATTGACTTGATGTTTAATATTGGTAAAAAACGTTCATATTATAATTGACAAATATAACTCCAAACTATGTATGTTTAAGCTTTCTCGCTTTTTGATCCTTGTAGTACTGTTAAGATTTGTGGTTATCTTGGCTCTTTCTGTTTCTCAATTATTTTTTTTTTGCTCATTTGGGCGTGGTGTGACTGGGATGTGGTGGGCTTACAAGGCTTTCTGGGGTGGGGGAGTCAGGGTGGCGTCTTCTGTATGCTGTCACTTCAGGACAGCAAGGAAGGGGGCGATTCCTTTTCTTAGACACGGCATGGGGGTTGGTAGGGTGAGGGATGAGTGGAAACTGTTACATGGCCAGTCATGGTCAATTCTCCGGGTCAGTAGGTGGGGGGGTTGCCTTGGAGGGAGGGGGATAAATAGCCAAAGCACAGTAAAAATTACACAGATAGAGCACAGGAGTAAGGAACTTTTATTTTGGGGATGGAGACGGGTCTGAACTTACAAAATTTGCATAATGCAGTGTGTTAAATTTATGTGCTGGAATGTATCTGGGCTCAACCAGGCCAGTAAAAGACGATTGGTAGCAGTAGAACTTAAGGTATTTAAGCCTCAAATAGTTTGCCTTGCTGAAACACATTTGGCCTTTAAGGACAGAACCCTCATTAAACAACTTGGTTACAAATTACTAGCGTGCACCTCACAATCAGTGTCTATTCGAGGGGTGGCCTTATTGAAGTCTAAACATTTCACAGTCACGGTCTTATGTACTATGGCCGACTCTAAAGGGAGATGGACAATTGCCCAACTTATGAATTTTGGGCGCAAGGTTACGATATGTATGGTCTACGGTCCTAATATTGACTGCCCGGAGGTCATCTCTTTTTTGTGATCTGAATTATTGGAATGGGCAGGGGAACTTACAATTATGGGAGACTTTAACTGTATTCTAGACACAAAAATTGACTCCACAAATACTGTAGCATGAGTTCGAATGGCTCAGACGAGGGCAGCTATATTTGATCTACTTCATATACATCAATTGGAGGATTCCTGGAGAAAATTATTTCCTACAATACCAGGCTTCACTTTTTTTTTCGAATCCGCACAAACAATATTCTAGAATCCATATGATTTTTACTAACAAAGCTATGCTCGAAAACCTTTCCATGGAGGTATGCCCGAAAGTCAGACCATAACCCTATTATGCTGACAGTTCAGCTTCAGCTTGCGGGAAAAGAGCCAGGAAAGGAATTCTGATTCCCTAGGCACCTCCTCATTAACCTTGACTATATAACTTACATGCAAGGAACGCTGAGGGAATACATAGAGAATAATCAACATACTGCATCTTGTGCTACAGTTTAGGACTGTTTGAAGGCATATGTGAGAGGGGCAATATTACAATATATTATTAAACGGAATCGGACAAATGAAAATGAGCACAGGCAGTATTTAGATTTAGAGCAGCTACCTGCTAGAGCTATTGCCTTAAGAGATACTGGGGAATCATAGATTTATTATCAGCTTATCAAACTGAGAGCGAAGCTCAGTAGAAGACTAAGGGACAGAGTAGCTAACAGCTTTCATAAGTTTAAAACCAGACAATATGAATACGGAGAAAGGGTTGGGCGTGTTTTGGCTTATCAGTTAGCCGATCAAAGGGCCAAATCACATATTAAGCAAATCAAAGGAGCAGATGGTTTAGTGTATACCAAATCCCAAGATATACTAGAACACATTATTTTATTCTATGCTAAGCTTTACAGCGATTCAGCATGTTTTAATCAGCAAATAGCTATGGATACATACAAAAAAATGCAATGCCTATTTTGGATCCATCTAAATCCGAGCAATTGCACAAAAATGTTGATCTAACAGAAATAAGCTCAGCAATAGGTGCACTACCCTCGGGCAAAGCGTGGGCGAGGATACTATTCCTCTTGAGTTTTATAAAAACCTTTAAGGACATATTGGTCCCGGTCCTGCTTGAGCTGGTTAATAAAATAATGCAAGGTGGGCATGCACCCTCCTCCTGGAATATAACTAACATTATTGTTTTTCCTAAAAAGGGGAAACCAGTAGAGGATAGGAGCTCATATCGTCCAATATCTTTAATCAATGCAGACGCCCCAAAAAATTCAAAAATTCTCGCCTCCCGTCTAGCCCCTATGATCCATCTTTTAGTGTCCAAACAATAACATGGTTTTGTCCCTGGTCGTGACACAGCTGCTCATACACAGCTATTGCTGCATTCGATGTCTCTGGCCATTTGAACCAGAAGATCGGGATGTTGATGCTAGATGCCGAGAAAGCCCTCGACCGAGTGGCTTGGGGGTCCCTATGGTACACAATGTCATCTTTAGGTCTCGGTCGGAGGTTTATCTCGGCGGTAAAGAAACTATACTATAAACGAAATGCGGCTATTAGGCTTAATGGTCTTTCCTCTCCTTTCTTTAGCATCCAAAGGGGTACAAGGCAGGGATGCCCGCTATCCCCACTATTATTTGCTCTCTACATCAAGCCCTTTATTCAGCATCTGCTTCATAATGCTCTCATCTCTCCAGTGTCCCTCAATGGTATAGTTTTAAAAGTAACTGCGTATGCAGACGATATAGCTGTATACACTATGAGACCAGTGGAAACTATAGCAGCGATAACGCAAGTAGCTCAGCATTTTGGCTCTTTCTCGGGCAATAAACTAAACATAAATAAGACACAGTAAATTTTAAATTTTCAACTTGATTCAGCCCCACTCTCTTTAGGAATTACCAGAACCGCTACATAACTTGGAGTCTGTCTTAGTTGTCATACTCATGATGTTATTGGTTTAAATTTATGAGCCACTGCTCAAAAATGTTGTTGCAAATATGCGTAGCGGGCATAAGTTACCACTTAGCATTATTGGGAGGTATAATGCAGTAAAAATGAACATTCTTCTGAAGTTCCTGTACTTGTTCTGCACCATTTCATTGACGGTTCCCTTGTCTTTTTTTAAGCGGCTTGAGAGTGCTGTAGGCAGTTCTATATGGGGTTATAGGAGGGCAAGGAGAGCTTTCAGGTATATCAAGTTAACAGACGAACAAGGTGGTTTCAAACTCCCAAACTTTAAAGCTTAAGTCTGGGCTACTTTTGTAAGTCGGATTCAGAGCCTACTTAAAGGACCTGCTCCGGGTAGGATTTGGTTTGCTTACCAGCTGGCCTGTGGCCCAAATACGGGGTTTTTACTGTACAAGACTACCAACCCTAATTATTACAAGAGGGTTCGATTCAAGGTAGTCAGACATATTGCCCGGATCTGGCAAGACATACGCACTGCCTATACATTACTTGAATTGCACAAATACATAACTCTTTGGGGAAATCCGAGATTGTCCGAAATATTTATTGACTCTGTGGGGAGAGGGTGGCAACGCTGTGGTATAACACAGCTTGGGCAGCTATATGATGAGCAAGGTTTTAGATCATTTGCATCACTGAAAGAAGAATTTGGGGTTTCACATAATTCGTTTATTAAGTACTTACAGGGTAGGGATAATTTTATTAATGGAGAAGGCTTATTAGCTCTACCTAGCTCTACTGAGGTTTATTTGCAATTTTTCAGATCTCAGGTCGGGCCTGTATTGGAAAAATCTATCAGAATTTTTTAGCGGCCGCTAGCGACGATGGTATACAGAATGTGGCTAAATTGAAACGGATTTTTGAAATTCACATTACAAATGAGGAAATGTATGAATCGTTGGCCACAATAAATACTGCGGATACCTCAGTTAACTTGAAGCTACAGCAACATCGGATTATGTTTATGTTGTGCTATACCCCTGAGGTCATCTCAAAGTGGGCTACGACCCATGCTTCTGTAAAGTCACGCTGCCCTAAGTGCCAAGAATATGCCGCTGATCTCTGTCATATGTTTGTTACATGTCCAAAGCTAAATATGTTCTGGGTTGATGTAACCCGCGAATTGGCTAAATTATCAGGCTATGATATTCAACTAACTGAGAACGAAATGTTATTGGGGGTAGTATCAGATCCGGGTAACTTACGAAATCTTCAGTTTTGATTTTTATAGTTTGTGCTAGTTTATGCATTGCCAGGGCATGGATTCAAATACTGAGTCCAAATATTACTGAATTTTGGGTATTACTGAGGGGATCTATGAAATGGAGTGGGCCTTCGCTAAAGCTAGAGGTCCACGCCCAAGGGCAAATTTTGAAAGGGTGTGGTCGAGCCTTCAGTGGGACTAGAAGATGCATTGTCTATGATATTTAATTTTACGTTACCGTCTGCAATCATTCGAAACTTTTTTTCTTGTTAGTGCATTTGTATTTCTCTCTGTGCTCTTTTCTTTTTCTGTGCTATATACGTTTAAGGTACTAAACTGATGGCTAATAAAATACAATAAAAATAAATAAATAAAAGAGATGGCTGAAGTATGAGGCTGCCACCTGATTTGCTTGACCGGGGGGATATTCGGCCATGACCAAGACATGATGGTCCAGACAGTGGTGCCAGAAGTCTTTCACCAAGTCTGACAGGGCTTTCAATCGGGTACTCCCAAGATGGCTGATGTACCATATCACCTATACATTGTCCATCTTGAGAAGAACGCAAAAATGAATCCTGTCCTAGGACCAACATCGAACCGCGAAGGACCCTGCCAGGAGTTCCAGGCAGTTGATGTGTAATTTTTGTTCTTGTCGAGACCAACTGTAACTTTTGCAAGATTGCCCCCCACTTTTTGCCTAATGTTGATGTACTTGTGACTGAGTGTGCCCTGGGTTCCTGCCAACCAGTTACCCAGGGCCTATGTTCTTTCCCTAAACTGATCTGTTGCAGTGACGGCTGGTGACATTTGAAAGTGGTGTTGCCTAAAATTCTTGTCATACTGCACCGCTCAAACAACCTAAGGGGGGTTCGGGCATCCCCCGAGAAAATTTTGAAAAAAGAGTGGACAAATGGTGCATATTCAAGCAAATTTGAGAAAGCAAGAAGGATATAAATGTACTTCTGCAACATGCGGGCAAAATGAACTTCAGATATTAACCTTGCTACCATAAAGATATTTTTTTCTGACATTTAACTATGATCAAGCTGGTCAAAGTCTACTTACTTGTTTGCAAAATGTATATTAAGATAGTAATTGTTTATAAAGCGCCTTGTTGGTTCTGTAAATAAAAACAGGTTTTTTTTCTGTGAACCTGAGAAGGAACCTTACTCGGTGTCAGTGGAAGAGTGACTTCCTACCCTTATATTTGCATCACATATGTCTTTGGTGCTCCCAGAACTAGCTTCAGTCCATTGATTGACACAGCTATGCCCGCTGAGCACTAAAACTCTCTGCATAGGCCCCCTCTCTAGCTTAGATACAGGGTAACACATGCAACCCTGTTTATTCCCAAGCATGGATGGCAGGAAATAGAACTGAATGTGCAACAGGATGTAACAGCACTTGTAATGATTCAGATACAAGACAATTATGAATGTGTATTGTTTGTCCCCATGCATATGTTGTTTTTTGGGATCAGCCTGGTGTGCGTGCCTAGCTGCATTGTTGGCAGTGTGCTGTGTAACTGTTTTGTGCACTTCTATGGAGGATACAGATGTGTCTATTGTGTGTTTTACCCCTGTGTGCCGCGTGTGTACTTATTACTTGTGAGTTGCCTTTTGTGTTATCACAGCTAGACGTTTGTTGTCCACCCCAAGCGTGCCTGTAGTGTTTCCTGTGAAGTTCTGCATGTCTGTTGCCAGGTTGATGTGCGTGAACTAGGACAATAAAAGAGCTCCGAGCAGATCTGAGCCTGAATATATAAATATAACTCACTGAAAAGGAAGAAACGAAACCAGCACATCACAGGAGGGAGGGGAATGTGCACATCTATCTGTGCAGACACAGGTGTGCCAGAACAACCAATCACCCCAGATATCACACCCTGCTCTGACACAGCACCCCAGACCTTATGTGCAGCGCAACTACGATTCCAGACCAGTAGTGAGACTAGCACAGACAGGCCTGCCAGTGCACCTCAACGCTTCCAGGACACCCCAGTAACCACCTGCTACTCCAGTACTGAGGCCTGCATGCAGCTCTATCAGTGTACCTCAATTCTCCCCTGCCGGATCCCTTAAATTCCGATACAGCCCTCCTCAAACAACCGCCAAATCTCCATGCACCGAATGCAGATGTTTACAGTGACAGTACAGATATATTATGGTGAACTCATCAGCGCCCTGATAAATTCTGGGAATTCATGCGGGAAAAGGCCCGTACTCTACTGCTGATAATCAAATTAAGTCGGCCGGCATGACTTGGGGGTAGTCGCGTGGAGTTTGGGGTGGGAGGAAGCGTTTAATGAAATGAATAATTTAAACATTACAAACTTACCAGGCGTCTCCTCCGCCGGTCCCGCGTCGCATCACGTGCGTCTCCTCTGGCAAGTGGCAAATCAGAAGACTGGATGCGACTGGGGGCGGCTACTAAGCTGTATCCCTGGCATTTGACAGGGCATAGGACGACTGTACGCCACCGCCCGAGCAGGATCCCATCTCCAGACTCCTGCACTACACTAGGCACGCGCAGCATGCCTAATGTAATGTCAATGGAGTGGGGGTGCTGAAATAAATAGCGCCTCTCGCAGATGCGCAGTCGGAGTCTGGACTCCTGCTGCTCTCGGCTGCATGCGCTATGCGTTTATTACTCTGTCATGTGCACCTCAGGCTGTGAAGCAGCTGCCAGCACAGGCCGGAAATGTAAACCGACGAATTGTCATAGCTGTCAATTCGTCTGCTTACATTTCTTGCTGCCCGATTAGTGAGCAGTTTTTCTTGTGCAGCGCTGCCCCGGTGCCCCTATGGACCAGCCACCACTGATCTGTTGCAAAACCCAATTGCCAACTCTCTGGCAACTTGTAAGTCTCTGGTAAAAGGTACCCTAGGTACCAAGGGCACAGTGACCAGGGAAGCACTCTAAGGGCAGCAGCAGTTATTGTGCCACTCTTAGAGGCCCTGTACCTTACACACACACACACACACTACGATTGCAGGCTGCGTGTTTTGGTGCCGAGCAAAGTGAAGAGTCAACATGGCACACAACACTGTGAGCTATGCTTACAATCCACTACCCTGACATAGATAAGCCACCCCTCTAGCTGGGTGCACTATGCTAGTGGTAAGGGTGCAGGTGCATGAGCCCTATACCCCTGCAGTGTCTAAGTCAATTCTTAGGCATTGTAAGTGCAGTAATGCCATACAGAGAATATGGTATGGGAGTTTGTCATTACGAACTCCACAGCACCATAATGGCTTGACTGAAAACTGGGAAGTTTGGTATCAAACTTCACAGCACGTTAAATCCACACTGATGCCAGTGTGGAATTTAGTGAAAAATGCACCCAGAGGGCATTTCGAGATGCCCACTGAAAAACAACCTAGCTATAGTGTCTTGGCTGAGTTGTTGCTTGGCAGCTGCCACCACCATAAATGTTTCTGGACCCCTTTGTCAAGAGCCTGCTGCAATAGAGGTCCTGAAACAAATCACATCCTGAGACGAGGTGCCAAGCCTCCTCCCCAGGATGGGCAGGGTCCACGAAGGGGAAGCTTCAAAGGCTTGCTGCCTTTGTGAGTTAACCCAGCCATTTGCTCCTCGCAGCTACTGGCCCTCACCAGTTCTGACCCATGCCTCGGGAGGAAGAATCAGCGGGGAAACCAAGTTAGGAGGAGCCAACCTCACCCCTCAGCAAGGTGAAGCACAACTCTCAGTCCCCACCATCCTGCAGATGGGGGAACCCAGCCAACCAGAGTGAGACGTATGCCCACTGGAGAGTGGCATAATAGGTGGTGTACACACCCCAAGGAAGGAACCCATTGGTCCCGACCTATACGTATGCCTGGCCAGTAGACATGATCCACACTGCCTCACATGAACGAGTCATCTACAACCTACAGGACCAATCTTACCTATTCTTCCAGACCAGGGCACCCTTCCTGCATACAGAGGCCAGCACCGGGGACAATCACACAGCTGGGGCCACAGAACCCCCTCCTCCTGCTCGTCCCATGCCCATGCCTCCACCACTCGCCACAGTCGACACGTAAGCTGCAGCATACAAGGTTGCCCGATGCACCTTCCGCCCTGTCCTCCTCACCTCCCACTGTACTCTCATAGAGTCGCAGCCTCCCACTTTTTTTTCTATCTGCACCCTTCCCTATCTTCTCAAATGCACACCCTATGCAGGTTATACATACATAGTCTACCCCTATATATTCATCTGTCACAAACTATATTCCACGGGCTGTCCTGTCATTTTCTGTCATTTCCTTTCTCTTCATAATCCAAAACCCTGCCCCAGATCCCTCCCTACCCCTTACCCCTTCCCCCTCCTCCCTTATGTCTCCCTGCCCTCTCTTTTCCGTCTCCTCTCCCCCACCTCCCCAGGCACCACAACCCAGCACTGTGGGGGCGCTGTTTCTCAGACTCTTAGTCGATGGTCCCACATCCACACCCACGAGTTCAAGGAGGACTCTAATGATGCTCACGGACAGTGTTGCAACCCCAAAACCCACCTCCATACTCCACAACTACACATCCCCACACCAAGACTAGTGGACAAAGTGGAGCAGGACATCTTCCCTTATCTTCAGTCGCTGACTGTACCCTCTCTCTATGACCGCATATCATCATATATCCTCCGCAAATGTCCTCTTACACCTCTGAACGCAGTTACAATTCCACCAGCATCACCACCATCCCTGTGATGCACCATGCACACGTTTACCCACTCTGGGGTACTCCCCCGACTGCTTGACCTCTAAGGGGACATTTGTTGGGCTTTTGGTGCTATACCATCCACAAGGGATGGTGAACCTCCCACTAATGGATACTAGTTCCATCAGAAAAGGAATGATACATTGTCGAGTAGGACCTATGAGGTCACTCAGTCCACCCACCACATACTTGCGCTTCCCATCTTAAGGACTTTTCCCCAGTCCCTCCTCCTCCCCGGCCTTCTCCCCCTATTTGCTATATATCATTTCATGTTTATAAGATGCAAATGCCAGCCATCCATGTTTTCATATTACTATTGTTTTTTAGTTAAAGCATTTTGGTGGCAGATGTTGAATCTTCAAGAAGTATATTTCCATGACTCTTTAATAAAGAATTACAGCACAAAAAAAAGAAAGTGCACTGAGTCCTAAGGCCAGCAAACAATTATTCAGCAAAACTGGAGAGAAGAAGGCAAAAGGTTTGGGGGAAGACCGCCCTAAGGCTGACAGGTCTAGTGGGATTCTAAAGACCTGTTGTTTCCAGTACATAACAAAGTGGTCTTAGAGTCATTCCCTTTCTTATAATTGAATGGCTGCTTTTGATTCAATGGTTTTCCTCCCAGTTCATTTTTGTTTCCCTGGTAGCTATTTTGGATAAGTTGTATCCTTTCACTTTAAACTCCAGGAGATTCTTTTTTATTTTATTTTAAGTAGTCCAAAGGAGTGCATGAGTTTCTTGTGTCTCACCCACATAGCCTTTTGTTGGTTATTCCAAGACCTTAGAGTGGGCTTAGAGCCCACTCACTGCTTCCATTGTTTGGCATTTTTGTCACTATCATTTGCTTGTTTCTTATTCAGTGGCTTTTATTCCCAATCCTATCTCTTCTTGTGTTTGTACCTCACTTGGAGCATAGCTTCTTTACCATTCTTTTAATTTGCTGACTCATATCCTTCCACTGCTAACATTCAGAGAACTATTTTTGTGATCTCGCTATAGCTCCAGATATCTGTTGGGAACAAGCATTGTATGCAATACTTCCTGAAGCCAACCCTTTCTCATGATTGGATAATGTTTCTGCCAATCTAAGTTGCATTGCTCTTCGTTGTTACTTTCCTTCTGTTCTTAATTTGACCCATCCATGGGAGAATTTTGGTTTCACCATTGATTGATTCGTCATGCGTCCTGCTGCAAATGAGGCATTGCATTTATGTAAACAGAGCCATGTTTAAACTAGGTTTGGAAGTGACTGGCATAATTTGCTTTTGCGCTATTGTGCAGGATTACGCAGAATTATGTGAGAAGCGTAACTGCAGGAAAGTTACTTTTTAGACATGGTTAACCCCCACTTGTTGCCTGAAACATGATGTGATTTTGACTGAAAGTGCACTGGGTCCCTGCTAACCAGGTCCCCAGTGCCAGATCTCTTTCCCTGAACTGTACCTTTGTTCCACAATTGGCGCAACTTCAGCCCCCCTATAAGTCCCTAGTAAATGGTACCCCTGATAGCTAGGACATTGGAACTGAAGAGGGTCCACTTGGGCAGTGGCATGTTTTGTGCTACCCTATGGACACCTCACCAAGATCATGCACACTGCCAGTGCAGTATTTGTGTCTTTGTGCAGAGAAAACTGAAGAGTTAATATGTCCCACACTGCATGAGATATAGATAAGCCACCCCTACAGCAGGCCTTCTAGTCCTAAGGCAGGGTACACTATAATTGTATTTGTGTTTATAAAGTGCAACACTCATCCCAATGGACATCACTGCGCTAGGATAGACGAAAATCAACTTAGGGGGAATATAGTGGCATAGGACACAGACCATCGGCACTTGACCCTTAACCTGTGAAGCATCACAGCTTAAGCCCTGAAAAACTACATTTTCAGCCCTTTTCTGAACTTCATGTGTTCGTCAATGATGCGAAGCTCCAACTGGAGTTTGTTCCAGTGAGTAGCCACCAAATGGCGGAAAGAGCGACCTCCAGCGTTTAGCTTTTGTTATGCATAAAGGTTTAGCTAGGGCGTGATTGCCTGACCTAAAGTCTCATGGATGGACATAGATTTCCAGTTTGTCCTGCAGGATTCTAGGTCCGGATTCATGAAGGGCCTTATGCGCATAGCTTAGTAGTTTAAACATGGCTCTTTGTCTCATGGGCAACCAATGAAGCTCTTTCAGGCAGCTTGACGCAGAACTAAACTTGTTCCTATTACAAACCAATTTGACAGCTGCATTCTGAATGACTTGTAAATGGGAAAATAAATAGTCAGACATGCCGACATAAAGTACATTTTCATAATCTAGACTGCTAGTCAGTAAGGCCTGAGTGATGTTTTCCTCCAATTCAGTCAAATCCAAATAAAAAGACTCCTCAGTAGTTTTAGCATGGCAAAATATCTACCACACAGTGCTCGGACTTGGTCTTGCATACGTAACGTGTTGTCTACCAGGAATCCAAGGTTTTTTACAACACGTTTGGGTGCAGGAGCAGTGCCTAATGAAGGGGGCTACCAGGTTGTGTCCCAGGATAACTGTGCACCACCAAAGACCAGTATCACCTATTTCTCTGCATTTAATTTCAAGCAGTGGTCAGACATCCAACCTGGAGTTTCTGAAAGGCAGTTACTTGAGTTACTCTTGCTGTTCTCTTATTTGTCCTCGAAGGTTATTAACAACTGCATGTCATCAGTGTAGTACCAAGTGTAAACCCCCCATTTCCTGCCAATCTAGTCCAACGGGGAGGCAGAGGCATTAAAAAGAGTAAGGCTGAGGGAGGCTCTCTGTGGAATATGACTCTACAATCTCCACGTCCATTCTTGGGCATTGGAAGTGCACAGGAAAGCCATAAAAAGGCTATGGGCTGAATACTTGTCAGGACAGGTTCCCCAGCTCCATGGTAGCTTCTCTGTACCCACAGATATTTGGTACCAAACATCTTGTCTTAATAAATCCTCACTGATGCCATTATAATTAGTGCAGGCAGAGGACATCTCAGAGTGTCCCCTGAAAACCTACCAACTACTAGTGGGGTTACTGACTGGTCTCAGCCAGCCTGTCACCACTAGACATGTTTCTGGCCTACTGGAGTGGGAGCCTTCGATCAAAGGAACTAGGAACAAAACTTGCTCTGGGCAGGGGTGTTTCACTCCTCCTCCAAGCAAGATCTACCATCCAGGAACGGAAGCTACAAAGTGCATGACACCTTTGAAATGCGACCTAGGCCTCTCCAGTTAGTGGAAAATGCCAACCCCCCTGTCCTGACCCCACAGTCAGCCAGCAACACCCCTCAGATGGAGCAGGTGATGTGGACTCCACTCTTTCAATTTCTCCACCTTGGGTTGGAGAGTATTAGCCTGTCAGGGTTGAGCCCCTTCCCTCAGGAAGTGGTCACATAGAGGGTGTAGACACAATAAAGGTAAGTAGCCTATTGCCTTCTACCTGTCACTCCCATTAACACCCCTATATTTAGTATGTAGTTGTCATCCCTCGACCCAGATCTTCAGATTCAATGGACCTAAAGAAGAACTGGACAAAGAAGTGCTGCTGAACCCGAGAACAGAGGGCCTGTTACAGAATTTTGGCACAAAACACTGCATGCTGTTTCAAGACTCGACCATTGTGGTGTGCTGTCTCGCCCTGCTACTGTGAGGACTCTTAGAACCCCAGAAAATCTCCAGACTTTTGGCAATCACCAAAGAACTCCCTTGGAGTAGAGGACCCGAGGCACCGAACCCGCAGAGTCCATCTTTCCGACTTCCCAGCGACGCTGACGCAGGAATCAAACCAGAAGAAGTACAGCAGCTCGTGAGGGTCAGATCTTTCTCTCATCAAGTGTGAAGACACCAGGACCTACTAGAGCTGTGCCGAAGCAATGCTCTGGGTACCGGACCCCCTGTAACCCACATCAAGATGAAGAGTCTAATCCAGACTTCAACCGCCCAGGAAGCAAGCACCTGTCAAGGGATGTTAGAACACCTGCGACCCACTTCATTACAGCCCCACTGATGAACCTGCTCGCCAACCAGCCGACCCGGCCCTCGTATCGACGAACCAGCTATGCTCCCATGCTGCTGAGGACCTTGCAACCTGATCCCTCATTCAGCTTCCCTCAGACTTACACGTAAATCCCATTGCGAGACTGCTCGCCATAAGTGCACGTTTCTTTTTGCATGCACACGCAGGCCATTGTCTTCAAGCATTGCGAAATCCAATAGCTCGTCCTTTAAGAGTCAGGAACGATTGACTTGCTTTGACAACGCTTATTTCATTTCTTTGATGCATTTTCACAAGAATTGGTTCAGCAGAGCCCAGAAAATGTTAACAGGCTGACGACACTGGGGAGCAATGACAGGTGTAGCCTGATAGGTTTCCCAAAAATCCTACTGCATCTTACAGAGAGGGCACTTGGAGCTTTTCTGTGGGATGTATCTGGAGCTCTTGAGTTCAGTCAGAGAACGAAGCGTTTATTACGAGTGGTCTGCCCAGCACAGGTTCTGGATGCTGGGTCCTGACAGAAAAAAACCAACCATATGCAATGCATTAGGTCTCGCATTTGCGAGAGTTTAACCTATTGGCATTGTAAATGGCAATGCCTTTTATTTATCTTTTAAAAACCAACACATAAATAAAAGGCATTGCCATTTACAATGCCAATAGCTCAAACTCTAACAACTGCAAGACCTATTTCCTTGCAAATGCTTGTTTTTTGTTGGTGAGATAGGTTTATCTCACTTGTTTTAATGAATGGACGAGGACAGGAAGGACCTGGGGGTAATGACACTAAGCACATACACCCCTGAACTCAGAAAGCATTCAAATAGAAACCAGCTTCCAGATGCTGGTGGAAGCCAAAAATGGACAGATAAATATACAATTGGGCTCCCCAAGACACATGCTTAGTAAGTAAGGTAAGGCAAAATATGACTCATGTTGATAATAAATGTTGCTATTACTGAGTTGCTGTGGATTTAAAATTATATCATTCTCTATGGTAAATGTAAGCAGTATGATTGTTAAAAAAACATAAACATAGGGAGTGATAGAGAGGGTTAGTAGCCATGAATTTAATGGCACATACCATGGCCTGAAAGCTATTCCATAAAAGTATTTTTGGCCATTCTTGTCTACATTAATCCCTATCAGAGAAGGTTCCATAAAAAATCTCTGAAACACATAATTGTAGCACTTACTTAAGTCAGAGCCTGGACTTAATTCTAATTCTGATGCTTCACTTCTCCCTTACGACACCATGGCTGAAACATCACCACATATCATAGAAATATGATATGCACAAGTGTATTTCTGCTGCTGAAAATTATCGTAATTAATTAAGATATTGTTAAAAACATTTGAGTACAGTACCATTACACTAAGATTCGTTTAAATGTCAAACAATTAGAATGTGCAAGAAATGTGTCAATGCCCAGCTCACCTGAGTTTCTGTTCAGTTCTGATGGAGGTTGAAGACAGTCCGACCCCACCCTGAAACTGCTTGTTCCAGCACACTAGTTTTAGACAGTGCACTAAGAACCAGAAGCTCAAGGGAAGGGGGGAAGTGGATAAAATAAAAAAAGAGAGACAACACCGTTCTTGCGTTTCCACTGTTGAAGTGCTGCTAAAATCTGCGGCCCTCTCTGACTTCTGTAGAAACTGGTGCCTAATGAAACATAAACAAAGAACATGTAAGTGCAACCTATTCCAAAATGTGTTCCTGACTATCCCTTTATTTATTAGAAATTCTCTTCTAAAAGTACCTCTTGGATCCTGGTCTCTAGCTTCCAGTTTTGGAATGTGTTACTGTTCTGGGATGTGCTTTCTATTACTGTAAAGCTTCTATGAAATTAAACGAATACCATTATCAGAATTACCAATATCAAACATTCACCTTAATATAACTAAAGCCTAAATTCTTAATAGCAAACTCACTTTTCACACATTTCCAGAATTTTTATAAAACGAATACTGTACTTTTACATCAAAATACAGCAAGTAATTTGTGCAAGTCCTTGATTTACTGTTTGCCTTGCTGTTAATGGTTTCCACTGTTCGATTCTTAAAAGTTCCATGTAAAACAATGTTTATTTCACAAAGTTCCACAAAGAATTTTTGTAACAAAGGGTTTGAATCACAATGTTCGTGGGAGGTATCTTGTTCCAAATTGTCTATACACGTATCCAGAAATCGCTGTCAAAGTTCTTTCAGGTAATAAAAAGTTTTGCACTTACTTGTTGCTGGAAAGGGATACTGATCCGTCTAACCTTGTCCTCTTTCTCTTTTGCAGGTCGATTGTATTGGACAGGAGAGGGGCTGAGGCAAGGAGGAGCCGGAAACCGGAAGAAGGAAGAGCCAGCAGCCGCGCCTGTTGAAGCCGATGAAGGTCTGTAGAGAGCAGGAGTGCCAGCGCCGAAGGATTTGTTCTCAAGTAAGCGGGAGGTAGACGAGCACAAGCACTGGGTGAGGCTCAGGGGCTGCCTTTTATAGACAGGGCTGGGTGTGGTTCGAAGAGCTGGCTGTGGTTCGAAGAGCTGGGTGTGGTTCTCACATGCTGCACATGTTCTTGAAAGGTGTGCAGAGATTCAGTTATTATGCAAATGAGTTGAATTAACACATGGCCTAGGGAGGAGTGCTCTAAAGAAGCCTTGGTAAAAGCAAGGTCTAATGTGTAAACAAGACAGCAATGTCCAAACTTGTGAGTACATTGAGCAACATACACAGAAGCCTAAGGCGGGGGGTTGCGATAACAAGAAAGGCTTTCAATAGTATGTTTAAAAGAGAGCTATTACAGAGACCACTAGTGCAATGAAGGGGACATGCTCTTTGCTGTGCACAAACCCTAAAAAAATGTCACATTATTAACATACAATTATTGTGCAATTACATCAACAATTATAGCAATTCCCTGCAGATAGTTAACTCATGAAGAAACAAATTCCATTAGCCCTATCCATTGTTCTGTTCATTTAATTTATTGCGCTCCCTTTTAATTACTGCTAAAATGAATAACATTGTTTTCTTCATGCAGAAATGAAATTGGTGCACTTTCAGCAAAGAAATACAAAATACCCCAATGGTAGAAGACACTCCTACCTAAATTTTACTTCTTTAAAGTGACATGTTAATGCTTTCTAGAATAGATCTTCAAAACAAAAACAATCGAAATTGTTTGTCAAAATGCTGTGGCAACCCTAATCTGAAAAACAACCAATTAAAGTCCAAGGTCCAGCAGTAGGGAACAACGGAAACCAAAACTGTCCTTATAGGCTAAGGAGAATCGGACTGAAGTTGTAAAAGTATTTAATTACTTTCTTCTGACATTTTCAAGAAACAATTAACAAATTAGGCACAAGTGAAACATTTCAAGTAAAGATGAGATTGGCTTTATGTAGACACTATAGTGGGCAATCACAATGTGAGTTTAACCGCTTCCTTGCGGCGCCGATTCCGCCCCTGTGCTGGACATTCCAGAACAGGGTGCGGTTGTGACGGAACCGTTCCGTCATCAGCACAGCTCGGCCGTGACTGATGACGGAACGGTTCCGTCACAAGCATCGAAGGGGTTAAAGGAGATTACAGAAAGAAGTATATTCTTATGGTAGCATCCTTGCTAAAATATGGGAGATAAGTGATGAACCATTTATAAACCATGAAACTGAATGTTATTTAAATCATCAAGTATTTTATGAAGAGCTGCTGAGGACCTCTTGTACCTCACATTTAACGATTCACAGTATACAACTGATTAATATCTATTCTAGTCTCTATTTTAAAATATGTAGATGTTTCGCGTTCTACCTGTGGTGGAATAAAAACATATGGAAAGATAGAGGGAAAGAGATCTAGGCAGGAGACAGAAAACAGAAAAAGCAGTGGAGGTTGAACGGAGAAGGTAACTTCGAACGGGATGGGGATGGTGGGGAATAAGGAAGGGAGAGTGCGAAGATGAGAAGAAGCATAGAGACCTGGAGTATAGACCACGGAGAGATGGAGTCAGTAAGGACTGAGGCGCAGGGAGGGACAGACCATGAAAGTTAAAGGCAGGAGAGAGGAGGCAAAGAAAGATGGTAAAAATATCGACGTGAAGTTAGTGGAGAATGACACGCAGGCGAGACCTAAAAAGATTCCGTTCCCCAACTTTTCCTTTTCAAAACTGTGTCCCAGGACGGCAGAAATAGCAAAGACCTTCAGAAAAGACTCAGCTTGCTTTCTTGGACATTCGGGATGGGCAGAGAAGGAAAAGGGCGCTGTCTCTTACTTACTACCCAGCGAAGACACGGACAATGTCCTCTTCTTGCTGGCAGCTGGCCCCACCCCTCTCTTTCTATTATTCCCTCTATTTCTGTCTTGCTCCTCACTAACTGAAAACCGTGACTTGAAGAAACGGTTCACTACCTCTCTTTCCTTCTTTCATTTAGTTGCTTCCCTGTGAAATGGATTAAAAAAAGACAAGTGTGCGCCTCGCACTGACAAGGAGAGGAGGAGGGCGCAGGGGGAGGGGAAGAGAGGAGGGGGCCTGTACCGGATTCCCTTGTGGGGGCGAGCAGGAACCATATGTCAAAGCTCGCTCCCGAAAGGGAATCGCCAAACGTGCACGCGTTGCCATTGAAGGCAATGCAATGCGTGCACGTTTTTGGCAGCCAAACTAAATCGATGGCTAAAGGTCTTTTTCCTATGCAGCTCATGCGCGCTGCGTAAGCGAGACCTAAACAGCGGTTGATCAAAGGAAGAGAAATGCATCTTCCCAGAAGCCGGAGAACTCGCCTGCAAAACTGTTAAGAGCGCAGCCAAAGGGTGATAGACGACCGCCCTTTGAGTAAGGCCTACGGGATAGACGGCTTTGTGCTGGGAAGGCCAGGAGCTAAGCATTTGTTTGTTTACATGTTAATAATGGTATTGAAATTAAAATCCGCTCAGGGTAAAAAAAAAAAAAATATGGTTATGCTGCCCTTCAAGTTGCATATTTGGAAAAGAAAATACAAGTTCCAAAAGCAGGCTGTGTCCATTTGTGCAACTAATTGGACTGTGAGCGCGAGATTATTGTCAGGCGCTGCCCTGATGCTACCTTTTGAATCACAGTACTGGAGCCATTTTCATTAGTACCAGTTACATGTTTTCACTAAAGAATGACTGCCTTGTTTAACTTTGAACAGACAACATTTAGGTCTAGCTTGACAGCATAACTTTCACAGCAACTTATGTGATCAACAAAAAGAGCTTTCCTGGGTACTACTGACAGTGGGGGACGAGTTTTGGTGTTGGTTAGTTGGTTAGATGTAGGAGGGAAGTAGGATTACCATAGTACACTCCACACGCACACGCACACACACACACACACTCACACACAGCCCTCAGAGACCAAGTTTAATGTAGCCTAAGACTTTTGCCATATTGAAAATGCCATAATGCATGGCATTGTGGGCCAGTTTGTAATAAGGCAAACAAAAGTGTTAAAAAAGTGGGTAGAGTTGGCACCGGGAACATTTACCCCATTGGTTATGGAGTGCACAGGAATCCTAAACAAATGTGGCATATTGAAGCATCCTCTTCAGAATACTTTCTGGACCTGCAGAAGATCAGAATAGGACTGGACCTGCTGTCTGTTACCTGTTAGGAGCCATAGAGGACTGGACCTGTTCCCTCTTGTTTCCAGGACAAAAACGTTTACTCCTGGGGTTGGCTAACCTCCTGGGTGGGTGCCGGGAGACAACAAGCTGCATCTGGCCCTTTACTGGACATGTCCAACTGATCAAGGGCAACTGGACCTGAAGTGGACTCTGCTGTTGGCCTCTGCCTGACAGCCTGCCAGTCTAGGTGCATCCCCTTCATTTGAGATGTCATCAGTGATGTCATAGAACATGTCATGAGTGATGCCATATGTGATGTCATAAGCAGTGCATGGCGGGGTGCACGTTTTAGCTAGTGCTGCTAACTATAACATGGGAATTTCTGTGTGTTTTTAAGTCCAAAACATTAGTGTTGTCACTAAGAAATACCCTTAACTAAAACGTTACTATAACTTTCATTTTTTTCAGTGTATTTCTAAGGTTTAAAAACAATCAAAAACACATTCTTTTATCACACATACCATAACATTCCTTAACCTTTGTTTTTTACAGTGAATTTTAAAGGTTTTGTAAAAATAAATATATATTTAAAAATACATAGACACTAACTTCTTCAACATTGATTTCACTGAGAATGTTCAACTTCACATATACAGAAATATTCATAGCATCGTTTTCATACTCTTTGTTTGCATCTTTACATAAACTTCATATTTATATTTCAAAAAGACACTGAATTCTTTTTCCTTTCCTTTTACTTTGTACATTCATTTTTAAGGTGTGTGATTGCCCTCGCGAGAGGCTCCTAAGGTCGTAGAGTTTCAAATCTCCTTCTAACCTTTTTTTTATAATTTCTTTTTCATCTGGTCAGTTTTATTGATCACTAATGTTTAATAATAATGTCAGTACAGTATGTATATTGGATGACTTATTTTGCTTACATAGGTATGGCTCTTGCGAGACGATCATGGGAGTAGAACACACAGTCCCTTGAATGGACTACGTAGGGGCTGTACTTCGTGTATAGCTCTCGCAATCCACTCGTGAGATAGTAAATTTGGAATGTAATGCATAACAGTGTATTATTGTCATTTTGAAGAAATTAAGACATGAGAAGTATTATTTAAGACTGGCCTCTCCACACAGACCTCTGTCTTAGATGACTGTTTTGCGTAGTAGTGTATGTGGAGGGACTGGCCTCTCCAAAGAGACCCATCTTATGCATGACGGTGTCCACAGTAGGATTTCTGGATGGACTGACTCATTCACTAAGACCTATCTCTTGTATTACAAGTATACATAATAGGGTATGGGCAGAGATTGGCCTCTTCACTTAGACCTCTCTCTTACATCGCAGGTGTGTGTAGTAGCAAATAGAATTCATTTGAACCACTATGTCTGACCATTTACAAACCGGTTCAAGATCCAATTTGGGAACCCCCCACTCTCTGTTCTCCTCCTCTGACACATTCCAGTTTCCCTTCATAAGGGGCTCAAAATTTACATTAAAATCCCCCCCACAATTACATTAAAAGGAGAACAGTGGCTTTCCAGTAAATCTTCCAAGAGCACAAGAACCTCTGATTTTCTGCCCCACGTACTTCTCACATACAAGTTGTAGACATAAACTGGTACAATATTTGGAAACTTAAGTCTTAGGACCAGGAGATCTCTGTGGTTAGTGGGAATAGTTTTTACTACTACCCCCAGGTCCTGTCTTAACCAGATAGTTAGCCCACCAGATGGTCTTCCCCTCCCTTCCTTCACTACAGGGATGCTATAATTTAAGTAGCCAGGGAAATGCACTTGCTCCATTGCCCATGTTTCCTGGAATAGGCATAGTTCATGTTCTTGGATAAATAATGCCCACTCAGGTGACTCTAACTTAGTCTTTAGGCCAGCTATGTTCCATGAAAGAACGGAGCCATGGCCACTGACACGAGGCACAGAGCAAGTCTTCCCTGTAGAGTCTTGATAAGGAATGGGGGGGGATAGAATCATCAGTGGGACAGGCCCCTAGGGTTCGATTTATAAGGGAATTTGCTAAGATACAACTAGGACCCTCTCCAGTAGTTTCTTTTTTGTCTTTTTTACTGGCTGATTCAATAGAGGGTAGGATAGATTAATCATTGGGACAGGCCAGTGGAATTTGATTTATAAGAGAATTTGCTAAAGTACAACTAAGATCCTCTCCTGTGTGTGTAGTAGAGTGAGGGGAGGGCCTGGGCTCTTCAGTAAAACCTCTGACTTTTATGAAGAGTGTGCGTACTAGAGTATGTGGAGGAAGTGAACTCTCCACAGAAACCTCTCTCTTGCATGACGGGTGTGTGTAGTAGAGTATAGAGAGTAACTGGCCTTTCCGCTGAGACCTCTGTCTTGGATGATGAGTGTGCAGATGGGGGTTTGTGGAGGGACTGGCCTTTCGCTGAGGCCTCACTCTGTAATGATAGATGTGCATAGTAGGGTGTGGGCAGGTACTACCCTCTCCCTTAAGACCTCTCTCTCTCTAAATTGATAGGTGTGCATTGTAGGGTGTGGAGTCACTGACCTCTCTGCTGAGACCTCGCTCTGTAATGATAGATGTACATATTAGGGTGTGGGGAGGGATTGGCTCTCCTTTCAGACCTCTTTCTCAGATGATGGGTATGCATAGTAGGGTGTTTTGTTGAGCCTTAACACCACTCACAACTCTTCTCAAACCAATGAGCATAAATAATAGTGTCTAATTTACACCATATCCAGTAAGACTCCTTCATACAGTAACAAGCGTGCATAGCAGAGTGTATTCAAACATCATCTAACCCTTCCTACTTTTCACAATCCTGCGAGAGTCTCGCAAGATCGTAACTTTTTTTGAAAAAAGATCTAACCTCATAAACATCGCAGTACTTATCTGTTACATACTTCTCAAAAACAAGGACCACAATATGTAATCTTACTAATAGAGTGTATTGAGAGCTCATCTGCTCTTTTTTACTATTCATGATCCTGCGACAGTCCCACAAGATCGTAAAAATTACTTAAAAACAATATACACTCATTATCTTCATAGTAGTTATCCCTTAGACACCTCCTCTCTAAATCTAGGTGAACACTATGCCTTTCTGCTGCCCCCTTATATAGTTTTTTTAACTTCATTTCCACAACACCTCCAGGTTTTCACAGTAATGGCGCACAGTTAATTTCTAATATTCCAAAAGCCAGCAAATCACTCTTGCTGGAGGCTCCCACAAGAGCATGAAGGCTCACAGGGAAAACAGGACTCTTGACCAATTATAGAGCTCTATTTTTGATTTTGCACTCTCGCGGTACACCGCAGAACTCTTGCGAGCCCATCTACTAAAATATTAATTATTTTTTCATCCTTAATAACTCAAAAACTACTGAACAAATTTACACCAAGTCACAAAAAGCACAATATGCGGACAGAGATCTAGCTTCCTGCTGAATTTGCTAATTCCATTCAGCTGTTTTTGCTAAAACCTGTCTTAAAGAAGTCTAAGTAATTTCTTGGCCCTTGTTTTAACGACCACCCCAAAACATCCTAGGAAGGATTTGAGGTGGATGAACTTTCTTTTTGGAAAGTTTTGTGGAGATTCGTCAAACAGAGCCAAAGTTATTAGCAAACCAAAAAATGCTCTGTCTATGGAAAAGTAGATCTTGCTATAACTACCTACTGGTGAGACACATTGAGACACCACACATACCACACACAGACCAACCACACACACACACACTTACTCTGCTTATTAGTTATAAACCATTACTTTGTTTTCTGCACCCTATTTATTTAATGTATTTGAGCATACTTCTTGAGAAAAGAGGAAGGAAGCTTTAACTAATCAATAAAAGGCCAACAAGGGAACACCTGATGATGTCAATGTACAGTTTGTTACATTAAAGGATAACAGTTAAGTAAAAGTAAGGAGTGAAAGCAGGAGATAGACCAGACCTTGAAGATTATAATGCACACTGACTGCAATCCAATGTCAAGAGGCCCAGAGGAAGGCGCAGAGTATCAAAGTTACCTCACTCAAGGTAGTGTGTAAAATAGAACTTGTCATGAGATGTGATGGTCATAAGCAGTGCATGGTGGAGGTGCAAGTTATATTCTCTCATTTTTTAAGTTAAAAATGTTGATGTTGTCACTGACACATTCACCTAACTATAACATTACATTAACCTTTATTTTTTTTCAGTGAATTTCTAAGGTTTTTAAATGTAGAAAAACAGATTTTTTTTTATCACACAGCAATAACGATATTTTGCCTGTGGTGTTTTTTTAATTGAATTTCTAGGTTTAAAAAAATGAAAAGTAATATTTTATTAACATACGTAAAGCATGGTAGCCAACCACACCCTATGCACAGCCTTTAACTGTGCACAGCAGAGGCATGACCTCCTCCCTGTGCCTAATTAAGCCCCGAGGATCCCATCTCCCGCAGCTGAAGTGTAAATGAAAACGGGAGGGGGCCCCCTCCCGAGCCTTTATAAGCTCCAGGGAACCCTTCCATTGGGCTGTATCTTTTTTAAAAGGGGAGTGGGGTGCATGCTCCCTGTCCGCAAGTCTATTTTGGCCCCTAGGGATGGGGTCTGCAGGGCCTGCATCACTTATAGGTAGGTGTCTCGGTGCCCACCCTGGGCACCCACCAAGCACAATGTTGGGGGCAGGAGGAGGAGCCCTACGACCGCCGCAGCCAAAGCCAGCTCACTGCATAGTGCGGGAACCAGCCTTGCCCCTGCTCAGAGGAAGCATCTATTTATGCTGCTCCCCCTGGGGGCAAGCAATACGTTGTTCTGTTGGGCAGGGAGACAGAACACAAGTCTGCTCTCAGCCAGCAGGAACATTTTTAACGCTCCTGGCAGCTTATAATAAACTTAGGGGCATATTATCAAGACAGGCGATACAATTATCGCAGTTTTAGAAGCACAAAACTGCCCCTAAAATGACAATAATGGGCTTGTTAATATGCTCTATGGAATTTACCACCAACTTGTAGTTGGTGGTAAATAATGAATCCTAACATGGGATATGCACTCATTTAAGTGCTCCCTACATTAGGAATCTAAGAAATCGGTAATTTACTGATTCCTTAAATTACCGATTCGGTAAATTACCGAATCCTTAATTTCGGCCCCCTACATAAGAAAAGCCTATTACCGGTCGGTAACGGCCGAAATTCGTTAATTTCGGCCGTTTCCGACCGGTAATGGGCCACCTACATCTGGCCCTTTGTCTGCTCTTTTGTTTGAAGTGCAGAACACACACAAAATTGGCCTTTCTAAGCCAATAACAGCAGTTAACTCCGTTAAGGATAATTTTGTGAAACACAAGTAAAGAATATTGCGTCTTCAGGATGGTCTAGAAATGTTTCTGTTCAAGCTGGTATACCTCTACATCAGTTGCCTCTCCCAAATAATGCTAGCAATCTTGCAAATGAAGAGCTATTTTTTAAATACATTGTTTGTAGACTTGAACTAGTGCTCCTCCCTCAGTACAGCTAAGCTAGAGATTATTCCAATGTTCTAAAAGTGGGTAAAAAAGGGCAAAATAGCTTGGAATGGAAACGGATCAGCGCTGCAGTCTGGCAGAGGGCAGGAAGATGAACAGGCAATAGCCAGCTCTTCAACTGATCATAATCAGGGCCGGACTGACTACCGGGCGTTTTGGAATTCTGCCGAGCTGGGGGCTGATTTCACTGTGGTGGGGGCTGATTTTGTTCCTGGAGACCTGGGTGTACTTCGAAATAATTAAAGCAAAATGAATTTTGTTCAGTACACGCAGGTCCCCATCAACGAAATCAGCCCCCAGCTCAGCAGCATTCCAAAACGCCCGGTAGCCAGTCCGGCCCTGATCATAATGCACCTGTGCAATATGGTGTGCTGAGCTAGGCTATGAATGAGGGTAAGGTGGATAAATTGACATGAAGCCAAAAGAGTACTACGAAGAAAAGAAAAATCGAAAATATTAGATTTCTCAAATGAAAATTTTTAAAATTGCATTTTCCAAAGGTCCTTGATATGCAGAGTCCGGGGGTGGGGGGGATTCTTCGGATCTCCCTCCCAAATGTGGTATTTTTTGTTGCTCCCACTTTGTCGAATGAGCATCCTATTGGGATGGAGGAGAGACCTTGAGTAGCACCGACTACTCTTACTTTGCTGTCTCCCACATTTAAGGGAGTTTCAATTCCTTTATGTACTGACTTGTTCGTACCCTCTGGAGTTGGAGGGGGAACAGGAAGCGTGGCCTCTTTCCAGCTGGAGTTGGGGCTCAGGGAAGTTAGCAATCTGGATGGGTGGACTTGAGAGGGAAATTTTCACATAGGAAGGTCAAATAAAGGCTAGATGCTGTCTAATCCATTGAGTGGGAAAAATACAGAGTTTGGCTCTACTGAAGCATCTGTTTTGCACCCCGGTCCGTGGCATAACCATGGGACAAAAAGCTTTCATAGAGGGATTGGGATCCTTTATACATTCCCCCGATAGGATCCACACAACAGACTTGTGGGGTGCAGAAAGCTTTGTTTTCTGTTTTGGATTTTATTTGGCTATTTGACAATTAATCTCTACTGTTTAATAGAAGTTCCATTCTTAGTTCCTTTTTGGGGATCAAAGCCCTAAAGCTAGTTAAAAATTGTGACATTTCTAATGTGTTGATTCATTCATTTGGTCCGTCCTCCCATTCTAGAGTAAGCTTCTGCTCCTTGGCTAGCTCAAATCTTGTTGTGCGGAATTGCAAGTATTTTATCAAGCGAGGGATTAATGTTGTCCCGGTTGCCGATCATTGGGAATCCTCGATCCAATTTAATGCAGTAGTTCCTGATGCAGTGGGGGAGAATTTTGATTATAATCCCAAAGATATTGTTATTTCACTAGGGCAAGGTGGCTGTGTAATTATCATGGTCACCAGTCCTATAACCTATCCTCTGGATGGCGATCTGAAGGACGATCTTGTTCAGTGGCGTTGAATGGTGGGAGCCTTGAATAATGCCCACCCTCTAATAAGGAGCAACATGCCCTTGAGGTAGCTTGGATGGGTTATTTCTGACATGGAATATGTCAGGGTTGGTACAAAATGAGGAAAAATAAAATTTTCTGGAATCTCTGAATCCCCGCATCATGTGCCTGCAAGAAACCTGGTCATGTACAGAGTTTGATTGCAGTGGATACTTTGTATATTGCTGTCATGTAAGACATTCCGAAAGGGGTTAAACCAGTGGGGGATGGGGGTCAATTCTTCTCAAGAACACAGTTAATTGGAATCATGTGGCCTAAATACAGCCCTCAAACATGTGTCTATTTTTGAAGCTGGCTTGCCTAGGAATTTATGGTTTTCCATCCTTCTTCCTATTAGCGGATATGTAGATTCCACCTGGGAAAAAAATTGATTATTTAGAGAGCTCATTTTTTGCATTTGTTCATGATATTGCTGTCAGGGAAGAATGTCCCCAGATTATAATCATGGGAGATTTAAATACCAAAATGGCTTATTCTCTCTCAGTAATTTATGCCACTGTTGACAAAGAAGAAATATGGTCCATACCAGAGATCTTGTTACCTGACAAAATTAGAATGGACAAACGCGGGTTCCTTCTTCTTGAGACTCTTAGAAGATTGATTTGATTATATTAAATGGAAGAGACCCTGCGGGTGAAACTTCTTCATACACCTTTCATGCCCACTCCACTCAGAGTTTACTCAATTATGTGGTTGTTTCGTTTCAGATGTTTGGGGTCTGTGAGAAGCTCACTGTTCTTCCCGCAGAAATGAGTAATCACAGTATAGTTTGTACATGTGTGGACTTTAACCTCCAGGAGTTGGACTCTGGGAATGACTGGTTTCAATAAGTCGAATGATTTTTCCCTCTTGACAACAAAAAATACTGTTGCCTCTAGTCTAAAAATGAAGGAAGTTTGTGACGATCTTGTGGGACTTATTTCTGGTGATGCCTTTCTTTTCGGGTTCCACATGCAAGAGTTTCAGAAACTTTGTTCTAGTCATGTTGGCCCTTGGTTGTCGAAAAAATGTAAATCCTCACTAAAAGTGTTACATTTGGAAATGCATTCCTAAATACAAAAACATCGATTGTTTCCTTTGGGTCGACAGCACTAAATCGACCTTAAATCGATCTTAAACGGAAGCCGCTGCAAACTCCTTGAAAGTAGAAGAGAACATGATTCAAAATGGATTAGGCCAAGGAAGTACTGGCAATTGATTGCCAAATTCTGTGACTCTAGGGTGAAGGCACAGGCAATCCTGAGCCCTGAAAATATTTGGGTGGATCATATTTCTGAGTTGTATGCAAATAATACCAAGTCAGCTAGTTCTAACCCACTCATGGGGAGACCGATACGCTCCCATTGTCCCCTGCCTCTGAGAGAGCTAGCCCTCCAATAGCTCCCACCACCGTTCACCCCTACCATTATAATTCGTCCCACGGTACTTATAACAGAACAGCCCCTAGACCTCCCAGCTCCTCCCCGCCAGCCATCCGCCAACATCGTGAGCTAGATACTCCTCCCCCAAAGACCCCGAAGCCTGCTCTAGGCAATCCTTCTCCCCTTCCACCTTTACATGCCCCTGTGACGGCTCCTGAAACTTTGAACCCCTGCCCTTTAGCACCCCCAGTTTATAACGACCTTGAAACTCTGCACTCCAGAGCGGCTAAACTCACCCAGAGCATTCATAGCTCTATTCTGAACCTCCTTCACCTTGCCGAGATCTCACTTACAAACCTCAAACCACCGCTTACTTCCCCCTCACCGAACACCGAGCCTCCTAAGCACCCACTCCTGCTGCCTCTGAGACATCTTCGCCCACGCAAACCACCCTGCCTCCTTTCTGAGGAGGAATCCCGTGCTCTCGCACTCTCCTACAACGCTCCTACCTCCTTCTCCATTCCTCTAGACCTCACGGGAAATGAAATCCTAGCCATCCTCCAAGACCACAACTCTGTCCCAGCCATCCCCCATCTGCTAGATACGAGTCCTGAACACCCCATCAGCACAGTCACCATCAACCCCAACAGGCCAGCCACCCTCCATAACAGAAGTGTGGTAAAGAGCAACCTCGCACCTGGACTTCTATCCGCCCTGACTCCTGTCACTCCGCCAGACACGCCCCTATCTGGTCTATTAATCAACTGCCGTTCAGCAGTCAAACATGCCTCTGATATTGCTGAACTCATCCTGGACAAAAACCTAGACATACTAACTGAATCTTGGCTAAATGAATACTCTTCCCCCTGCCTGGACTTATTAATCCCTCCCAACTACTACATCGCCAGACTGGACAGACACTCCAACAAGAAAGGAGGAGGCATTGCCTGCATCTACCAATCCTCCCTGCTTGTTACAGAACTCTCAACGGTCTCGACTGACTCCTGCGAATACCTCGCACTCTCCATCGGCAGCAGCTCTTTACACCTTTGTAACTTGCAAATTTTTTACCACCCCCAGGTTCTAACGACTCTTTCACTGATCACCTCTTGGAAATCATGACAACAAAGATTTCCTCCAATGCCACAGAGGTTTACTTGGGTGATTTCAACCTGCACTGGAACGACACTAAAGAGCCCCACGTCAACGCCATCAAAGACCTCCAAAGCGACCTAGCTCTGACTCAAGCCTGCTCTCTGCCAACCCACTGAAAAGGGGTCATCCTCGACTGAATCATTTCTAAGGACTCTGCAGTCAAGCTTATCTCCATAGACCCTTGTGACTGGTCTGACCATCACTCCATCTCTTTCATTTTACCCGGGACCCGCAAGCCAAAGTCATCTCTACCGGTGATTCCCAAACGCTGGACCAGAGATACTAAGAACCTCGACCTGATGAAACTAGAGGCTTGCTGCAAATCTGACCCCCCCCTTCGCACATAACCATGGTCAGCGACCTGAATGAGCACTACTCGTCATCCATCTCAAACATTCTGAACGACCTTGCCCCTCTTAAACTAAAAAGAACACAAATCAAAGGCAGAAACCCTTGGTTCACTGGCTCCCTCAATATGGAGAGGAGATCCCTACGGCAATCTGAAAGAATCTGGACACAACACCCCTCTGCAACGCATCTAAAGCTTCTCCACCAGGAGAGAAATGCCTACAATAAGCACATCCTCAATTTCAAAATAGAATATTTCAGATCGGAACTGGGGAATGCCAAGAATTGACCCCAAAAGCTCTGCGAACTGGTCAAACTCCAATCTAATAAACGGCTAAAACACCAACAGAATCCCCCAAATCGCTAATATCGTCAGAGGAATTCTCCTCCTTCGCTGATAAAATCTCGGCATTAGGAATTGAACTCAGTACCACCGCCAACTCCCAACCCATTCCTGTCCTGCCCCATTCTTCCGCACCAACCGTCCTGGCCTCTCCTAAAAACCAAACCACTGGACTGATTTCGAATACTATAATGAAGACGCTATCTCAAAAATCCTCTCTACCTTAAAGCCAAATAACCACTTCAATGACCCGCTACCGTCCAACTGTCTCGCTTCGGCCTCCCAATTCATCGTTCCTTGCTGGACTACAATTATCAACGCCTTTCTCCAGCAGGGCTTGATCCCGGACCCTTTGAAAGCCGGCCGAGTCCTCCCTATTTTGAAAAAACCTTCACTGAACTCAGCCTCCCCTGACAATTTCAGACCTATCTCCAATATCCCGCTTTTAGCCAAAGTTTTGGAGAAGTGTGCACAACAGCAACCTAGTCAGCACATCAACAACTTCCACCTACTTGATGACTTTCAATCTGGATTCAGACCAGGGCCCAGCACCGAAACTGCTATCCTCCACATCGTGGACGATGCCCTCCAAGCCCTAGACCAAGGCAAATCCTGTCTTCTAATCCTCCTTGATCTAGCCTCCGCCCGTCGATTTGGTCAACCATGAAAAACTACTTGAACGCCTCAAATTCAGGATGGGTTTGGATGGTGTGGTACTAGAATGGTTTAGGTCCTTCCTCCACAACCGTTCTCAGAGATTCCTCATCAACGGCAACCTATCATCTCCCACCCCGGTCACGGTCGGAGTCCCCCAAGGCTCAACCCTGTCCCCCACCCTCTTTAATCTTTACCTAGAGCCACTCGCCGAAGTTTTCCGTACTGCCAACATCTCCTATCATATGTATGCGGACGATACCCAAACATACATCAATATCTCTTCGCTTAAGGAGATCCTCTGCCTGAATGAGACCCTGAAACTGACTGTCCAATGGCCAGCCAATAACCAAATCAAACTTAATGCAAAGAAAACTGAATTTCTCCTAATCTCCCCTTCAAAAGCCAACCCAGAGATTCAAAGATGGATCAAGGCCATCACAGCCCTGAATAGCCCACCGACCATTGTGGACTCTGCCAAATCCCTGGGCATAATCCTTGACTGCAACCTGAACAGGCGAGACCACATTAACTCAATGGCTAAAGCAGCCATATTCCACTTGAGCTACCTTTGGAAGCTGAAACCTTTCATCGATGCTCCTGACTTAAAAATGGCAGTTCAAGCACTAGTCATCTCTGGACTGGAATATGGCTGTTCCACCCTCACAGGACTACCCAAGATCTCCTTAGCGCCTCTAAAAGCCTGCCTCAACGTGGCCGCCGGACTACTTACAGGCACCAGGAAGTTCGACCACATCTCGCCACACATAAATGCTCTGAACTGGCTCCCTCTAGAGGCCAGAATTCAGCTGAAACTTGCATGCATTATACACAGGGCCCTATACACAAACTCCCCTGCTTATCTGGCACAGAAATTAGTGATACCTGGAGGAAGCAGGAACTCCCGGTCCGCTAGAAACCTCCTACTCTAACCCGCCTCCTTCCAGAAAAAAAGAACCTACAACAGGGCGTTCACCGGAGCAGCACCAAGAATTTGGAACTCTCTCCCACCTGCCATCAGAATAATCCTTTCTCTAGCACGTTTCAAAAACGATGCCAAAACCTTCCTCATGGGTAAATTCCTCATCTAAGTGCTGCCGGCAACCACCGCATCATGCATGACTAATGCAGGACTACCGCTTTCCCAGACTACCAACTCCTCACGCCGAGATCATATGGGTCCTTTGCTCTTACAGACTATCACAGTGATTGTAACCCTACATGTTGATCTTGTATATTTCTGCACTTTAAACCTTTTGTTTGTTCATCACTGTATGCCATATAAAGCGCTCTGATACCTTTACAGGTCAAGTACGTGCTCTATAAAACACAAAAATAAATAAATAAATAAAATAAATGAGGCATTAATTATGGTGTTTGGTGCCCCCTCAGTGGAGGAAATAGTGGCGTTTATAAATAATGCCAGAACTTCTAATGAGGTTCCCATTCCAGTTATCAAAAGGAGGCTGCTGCTTGGGGACACTTCTCAGTTTTTAACCGTTGTTATAAGTCTGGGAAAATTCCCCAGTCTTGGAAGAGGAGTGTCAGTGTTCCGTTGTATAAGAAGGTCCCTAAATCATCTCTGGCAAGTTTTAGAACGATAGCTTTGCTGGATAATTCTGGCAAACTATTTGCCATATATAGCAGTGGTCTCAAGATCAAAACATCATTACCCCGGAACAAGCTGGTTTCAGGAGGAACCACAGCACCCTGGATAATATTGCAGTCCTCCAAACAGCTGTAGAAAAATACGCCTTCTCTCAAGGTATGCTAATATATATGGTGTTTATTGACTTTTCCACAGCGTTTGGTAGAGTGGATCACCAAACGCTGTGGTGGAGGATTTTTCTTTTAGGTGTTCAATACCACCTTTTTGGTCTTATTATGGAGTTACATACTGACCGTTGGTTCCAAATTACAATGGGAGGGACGCAGGATTTACCATGCAAGGTCAAAACTCGTATCGGTTTCAAACAAGGCTGTCTGTTGGTCCCCCTGTTGTTTGCCCTAGATATGACCAACCAGGTAACATAAACTAAGGGAGGGGTTACCCACCTAGAAATGGCACAATGTCTATTGACTCCTTACTATATGCCTAAGATATAGCCGTCCTGGACTTAACTCCAATGCCGTTTAGAGGTTTTGTCAAAGTACTGTGAAACCCATTTTCTGAAGATCAATATTTCCTAAAGTAAGGTTTTGACCTTCCACAAGAATGTGTTAAGATTAAGGAGGAATCTCCAATGGAGTTTGGGTACTGAAAGATTTGAAATAGTTATTTTTGTATCATTTATCTAGGAAAGGTTTTTTCCAAGATTGGGTGGAATGTTGATCACATGAAGCTCTGTGTGAGCAGGGCCCTCTCTCAGGCTAATGTCCTGCATAGATTTGATAAAATCTGTGGTAGATGCCATTTTGGGCATGTTTTGTCTGTCTACAGGGCTACAATGCCCCCTCTTTTTGTGTTATGCCTTTGAGGTGCTGGATATGAGTTATTGACACTTTTTTGATGGGACTGAAAGCCGAATTCTTGAACAAATTTGCAATCTGATTACCCTGTTAGCACCTGAATATCTTGCTTCTGGAATTTGGTTTGGTATTGTCATTTGCTTTTCCTCAGCAGCTACTTTGAGGTGGGGAAACTCTCTGCTGGAAGGGGAGGATAAAACACTAAGGACAGCTTTGAGGGTCTAAATTTTTTCCCTGTTGAAAGCACGGTCCATGATCTTTAGGTCTTTTGCGTGGGCTAATAAAATGTTTGGGCTTAATTCGAATACTGATTCATTTATGCCCAAGTCAACTCTGAAGACCTTTTTAAAGGGCTCAGTGTCTCAAATGAATTTGGCTAGAGATATGGCCCTAAGTCAGTCAAATCTGTGTAATCAGGTGGTGTGTGGGAGCTCAGCTTTATCTAGACTGAAACTTGCTCCATGGGATCAGAAGGGTGATTCTACTACTGAGATTGAATCTTCTCCCTCTTCGAGTGATTACGGGCATTTGGGACAAAATCCTGAAAAAGGACAGAAATTGTGAGATGTGCCAGCAGTACATCCAGGAACTTAACCACACATTGTTTGTGTTTCCTGTGTTGCAGAATGCTTGAAGTTATTTTCTAAAGTCTACCTTTATTATATTTACCATCCATTCTGCCTTGGAGGCCCAAAAAGGTATCTAGTCCCCACCAAACAAAATGATTTGTAATAAGATCTACCAAGGTTCTAAAGCCTTCTTAAATATTTATTACTGTTTCTGTTGCGTTGATTTGTGACACTGTTACATTTTAAACTTGTATATGTATGCTGCTATATTTGTAAGGTTGTATTTCTAAGATTCATTTATGTATTACCTGTATTTCGCATACTGCTATTGCACATTGTTCTTGTAAAGGTTCAAAGATATAAATGTATTGAATAAGCACTCTATATGTCTTATCTAGCCCCTAATGAAATGTGATCCGAAAAATGATGCTAAATGGTGTCTTGCATATGTTTACTTTATAAAGGATAGTCTGCTGATGTTTAAGGATGTATTTATATGCTCTCTTTATGTTTCACTTGCACTTTGCACATTGCTCTATGCAAAGGTTTGAAAATTGAAGTAATTGAATAAGCTTTTATATGTCTCATTTGCTTCTTCAAGGTTTGGGAATAGGTGAGCATAAAGTGCTCCTATTGTGTTGTTAACTTTACTAAAGATAGCTATCTTTGATCTTGTTTGATGGACACAACTGATTTTAGGTTTTATATTATTTTAATTGTGGATCTAATATGCATTACATATTATTTTTCTACTATCTGTTATAGATTATGTGGACCTCCGTAGGAGTTCAGTATTATAATAAAGTTGAATTGAATTGACTGAGTTTGCTTTGTCTGGGACTCAAACCAGTGACCTATATGTTGTTTGCAGGCTCAAGGGGTCTCAATTAATACATCTCTGAACAAAGGAAAATTAAGACATGAGATTGCCTACATTAGGGGGTGATCTGCTACCCCATAATATGAATGATAAAAAAGTCCAGGTAGACTGTCTACTATTAATGTATGTCCTCAGTGATGATGTTAACCCTGTTAAGCACAACACACACAAATCCTTAGATTACACTCCTAATCTTGTTTCAGCAATCACATAACTATTGTACTTTTTATTCTAACTTTCTTCTATAATAACGCACCAATTCCAAATGCAAGTTTTCAAAAACAAAACCTTGCCACTGCGGTAAATAAA
This sequence comes from Lissotriton helveticus, assembly GCF_964261635.1. Classification (NCBI taxonomy): domain Eukaryota; kingdom Metazoa; phylum Chordata; class Amphibia; order Caudata; family Salamandridae; genus Lissotriton; species Lissotriton helveticus. The sequence goes on along the minus strand of NC_136057.1, from coordinate 528,478,285 downwards.
ATATACTGTATTTCTGTTTTGCATATCATAGTTTGCCTAGGCCTGCCAGTGAGCCAGGAGTCCCATCTACTAGGGTTTCTCAGAGACCTAATAGACATGATTACATGTGGTCCAGCTACTTACAGACTCCAGAGACACCCATCTATGACATAAAAAATGGCCAAGGATATATAGAAAGACAGGGAAAGATAGAAGAAATAAAGAGGAAGCGATAGATAAGAGAGGTTGAGGGTAGGGATAAAAAACAAGAGAAAAAGAGAACAATATGGTGAGACAAAGTCAGATAAAGACTGGGAGGGTTGATGTTATGTTATGTTAATTTTTTATTTATACAGCGCTCGTACGCCCACAGGCTTCATGGCGCTATTGAACTTTTAGAACACAACACAGCATCTAGGTACTTTGAGCAAGAATAGATCACATCTCAGTTTGAGAGAAAAGAAGCGTGAGAGAAAAAGATGTAAAGATGGAGAGAGACGTACAGATCAAGTGGTAGGCGAAGACGGGAGAATGGGAAAGCATGGAAAGTCAGATGAGGTGGAGAGATACATCAGAAGAGATATGGAACAGCAGTGCCACAAAAAAACAGGAAGACAAAGTGTGACAGAGAAACCAAGGAAGTGAAAGTGAGAGGCAGAGAAAGAAAAGTGGATAGAGATGAAGATCGGGAGAAACAGAAAACGGTAAGGTAAGGGTATGATGCGCAGGGGGAGTGTAGTGATTTCCCTTTTGGGCCCACTTTGGTTCTCCCCTAGTTCTGCATTTTAGATGTTTTAGGCTGCCTCTGCTGTGCACAGCCACACATAACACATTTCTTTTCGTAACATTTTTTAAGGAATGTGTTGTACATGTTCTTTGTTATTCCGCGATTCTTCTCGGGGGTCAGTCTGCACATTTTGTATAAGGTTGCCTGAACTACATAACAACATGTTGTACTGCTTTCTTTGTTCGAGTCAGCAACATATACTAACATTTTAGTCATAACACTGTAGCACAACTGCAGCTTTCCAACACAGTAGATTTATCATATAAACAGTACTTCTTCCCCTTGGTGACAGAGAGGAGAATTGTGCCAGAGAGACCTGTCCTGGAATCAATGCACACGGAGCCTGACATGCAGCCTTGAGTAAACTGAATTTACAATCATGATGCTGAACACCTGCCTACATACATCAGGTATTGGGTCTGTTGCCAGTCCCAGAGCTCACTTATATATTGCTCTATCCTCACAGTAGGCTAGGCCTAGACAGAGAGAGCCTTTGACATGGTGTAGATGTTTATTTTATACAGCCTGATAGTAATGCTAATACTATGTTTAGTTTCATCTGTCCAGTGATAGCAGCACATATGCTGCATAATAGACTACAATAGTTTCAATTAATGTATTGTTAACTTTCTTTGTGTCTTTCTTTTGTCTACTAAGGGAATGCATGAGTGAGAGATGAAAGGTGGTGATCTGTTTACACAGTTCCCTTTGGGAAAAGAGGGTCATGTTCTAGGTTGTCAAAATCACCTGCTACTCTGGGAAGGTTAGGAGTTCAGATGAGGCACTCTAAACTAGCCAGGATTTGGGCAAGGCAGATACTGACATTTTAGAGAGGTTTCATCCCTACATTCTTATGCCCTGTCATCCCAAGACACAGTTCTGAATTACAAGCATAATACCTACAACAGGAGAGAGAAACAAAGGAGACTTAATGGTGAGACAGACAGTGAGAGACATAGAAAGACAGAGAGAGAGAAGTTTAGACAGAGATGGCAAGAGAAAGAAAGACAGATAAAAAGACAGGGACAAAGACAAAGGATAAGAAGGGAAACGGTAGGAGAGTCAGGAAAAGACAGGAAGAGACAGAAGTGAGAGTCACAGGTAGAATGTGAGGCCTGCAGCGAGCGAAAGTGAGAGAGGGAGAGTCAAAGGTATAGACAAAGAAGGTCAGGGAGAGCTAACAACAGAGAGCTCGAGGAAGAAACAGAAAGAAACATCTGTTTCCATATTTATCTAGTTACTCAACTATCTATAATCAATCTATGTATATTTGTTAATGTATGTATGTATCGCTATCTTTTCTATATCTGTTTCTGTGTCGGCACCTGTATTCATATCTAGCTATCTGTCTAGCTATCATTAGCTGTCTATTTATATATATCAACCTGTTCATAATAATGATGGAGCCAAACAAATCTCTAAGCCTTACCATTTTCATGGCCACTAGAATTATGTGGAAAAGTTACCTAAATTATGTAGCAAAAAAGGAGAAAAGGGCTGCACATTTCTGGTAGTGTTATTTTCACCCTTAGGGCTCAAAATAATTCTTGTGAAATATGCAAATTGTTTAATCATGTAGCAAATTAAGTGGCCAACATGGTAAATATATAATTATGTTGTAAATGCTACAGCTCCAGAATCACACAACCTTAGTGGCCCATCCAATTGTCTTATTAACTCTTTATTCATAAACTGTAAACCTACATTATTTTATTCCAATCAGAGCTTGCTGTTATGTGCACTTTGAGTCAAAAAAGTTTTTCAACCTAACTCCCCAAAAAACATAAGGGGTAACATGACTAAAGTGGTCCTTTTTTTATAATTGCAGGTTTCTGATGATATTTACAAGCCACTCGGCCTTCAACATTGTGGTTTGTGATGTCACCAGAAACCCTCAACACCAATATTGGAAGACCATATTACACATTTACCCCATATTTTTGGAAAAAATAATCAAGGAACTCTGAGTAGTTGCTGAGTTTAGGTGGCGAGCAGCTCCTTTATATAGAACACCCTTCAAAACCACCAACCCTCTGGATCTGCTCACCCCAAATGTCTGTTTTCTAGCAGAATTCTTAAGCATAGGATTAGCACAGTGCAATCCATGACAAGCTGAAAAGTTGAAAAAGGCTGTTTGCCATTTTTACAGCAAATTCTTTAAGCATAGGATTAACTAGTGCCATCCATGCCAATATGAAAAATGACAAAAACCTTTTAGAACTCCAGGCACAGAATTACAGCTTTAAATTGGTAAAATACCATCCAACCTGAAATGAATAGATGTAACTCCTGGCTCATGTTTCGCTCTTGTTAGAGGTATTTATTGCCCCCTTTCTCTCTCTCTATAAGTCTATACAAATCATCATCTGCCACAGACTCTGTGTTCTGGGATTAATTTCTCCCCAGACTCCACACTTATGGAGCCTGCAATCTTGGAGTGAGAAGGTGACTGACTCCCATGTTTCACATAATCTACTTTCATCCTCATTCAGTGCATGGACTGCAGTCTGGATTCAGTGACCAGCACTAAGTCTTAGTCCTTACAGCCCAAACAGGAGAGCATTTATTCAGTCTCCAGAGTACACCTCTACCATATTGTCGTTCAGCCTGGTGACCGAGCCACCTTTTTCTTTTTTATATTACATATCTGGAGAGTTGTTTCAAGTTAAATGTATTATTATTTTTTATTATTAAAGCTTATATAGTGCAACAGCAACCCACAGGGGGTTTCCTGGCACTTGGAGACGGAAAGGTGCATCCAGAGCCCATATACTCAAAATACCCAGGTCTTCAACTGTTTCCGAAAAGTGGTCAGAGAGGTACAGCTTCTCAAGAATAGCGGTAGGTCGTTGCACAACTTAGGGTGCTCGTAGGCAAAAGACCATCCTCCCATACGGGTCCGTGTAACTCTCGGAACTGAGCATAAGGTGAGATAACTGGAACATAGGACATGAGCTGGCTGATAAGATCTCCCCGTTCCAAGGAGGTATTGAGGGCTAGCTTCTGATCTAGCTTGGCGCATAAAGCACAGGGCCTTGAATTGGATCTTTTTCGCCACATTGAGCCAGTGCAACTACTGCAGAATACAGGAGACTGATATACTCTTTGGGATCAGTAAAGTTATAATGGCCACATATTAATTTTTAGCACGATTCTAAAGATCACCTTTGCTGCTTTTCGTCTGGGGATCATCTGAAGTATGTTTTCATGGACCTGAAAGGGTGCTTAGAGCGATGGAAGGATAGTGACAACAGGCAATTTGGAATTAATTGTGTATGGTGAATGAATGTTAAATGAATGCAAGCTTAATAGTGTGTCATGATTTGACAGATTGTGTACAGTCACCTGGAGTGCATTATGGGCCTTCAGTTAGATAGCATTGCCTCTCAGCACATACTCTATGATGCAAAAGGCTCCCTCTGCTCACTGTGACTGTATAGATACCACTTTTTTGGGTATTACCATTTGCTTACTCTATCTTCTAGCACTCTGAAGCGACTGCAAAGTGACATGCTAGAGTTATGTACAACAACTAATCAACATGAAATGGTTGTGCCCTATGAAGGAGGAGAGGACTGGGTTTCAGCAAACTTCACTGTACACAATGGCAAATGGAGATGCAATGTAGGGTGACCAGATATCACGGATTTGCTGGGATAGACCCCTTTTTTAAAAACAAAATTATGTCTGTCCTAGTGTCAGTTTTTACTAAATGTTTTTGTGTGATCTGAGGAGCACAAACATGATGTGTCTAACACATCTATCAGGCTTGATCTCATACCAGCAAGCTACAAAGACAGGCCCTACCAAGTTTCCCAGGTATATGTGTGACTAGCTGCTGAAGTCTAGGTTTTTTCTTTTAGTCTTTTTGATCCTTTATAAAACAAGCATTGAAAATGCAATAGGTCTCGCCTTTGATTAAGTTAAAGCCATTTGCTTTGCTAATGGTATTGTATAGCAGAGCAAATGGCTTTAACTTAATAAAAGGCGAGACCTATTGCATTTTCAATGCTCGTTTTAACATCCTGTCCCTCCTTTCCTCCTCTGCAACTCTGCTGCTCCCAGCGGCATTGACTTCCGCCCTAACCCTCTCCCACTCCTCTGTTGCTCCCACCTCTTTTTTATTTACATATTTATTTCTTAGCAGGGGCATTTGTGCACATTTTAATAATTTTTCCCATTCCATGATAGGAGTCCATCATCTTGGAACAGTAGATAAATTAAAATAAAACAATTGGCAGTTGAGTAAGGCTGTATGTGTTTGCATGCATGTGTACGTCATCACCGAGACATTGTAGCATCATGGCACCCATACACGCGTCCGTGATGATGCATGCGTGCATACACACCGTTGTGCTTTTTTTCACTTTTTTGCCAGCTTTGTTCAGCATTGGCAACCAAGCATTTTTTTATTTTTTTTATGATGAAGAAAAACTTCTGCAAAAAAACATTAGCATAGCCAACGTGTCAGCATAGCTTTTAAAATGCGTTTTACCAATACGAGTTCTCTTTCCTTCCTATCTGTGCCTCACCCACTTCAGGCTGTTTGCTATTGGTCATCTTTACATTTCTATGTATTTCAGACTTTCAGTTTTGCAAATTGTAATTCAAGTTGATTACAATCTGACCATTTAAAAAAAAAAAGATGTGCTTACTAGAGTTCCTTATTTCGCTGATCAGAATAAATCAGGCTTCCAGTAAGTGAATTATATCATCTATTTATTTATGTGACAGGCGTGCAACTGTTAAACAAATATAAGTGCAACAAAGGTGCAGAAGAATGTGTTCTAGTGAGTGAATGTGGAACAGGTGGGTAATCAGTGCATATAGAATAATGGGCGTGGTCTGAATTTGTTGTAAGCGCTAGGTTTTGGATGCAAGCTATGCTTGATTGTATTTTACGTTCATCCAAGAAATTCCATAGCTATAACTGCATCTCGGATACTGCTGCTGTTGGGTATCAGGCCGCCATGCTAATCCTAGAAATGTCTGGCTGAATTTGGAATTAGCTGCTAAGAATCCTTATGTTTGCCAACCTTAAAGAAAAGATTTGGTGGAATCAAATCACAAACTATGAAAAAACAAACTTCATTGATTTGAACTCAGCTGACCATAGATCGGATATCATTGTTAATAAACTGAATTAGAGCCCTGCTGAAGGGACCATATACTGTTAGTGTTGAGAAGCGTGAGTTGGCTTGAGCAGAAACCTGAAATTGTGAAACATTTCAATAATTAAAAAGCCGTGAGCGTGCGCATCCGGAAACCGGAAGTTCAGGAGCGTCACGCCTGTCGTGGGGCGGGACTTCCGTCTTCCGCGAAACCCGCGCCCAGGGAGTGGATGGCCCAGGAGCAGTCGTGACGCACAGCAGAAGTCAGGAGTGGCGGCTGAGGCGGTAAGTGGGGCGTGGTGGGGGGCGGAATGTGTGTCTGTGTGCGCGTGTATGCCTGCGCGTGTGTATGCCTGCGTGTGTGTGTGTGTTCCTGCGTGTGTGTGTGTGTTTGCCTGCGTGTGTGCCTGCGCGTGTGTGTGCTTGTTTGTATGTGTGTGTGCATGCGTGAGTGTGGCTGTGTGTGCGCGAGAGGCTGACTTGCGGTGAAAGTGGGACAGGGGATGTGCACGGCGCCGGCCTGGGCGTGCGCGCCCACGAGGTGAAATCGGCGAGGGAAAGCGCGTGCACTTCCCCTGTCCCACATTCAAGTAAGCAAGAGGTATACTAAAGCATACTAGAGGGTCTCTCGATGCTCGACCTAAAAAAAAAAGAATTTATGCTAGGGTTCCGCCTTTTCATTTTGTTTTTTAAGTTCGAGGATACCTTCTGTTGAATGTTAATTTACCTTCTTCTGTTCCTGGTTTTTTATAATTTTGAACACATGGAGATAGGGCACTATCAATTGTGACTCTTTCCTCTTTTTGTAGGAAGTAAGGTAGCCTTCATTCTTGCCATCCTCTCACAATGCAAAATAATTTTTAGAATATGAGCGAGTTTTCATTCCTGTTCTACGAATATTCATTTGCACTACATTCTTTAATTGTTGCAACTAAAGTCAAATGACAGTCTTTAAAAACATCATTAGGAGGTATACCATTTTTAAAACGTATAGAAATGTAATTATTTATAAATAAGAGCAAGTTCAGCATATCAGAAATTGCAATCTGGTTAATCCTATGGAGTCTCAACTATGGGCTTCATTCCCCTTGTAGTTGCATGTATGCTTTACTGTGTTGTTTACTCCTTTCGCAGCCAAACACGAAGGATAGAAATACACATGAAGACAAAAACTGAACTTCGGTCAATATTTAAGGGGGTGAAAAAACACACAGTTGGGATGTAGGTGTCCTCTTTTTGTCACTGTGTAGTAAACATAATTATGTTATACCCTCTCCATATCACGAAATGCACGGGAGTGTGTAATGTCCCGGCAGAATGAGTAACGGCCATTCAAATAATGCGCTATGGGAGATGGCAATATAACATGATTACAGTTCTAGGCATAATTTCGTATGTCTTCCACGCTCTAATTGTTATTTATTTTTATTTTATTTATGAAGGTGTTAAAGAGCACAACGTTATAGCTTCTCCTGTCTTATATTTAACAATTATTTTCTTAGCACTTTTTCAAAATTGTTCATTGCAGTCTATGACACAATCACACATTTTTAGAGACACATTCCATGCACATTTACTTCAAAAAGTTGGAAGCGAGAAAACAATTTTGTGAGCTGCACACTAAAATATCAAAATATACAGAATGAATCCCAAAAGCAAGAATGATGTATTGATTTTAATAGCAGTCACAATATTATCAGTTTGCCTACTGCAGCAGCATAAGTTTTCTCAGAAAACTGTAGTTTTCACTGTTTCCGGCAGCGATTTCCTTCAGTCTGTTGCTGGTTTTTTTCCTCAGGGGCAAGCGGTTTAAGGACATAAGAAACGTATTTCTCACCGGCGTGTAGTCTGGTGCGGGGGCAATCCAGTGCAGACCCTGTTTGGCCAGGGATGCCTTCTGAAAGGCTTTGTAGTTTGTGAGGTTCAGTCCGCCTTGTTCTTTTCTAAGTCTGAGTTTCGCTAGGCTCATTCTTGGTTTTTTCCCTCCCCAGAGGAACATGTTGATGCTTTTGTCTAGGCGTTTGTGGAATTCGGGTGTGAGTGTGAGAGGCAGCATGGAGAGCAAGTAGTTTAGCATGGGGGTGACCATCATCTTTATTGTTTCGATCCTACCCCACCAGCTTATGAATTTGGGGCTCCATGTGTCTAGCTTGGAATTAATTTTTTTTAGCATCGCTTCCTCGTTATGGTCCAGTGTCGCCCTTAAGTCCCTTCCGAAGAGGAGGCCTAGGTATTTTAGGGGTTTTGTTTGCCATGCTAGGCCGGATGTACCCAGGACATCCTTGGTGGTGTGGCAGTTCATCGGTTTGCACTCGGATTTCTCCCTATTGAGCTTATAGCCTGAGACATGTGCATACTCCTCTATTGTAATCACACCACAGCTAGCACAAACCAAATTTTGGCTACTTCACAGGTTGCACTGGACACCAGCGAAACTAGGGAGGGTTGGAGCCAGCGATAACAGCACATGTTGGAACTGCCAGAGTGCCACGGGAGATCTATCTCACATGCTATTCGAGTGCACCAAAGTCAAAGCTTTCTGGGGCAAGGTCTACAACGTCATAGACACAATAACGGGAAGTAAGATACAAAGAGGACTAGCCGGGGCAGCCACTGCATTCCTAGCAACAGAACTCCAGTCCAAAGAAGTACGAGACCTGGTCGATGTCCTTCTAACGGCCGCAGTGAAAATGATTCTGGGTGACTGGAAGGACACCAGCAAAGCCACTTTCAAGCGCTGGTTCAACTGGGTAACCTTCCTCAGGGGGGCAGATAACATCACCGCCAAGCAAAAGGCGGCAAATCATACGGCCAAGGAGAATATGTGGGAAGCTCTCGACGCATACCTGGAACGATAACCAACACCCCTCCCCCCCCCCCTCTCTTTCTCTCTCTTTCCTTTTCTCTCTCTCAGGCCCCGCCAGGCCGCAATCTTGCAAGACCAGTACAAGTATTAAGAATGTCTTTTCTATGGATATGTAAAATTTATTTTCAATAAAAATATTTTGAAATAAAAAAAAAAAGAAACGTATTTCTCATAATAACACTGAACATTAAAGTTTCACTTTGTTTTAATAATTTGCTGCTGGTTTAGCCATAAGGCGGAGAGAATCACTGATTTTTAGCTTGGATGTAAACCCCGAGATTAGAGCACGTAAAATGGCTCTTGTGGTGTTTACTTTCGGAGAGGAATGCGGTGATGTATTTCCCTCTGGTTCTGATGTTGGGAGAAAGCAGGATCCTCCTGGCTTCAGACCCTCGGTAAGGCACGCACTCCGACTGGAAGAACCATGTGTTGATCTCGGTGCCGCAGTTTCCGAATTCCAGCGCGCGCCAGGGCTCAGCTTGGACTACAGAGGCTTGATTGCGCCCAGCTCGGAGCAGCGTGGCTCCGGGCCGTCTGGCGTGAACTGAGGCCGCGCACGGGGGAGGGGCTGTAATTACCTGCAGATGCCTACCACCGCAGCACGCACATAGTGCCACAAAGCCTGAGCGCTACGTGAACTCTTCGTCTCGGAGAGCTTTATGCACATAGTGTAGGCATGCGGAAACAATGCCGATTGAATAAATCGCCAACAAATGTCATATCTGACCATGTTTTCGGATATCAGTCTCTGATACAATTAAATAATGTATTGTATCTTACAGAAGCGGAATGTGACATGTCTGTTTCATGTGTTTGCCTGCATGTGTGCCTCCGCGTGTGTGTGCTTGTTTGTATGTGTGTGTGTGCATGCGTGAGTGTGGCTGTGTGTGTGCGAGCGAGAGGCGAGAGGCTGACTTGCGTAGAAGGTGGGACAGGGGATGTGCACTGCGCCGGCCTGGGCGTGCGCGCCCACGAGGTGAAATCGGCGAGGGAAAGCGCGTGCACCTCCCCTGTCCCATTTACAAGGTATACTAAAGTATACTAGAGGTCCCTTCGCTACGCCCGACCTAAAAATGAGGCTAGAAGTCCCAGAATGAAAAGACAAAACTGGTGTGGAGCGCCTAGTTCACATGTAGTCCCGGTTAACCTGACAGCTATGGTACAAGCAGAGCTGCTGGCTTTTGTTACCACTGCTGCAAAAGAAGAGGACAAAGCTGACCCTGTGATACATTTGCGTCTTTGTCTTTTTAAGTAATCCCATTACAATGATGTTTTAGTTTCAGGCTATGTTTACATAGTGTTAGATCACTGGTGAAAATGGCTAAATGTGAGCAAACAGAAAGCCACCTCAGATATTAAAGTGGGATGGTATGGTGAGCAAACGAACAATGGATTTAGCCCAGATCTATTGACTGTGTGATGCCATACTGCTGTCAGTGACTTATCTTTCTATTCTTATTCTAACACATACTGCCTGTCCTGGTTTTAAAAACATAGTGATCCTACAGTTAGCATAAATAAAATGTGGTTTAAGCCTCACTGAGAGAGTCAATAACAAGATTATGACATGCAAACTCACCATACTTCTGTAAGCTGTTTCTCAACTAGTGCACAAGCATGATCTAGTCAGTGCTTAAATTATGCTAGTGGTTGCAGTTGGGCCCACCAACACTGGTCTTAGAGGCAGCGGCTGACTCTTATTTTTCCTCAACAGATTTTGATCCAGGGCAAGAGAAACAAACACAAAAGTGGGAAGGAATGATGAGGAGAAAGATGGAAGAACAGTGACAAAGGGCGAAAGCAGGGATGAAGAACAGACAAGAATGAAATAGAAAGGTAGGGAGTCCGATGGAGGATAAAGAGGTGTGGGGTACAACCAAGACAACACAAACTTTCTTATTCGGCACCCAAACCTTTGTTACTGCAAGCTGTGGGTTTCTGAGCAACAGTTTGACCCCCGCCCTTAGTTTACAAATTATGCACTTGAATGAGCTAATATCAAATAATTAATTGTGCTACACTTGTATGGCTCGACACACAACACAGTAGCTTCTGAGCACTTTCAAGATGGTACCAGTTTGGGGCCAGAGTAAGCCGTGGTGGGACTGGACTTCAGCAACCAACTCAGTGACACTACCTGCTGATTCTGGTTGTAGAGATGAGAAACTAGATGTGGGAAAGCCATTGAAAGTTTGAGCCGGCTTTGTGCTGGATGACATTTTTTGTATTTTCTGCCAGTCACCCCTATTTTGAGCCAGGCACCAAGAATGAAAGTATTAACCTTTGCTGTGAAACTGGTGAAATAACCAAATTTCTATTTAGTGGCTTATGTAAAACTACCCACCCTGGGATCAATCTAAGCTTCCTCACCTGACCAAATTGAGTGATCCTAGGCAAAGACTTTGTTTCACTGTGCCTCATTTTTCTTCTTCATGGCATATCAGAACACCTTCAAATATGTGATCTCAGGATGGATGCTGTACAAAAAGCTACTTCATTTGATTTAATAGTTTGTAATGCTGCTCCACATACAATAAGAATATAGGGAACACAAGACAACTGACTTGTCTCTTACAGCCTAATTATGAGCCTGGAAGCCATCAGACCACCAGACTAGTGGTGGGGCGGTGGTGGTGGTCTTCCTACATTATGACCTTGGTGGTCGTGCCACCCTGGGACCGCCGACTCAGCAAGGGAACTGCTGGTGACACTGCAGTCAAGAGGCATCAATATACTTGGCATGACTGCTGTGGTCCCATCACGCATATTATAACTTCCTCACTGACACTGATTTTATGGAGGTCTTTCTTCGATGAAACAGTGGTGGTGAGCAAAGAACCCCTTGTGCCTCACTCCATGTGAATGCACACAGGGAGGCAGAACATGTGTCCCCCTGTGTGCGTGCATCCCCAGTACGGCATGGACTTCACAGTCCATGCCTTTGCTGGAACTTCCTTTGATATTCCCATTTCGGTACCAATGTTATAGGCAGCTGCCGTGGGAATGTCAATGATATTGCCCACCAATAACTAAAAAAGTCATTACATGGCGGGTGGTTCCCATGCAAGTTCAGTGGCGTAGCAATGGGAGGGGGGATCGTTCCGAGTTTTTGGGGCCTTCTTAACCTGCAGCAGACGGACGGCAAAAGCAGGGGCTGCCACGGACGCCAAACAGACTAGCTACGCCACTGTGCAGTTTTGGTGGTGCGGCAATGGGGTGGTCTGCCGCTGCACCGTCAAACGCCGCTGCACCGTCAAACGCCGCTGCACCGTCAAACACGTAATCGGGCCCTTAGACTGCTCTTGGTGTCTTGGCTAACAAGCTACATTTCAAAATACCCTGCCATGGACTTTATCACGACACACATTGCTTGCCTGGGAGCAGTCGCAACGGGCAGCACAATTAGTAAACACAACATTGGCCATTAAAATACCTAATTCAAGCCTTATGCACATTAATTAAATAGTCTCACAAGTGAAGCATGACAGTCAGCCACCCAGTGAAGCACGTGCCACACTAATATCTTCATTACAATATAGAGGGCACATCAACACACTGCCAGGACTATTTCTGAACATCTGCCACTTGGGTGGTTGATTATGGTGTTTTCTGGGACTAGGGAAAACGGCAAGCACTAGCAACATTTGGAAACTTTTCAACTTCCCTGGGCCAGAATGCGCTGAAATGTGGAGAAGTGCAAAAAGTGTTCAGAAGGTAGGTCCCCAAAATATACTAAGGAGACCAAGCTCACTGTTTGCTAATAAGTTTATTCTTTGATATTAAACTCGTCAGACCTTGAAAAGTCGAGCAAATGCTTCAGTTTGCATGTTATTTCATCTACGGTGTTCCCAACAAAATTCATCTTAATAGCGAAACACAGGGAAAGCAGACAAAAAAAAATCCTACTGGTGGCCAAGGCTGGCTGCTCTCAATCAGCGCGGCCCTAAAAATCTTTCTTTTATTTCTCATGTTCATTGCTCTTCTCTTGATCTGCGTGCACCACGCTCTTATCTGCCACCAACATGGACGTCACTTCTGTTCTTCAGGATGTTATGCTAATGTTGTCCAGCATGTGCCTGAGTGTGATAGTGCACGGTGCACGACCGCGGCGGTAGCAGGCTTTCCTGGTGTTCTCAGGCTGATATGGAGAGATTAATGAGCCTTTCATTACACCAAGAAACAATATCCTTTTTTTCGGCACATAAAAAGGAAGTTCAATGTATTTAGATTCGACGTTTATAGGGCGTTCACGCTTATTTTATATTATCCGAAGTGAATCTAGACCTCCTTGTCTGGAAAAATACAATCAGTAACTTAAAGGACCATTTTACATTGCAAATCTTTATACTGAAAGTGTGATTTTATTGTAATTTTAGATACAGTTTACACCCTGTTGAATTAAAAACCCTTCAAACAAAACAAAACAAAACAAAAACATAAACTGCACGTTTATTAGAAATGTTTCTCATGATTTCAAAAGTTAATCAAGTTTGAAGAAATTATGCCAAACGTACTGAAGTGAATGATCGCGATAGATCACATTTGCAAAGTGCTTGTGATAGTTTTACAAAGTATTATTTTAGACAAATAACCAATAGGGCATCCATCACCATACCCGGGCAAGCATCTTTTTGCTGAGGGCTAAGAAGCTTTGTCTCACCTGGAAATTAAGTAGGCCAATAAAGACCCATCCCTTATCAGCAGGTCAAACCTGCCAGAATGTAACGGAGGAAAAACGCCAGTTAATATCAGGACATGAGGATTTTGCTGTAGAAAGCACTTAAATCTGTCTTATCCCCCCATTTTTGGAGCATATCCCTTTACAGGTGCTATTTATCACACCTGTTAAATTCCAAACCTAGGTTTAACAGGCGTAATAAATTGTCCTTTTCTCTCTAAATGCGCTCCTAATCATGGCCTAGGTGCCTCACACAGAGACAAACAAGGTTTAGGAGCAAGCTACGATTGAGTGATAATATACATCTATAGCAAGCCCTATTGACTTAAATATTTAGATGTTTTTCAAAAGACACAAACTAATATAATGCTAAGTCAATTGATCATAATGGAGGCAACATATGACTGAACTACCAGGACTCTTTGCTGCTGTCCCCATGGACTTTCTGACCATCTTACTAGCCTTGCTTATCTGACCCTTGTCCTTTTAATCTTTCACCCTCTACTCACATAAATTTACTACCTCATCCCGCTCTAGTGACATGACACAATTGTTGTTTTAATCTCATTGGTATATGCACAGTGCTCTGTTGCCTGGGCCAGCTTTAGTAGTGCTGGTTGCACCCTGTGCGACAATAATTATTGGCGCCCCCACACTCAATGACTGTCTCCTCAGATTCTCTAACTACCATCGGGCAAATGTGCCGCTCATCTCTCCAATCATAAGGTATTGCTAAACACAGTGCCCCCCCTGAGGTTAGCGCCCCTCCACAGGTCAGCGCCCAGTGTGGCAGCACCAGTTGCACTGCCCTAAAGCCGGCCCTGTTTGTTGCTGTTCAAGGTTCAGGGCTTTTTTTTTAGGGTTTGCCAGTCTAAAATTGGAAAATATTGACTACCACATGCTGGGAGAAAGGTTCTAGCGATCAAAAAATCTTTCAGAGCATAGATATCTAAATATGCTAGCGATACTCCACAACGGCACAGGGTCTTTAGAAATGTTAATAGTACGTTGATTAAAATAGTTGTAGTACATTTTCACAGCTTGACTCAACTTTCAGAGTATCACTCTGTACTTCAGAAAAATCAAAAGCAAGAAAATCCTAAATGATATAACAGGTTTCTGGCTGCAGCAACTTTGTATCATGATTGCTTATATGCTGTGGAACATGGGGGAAGTTGGATGTCACAGTTTCCAAACAATCAGAGACATTAAGAACTCCTGGGAAATATAGTTTGTAGTTGAGGTGCTGTTCCACGGTACGTCCTGCACACACACAAATCACCACAAAAGATCTCTGAGAGGTCCATCAGCCTTTCCTCCTCTGAAATGTGGCTTTGGCTTGGATCCCCCACACCCATCAAGCCTTAAGCGCTAAGCCGTACCACCTGCGATGCCTCCTGACACTGTTTCCCCCTAAAAGTTTACTGACTTGGCATTAGAATTTCTGATTTGTCAGGATATCCTGTATCAAAGTTTCTTAACAAATGTGGGGAAAGAGGATCATATACTGCTTTCCATGATCACTTCTAAAGAATACACACTTTCTGTAAGCCCTGTGTTGTTTTTCACCCAAATGTTTGCCTTTTGCCTCCCATTGTTGCTGAATTGTTTTGCTAGCCTTATTACTCTGAACACTTTATCACTGATAACCAGTGGGAAAGTACAGGTGCTACTCCCCTAAGCATAATGACATTGGTGTATACCTGATTGGGATATTTGTTGTACTGGTAAGTCCCTTGCAAAGCAGTATATTTTGTACCCAGGGCCTGCACTTTAAATGCTACTAGTGGGCTCCAGCACTGATTTTGCCACCCACAGAAGGAGTCTTTCAAACCTGCCTCAGGCATACCACTGCAGTGCCTGTGTGTGCAGTTTATTGCCACTCGACTTGACATTTAAAACTACTTGTCAAACCTTAAACTCCCCTTTTATTACATATGTCACCCCTAAAGGAGGCCCTAAACCAACCTAAGGGCAGGGTACCATGTACATAGAAGGAAGGACATGTACCTCTATGTTTTGCATGTCCTGGTAGTGACAAACAGCATATTTTGTGTTTAACTACTGTGAGGACTACTCCTCTCACAGGCCAGCATTGGGAATTCCCTAGTATACTTTAAGCTGTAATTACCGATCAGTGAGGAGTAGCTTTTTCATTTTTATTCTGTTTGGAATGGTTATGAGAAATCCTCCTTGCTGCTGAAGTTGGATTTAACATGACTGTTTTAGAAATGCTACTTTTAAAAAGTGGACATTTCTCTGTACTTACTGCTCTTTGTGCCTGACAGCCTGTCTCTAATACACGTCTGGGCTGGGTGACAGTAACATTTTGTCTATTCCCTCTAGACATCCACAAACACAGGAAGGGCTTGATTTGACAGAACACTCATCTGCATTCATCTGCATTCTGATAGTGGGAGAGGTGGCTCACACTTACATCTGAATAGGATGTGTCCTGTCTTCACACAAAACACTGATTTACCCCCAGGGTTAGCCTGACAGAAAGTCCTGGTTTGAATGGATACTTGTGCACTTCAGAGAGTTCCTTTGAAGTCACCTGTTACATCAAAGGTATTTTTGGGTATAAGTACCGGGTGTCCGCCCCCTGAAAGCAGACACTTCAGGATCTTTAAATGAACCTCTGCCAGCAGGACTGGTGAGCTGCTTAAAGGACTTAACTGGGCTGCTTTTTGAACGGACTGCTTTTCTGCTTGTTACCCTGCTGCCTGCTGCTCCCTGACTCTGCTGTAAGGAGAGCTGGACTTTGCATTCCCTCCAAGTGATCTCCAAGGGCTTGCAGGTTTGACTGCTGTTTTCTGAAGTCTCAGGGACACAAAAGACTTCCTACAATTCTGCTGGTGCTCCTGGACTCTGCCTTCTGTGAGGCCTACCTTTGCCTGAGGTGCCCCCCTCCAAGCTCTGGGCCTCAGAAGTGGGTTCTGCGGTGGTTTCATCACCTACAGCCTCTGGGCCCCTGAAATCAAGCTTTTGGGATCTTCGCAACTGCGAACAGGCCTGTTTGCACTAGGATTGTGCCGCTTGTTTGAAGGATCAGCGTGAGCCTCTGCAACATCATCTCCTAGCACAGCAAGCATTGCCAACTGTGACCGCGAGGTCCCGTCTACCATCTGCAATGCCCGGTCGACTCTTCACACTCGGGAACAGGACTCTTGGTTCAGCTTGAGAAGGTAAAATTAAGGGGGACCTGTTTGAAACTGTATACGACCTGCGTTCCATCTCGGTTGGATTGAACTTCGGATTTACCCCGGTCTAGCGCAACCTAAAGTAAGCTTTTAAAGCTGTTGACTTCTAAGCACTGTTTTTGGTTTATTCTTTAGAAAGTTCATAACTCTTGTTCCACTTATTGGATTTTTGTCATGTTGGTCTTATTTTATTCATAAAATATAATCTATATCTTTAAACCCGTTGTTTTGTGGTGTATTCATAGTGTTACTGGGTGTGTGTGTTACCCAGATACTTTACACATTTCATTTGTAAACCAAGCTACCAAAGGGTGAGCACAGGTCATCTTATTGTGTATCTAGCTTACCCTGACTAGAGTGGTGGTTCATGCCCGGCCTGAGTGCATACCTCAGTCAACCAGGAATCTCATTTCTAACACGTTGTCGTGTCAGAACATCAGCTTTATGATTTGTAGGCCTGCACCTGTAATTTATCACAAAATCATAGATGGAAAAGAACAAGGACTATCTCGGATGCCTAGAGTTTAGTGGTCTGGCTGATTTCAAGAACTGTAGATTTCTGAGATCAGTATACATAGTGGCCAATTATGATGTCGATCGGAGTTGCCTTCGACCAACATCTCTGCGGTTTCTAAAGCGACCGACCTCGGGTCTGCGGTCCGAAACTGAAATAGGATGCAACCTCACATGGTGCAGTCAAAAACTCCCATTTCCCTAACTTTTGGTGCATACAGAAACCACCTGCAGCACAAGCTCCCATAAAGAAATGGGAGTTTGTGTATATCCCTACCCCTTGTGGCAGGCACCTTATGGTGTCTGCCATGCGGTGCAGGAATTTTCAGGGGGGCGCCATAGGCGCCCCCCAGGTCATCAACCTGAGGCTATAGAGGGAACTGGACTCTGCCACAGGTCCCCAAAGTCGCTTTCCAACTGGCTTCCCATGTCAAAAGCCCAACATGGAAAGCCTGTCTGAAACAGACATCATGATCCTAATGGCAGAAACGGCATCCGTTCGGGATTATATGCTCCTTGAGCCCATCGGAAGCCAGTTGGATGGACTGGCTGGTTTAAACTCTGACCGCCTTCTTTGTAATAAGGTGGTTGGAGTTTAAACCTTGGATGTCGGTCGGAAAGCCTTCGACCTGTGAAAACCCATAGTGTGTTTGGCAACATATAATGCCTATCCTCCTCAAAAGGTCTCTTCTTGGCTAGGTGTTCTCTATCAGTGATTTTTTCATTTAATTCTTGTGGCAATTTGTTTTTTAAGAAAAACAAGTTGGATGGACCTGCCCTTTGTTTAGATACCTCTGAGTAAAACATCACCCACAACCATTGTAGGAAGGGCCAGCTTCAACACTAACAGGAAACTCTACACTAGATTATTATAAAATGAGTACTGAATCACCTCTCTTTTAAAAAACTCACATTCCTGATTTGCTTACTTTGACCAAACAAATATACTCCCTTCCGTGATAAATTGGATGTGGGTCTTTAGAAAACTGATGAATGAACCTCCTATAAAAATTGGCAAAACTCATAAACATTTGAATAGCCTTATTTGAAGTTGGTGTGGACCACTTAACAATTGCTGGCAGTTTTTAATCCATGTGAATAAACTCATGTGTAATTAAGGATTCGAAAAAACTCTATGGTAGAAGAGTGGAAAATGTATTTATCCATCTAAGCAAAAAATGCTCTTCTCTCAATTGCTACAGTTTCAAATGAATCTTAATCAAAATGTTATCAAATTAGACAACACAAAGCATACATAAAAAATCCTCTCAATAAAATAGTGAAATGCTACAGCAGCATTGCAGAGTTTGAAAGCCATAGCATGGTACTCCAACAACTCCCACTTAGTGCGAAATGCAATTCATCACTCCCTTGGACTCTGACTAGATGGATAGTTTCCTAAACAGACCATAAAAATGAGTATATGAAACCACACTGTACCTGCAGATAGAAGAGAACCCTCCACTGCTTTAAGCTTCATGTATGACTTTTTTTTAACTGCAGGAATTTGCAAAGATTAGGCAAACGTTATGCCCATATATTTATTTTAAGCTTCTGAATCTAAAAGCCCCTAAAAGACCTTCACCTCATTTCCCAACAGAACCATTTTCATGAGAACACATGTATGAGCAACAGCTTAGTATTCAGAATCCATCCGGGAACTAACTTAATTTGTTCACTCTACAAGGCATCTCTTTTCATTGTTGAGGATTCTAGTTTTCGTTGGCTGCAGCCTTTCAGTGGGCAACATTACAGATGCTTGATTCTTAAAACTCCAAAGGTCACTTCGACAGACTTTTACAAAATCGCTTGACTTTTCACAACATAAATACGAACTATATACACAACTTCTTTCTTTTTCTTCTTTAGATATATGTCCTGTTTTGTTCTTAATTGCATACGTTTTGAAGTTTGTGCGTGACCATATTCTCCATTACTAATACTTTAGTCTTGTCAGAATGAGGTGCACATAAGCAATGACCCAAGAGAACCACTGAATCTGTGGGCTGAGCAAACTTAGTAGGAGAATGAACAACTTGTGCCAAAACATCTTTGTTATGTTATGTGAATTTGTAGAGCACAGCTAATCACCCGTAAGGGTATCCAGGTGCTGATAAGGGCAGACCTGAGAAGGGAGGAGGAGATCACGCCTGTTTCCTCTAGAAGAGCCATGTCTTGAGGTTCATTTGGAAATCAATGAGGGAGGGGGAGGTTCAGAGTTGTTTCAGGAGGTAGCTCGAGGTCTTGGCTGCAAGGTATGAGACGGAGCATCCTCTGCTTCTGCTCTTCTTAATAAAAGGGAGGTTTGCTTTTGTCTGTGATGCAGATCAAAGGTGTCTGGTGGGCTGGTAGAAGGTGAGGCAGTGGTTGGGGTAAGCTGGACCGGTTCAGTGGTAAGCTTTGAAAGCGTGGTTGAGTAGCTTGAACTTACTTCTTTCCTGGACTAGGAGCCATTCTAGATTGTCGAGGTGTGGAGAGATGTGGTTATTTCGGGGGATGTTGAGGATGAGGCATTCTGGGTGGTTTAGAGTCCTTGTCGTACATTGCTGGGATTCCCATATAGAAGGGGTTTCTGTAATCGTCTACTTGTGATAAGCACCTGGGGGACCTTTTGTCTGGTGTTCAGAGAGACCCTCTTAAAAATGTTGTGTAGCATTTGCAAGAAGTAAAAGCATGATGAGGAGACAGCGTTGGTCTGTCTGCTCACTGAGAGGTTGGTGTCCAGGATGATCCCGAGGTTCTTGGCATGGTCTGAAACGGTGGGTGGGGGTGCCAAGTTTGGAGGACCACCAAGAGGAGTCGAGAGGGTAGTAATTGGTTTACCAAAGAGAAAGACTTCGGTTTTGTCAATGTGGAGCTGGAGACAATTGTTTTTCATTGAAGCAGTGACGTTGCTCATGCAGTTGGCAAGTTTTTCTTTGGCGCTGCTGGTTGAGTCAGTAAGGGAGAGGATGAACTGTGTGTCATCCGAGTAGGATACTGTGTTGATTCTGTAGGCTCTGATGATGTCTGCGAGGGGCTTCATGTAGACGTTGAAGAGTGTTGGGCTGAGGGACTCTTGAGATGAGATGCTTGGGTTCTGAGGGATAGGGGGAAGTCTAACTCATTGAGTTTTGTCCATGAGGAAGGAGAATATCCACTTGAGGGCCAATTCACAAATAGCTAAGTGCTGAAGCTTTCTAATGAGTACCTTTTGGGAGAGTGTATCGAAAGCTTTGGAGAGATCAAGGAGGATGAGTGCAGCCATTTCTCCTCTGTCGAGGATGCTTCTGATATTCAGTGAGGCCTACCTCTGTGCTGTGGTTGGTACAAAAGCCTGATTGAGAGCGGTCTCGGAGTTGATGGAGTTCTAGGTGGTCTGCAAGTTGGGTATTGATGGCTTTCTCAATGACTTTAGCAGGAAAAGGAAGGAGTGAGATGGGTCTGTAGCTGCTGAGAGTGTTGGGGTCCACTGTTGGTTTCTTTAATAGGGCGTTGACTTCTGCAGTTTTCCAGCAAGATGGGAAGGTGGCGGTGGGTATGAAGGTGATGATAGCAGTAAGCGCGGAAATATGATGGTTCTTCCTAGGTTGTAGATGAAGTGGGGGCTTGGGTCTGTGGGTGTTCCTGAGTGGATGGTATTCATCAGGGCAGTGGTTTCTCCATTCGAGAGATGCTTCCAGTTACTTGGCCACTGTTTGGAGGTGAGTTCTTATCTGTATGCTGTGGATCAAATGTGAAGTAGATCTTGGGAATCTTCTGTTTGAAGACGTTTGAGAGATCGTTACAGAGTGATTGGGATGGGTTGATGTTGTTGGCAGCTGCGGGATTGGAGAACTCTTTGATGATGCTGAAGAGTTTTTTGTTGTTGTTGGAGCTGGCTTTGAGACTGAGAGTAAGGGCCTTTTTCTTTGCGTCTAGTAGTTATTGGTGGTAGAAGTTGAGGGCGACTTTGTATGTGTATCTTGCGGTTGTGTTTTTGTCTAGTCCCCATTTTCTTTCAAGTTATTTGCAGTGGTGCTTGGACTGCTTGAGGTTGTTTTTGTACCAGTTCGATTGTTTGTTGTTTTTGTAGGTCTTGTTTCTGTTGGGAGCAGTGCGGTTGGTGCAGTGGGTGAGGTTGGTGTCGGTATTGAGGTTCCCGGAGTGATTGGGTGGGCATTCTTGTAGGGTCTTAATCCAGTTTTCTTCGGATATTTTGACCCCGTTTCTTGATGGTGCCTTGGGTTTTTCTGGTGGGGTGGCTTGGTGGGAGGGTATCTAAAAATGTATGATATGGTGGTCGTGCCATGTGAGCAGGGTCGTCTGGGTGCTGGCAATCCTGTTGTTGGAGGAGAAAATAGGGCTGAGGGTGTGGCCTCCTCTGTGGATGAGCTGGGTAAGTTCGAGGTTGCTGAGGCCCTTGTCACCATCCCTTGGATCTGCAGAACCAGGGCTGGAGGAAGAGCCTTCTCCTACCTTGCCTCCAAAACCTGGAACACCCTGCCTCTCCACCTCAGGCTATCCCCATTGCTGACCCAATTCAGGAAGGATCTCAAGACTTGGCTCTTTGACTGAATCTCAGCGCCCATCAGGACCTGCAGCCACCCCCCCAGCACTTTGAGACCCTCCTGGGTGAGTTGCCACGCTTAAGAAACTCTGATTGATTGATTGAGTGAGGCTGTCATGGAGGGCCATGGAGTTAGGGTCTTTGGTGTCTTTCAGGTGGAAATTGAGGTCCCCAAGGAGGATGTAGTTGGTTGACCTGTTGGGGAGGGGAGCGATGAAGTCTGCGATGTGGTTTCAGAATTGTGCTTTGAAGTCTGGGAGACAGGAGGTGAGGGTTCTCATAGGGGTGGGGTTGCAGTCCGTTCATATTTTGAAGTGGAGGTGGTCCAAGAGGTTCATGTTTGAGTCTGTGTAGGTGGTGCAGTCAATTGTGTTTTTGCAGATGAACGCGAGTCCTTCATCTAGTTTATGGGTTAGCTCCTGGTGTATGACTTTGATGGCAGTGGCAATATCTGGGATGGAGGTTGGGTTGAGCTATGCTTTGGTCGGGAAAAGAAGGCCGGGTGTGTTGCTATTGAGTAGGTCCTACATTTCAGTGGAATGTTTCTTGAGGAATAGGACGTTGAGGAGTATGGCAGACAATTGGTGCGGGGTGGTGGTAGTGTGTTTGGTTGTTTGGAGGTGGTGGTGTCGGCATCTGCTAAAGGTGTCACAGGTGAATTCACAAAGGGTACAGAAGAAAGGTCCTACCATGATGTTTGGGATGCGTGGCAGCAGCATAGTTGTCGGTGTGCGTTTTTGAGGTCATGGAGGAGCAGTGGTGGTGTTTGTTGGCTCCAGTTGCCGCTGTGGTTGTGGTGTTGCGTTGGACTTTGCAACCTGTGGTAAAATAAGGATGCCCCTTTATCCTTTGGCCAACCTTTCCCAACTACTTAACTTAACAGATCCTGATGGCTCTGTTTCCATGTTGATAACTCATCTTCTAAGGAAAGTGTGTGTGATTTTCTATCGAACAGTTCTTGCCACTGATCACAGAAGGCAGAAAATTAAATAGCAAAGAATATTTTCTGTCTACCTTTTGCCACACTCTCACTTTAACATGGGAAAAAGTGAAGTATCGGCGGTGCAAGGGGCTTGTAAATAAGCCCCTAAGTTTAGACCTGCAGTCTAAGTTTAGACCTGTAGTTTAAGTTCAGACCTAAAGTCTAACTTTAGACCTAAAGTCTGTTTATAAATAGCTTAATCTTCTGGACTGTTTCTCGTGTGCCAACGTTGTTCTGTTTACAGCATTTTTTCTCTTGTGCAAGGTCGGGTGAAAACCAAGGCGCTGATCTAACTCTGCAAGAACAGTGAATACCGTGAAGAGGAGCTGCTTGATTAGCTGCGCAAGAGAGACAGCTGGCAACTGATGTCTAATCTGGAAGGCCTGCATGTTCAGGATAAGAATTCTGCAAGACCATGTCAAAATCATTTATATCGGTCAGTTTCCAACTGTGAGCCATCCTAATTTTAGCTTGTTGAGAAGGCTTTTTTTCTACAGTAAAGATTTGAAAATAATTGTGTTTAGCATTTCAGGAAAATAATATGCCTGATGAAAATATTTAAACTGGATGAGGCACCAGAGCTGAGATCACTGACTATCTTGCCGTCATCTTGGCATCTACTTAGTCCTCATCATCAATGGTACCTAAATCGTGCTTGCATCTCTCTTTGAACATCACAAAGTGGTCTGGTGTATTAACTACAAGCGATCTCTAGAAACTCAAAATACCTAACCCCCTCCAATGTCTCAGTAAATATTGTAGACTCAAGTGGGATAATTTCAGGAATGGGTTTCAAAGCATTTTTATATTCCTTTATAGCATGTCTTATTTATAGATAGAAAGAGAAATGTGACATATGAAGTTCCAATTCTGTTGATAAGGGTTTGATATAATTGAACACCATACATACCCACGTTTTGAAATACCTATCTTGTCCTATGCCTGAAATCCCTGCAATTTAGCTACTCAGGAGACCATATATAATTTTATTGATTTTATCTGTAATTATATAAATATATGTTTTTTCCACTGGAAAGAAGAAACTGTGGCTGGTATTTTTGTGTGAGGCCGTGATGAGGTCTTGTCTAATGGTTTCTATGTGGGAGTAACGTCATCCTCTACATATACTTCCTCAATCTACCCATTCTCAACCATTTTATTCTCCACCTGCTTATCTTCTTCTTGTGCACTACTAGTTGCAGAGATTTCTGCTTGAAGGACGATTGGATTTTCTCCATGGATTTCCCACCTTCCTCCGCTTGTGGATGGTAAAGCATCATCATAGGGTTCAGTGCCCCCAGTGCTTGAAAGAGGAAGATGAATGAAGTGGAATTACATGAAATAAAGTTTTGCTTCAATACTTCTACAGACTAATTTACCAAAAGAGTTTGGAAATAGTGTCCACTTTAAGGGGCTCATTAGGATGGCGGACGGAAGAGCCACCGCGGCCCTGGAGTAGGCGGAAAAAGCCTTTTCCGTGTCCGCCTGCCGCGGATACTCCGTCCGCCATATCAGGATAGGAAAACGTGTCAAATTTCCGTCCGCGACGGAATAGCACGCTCCGCCGCCGAACTACACACGAGACCGTGGCGGACGGAACACATCCGGATGCCCCGCCGTACGTACTGACGTCGAAGACCGTCCCCCAAATCAAGATGGCGGAAAATACACATAAAACCGCAGCGGAAAAACAACCTGTCTGAACACGGCGGAATCCCCACTGCGAAGACAGGTGACATAGCAGAGATACCCACCGCAAGCTGACCAACACCATGGACCCAGCGCTACACGCTTTCCCGATGCTCTTCGCGATCCACCACGTCCTAGTCATGGCCCACCATGGACGACGACGCAGGTAAGGCACAAACCATTGGCCGTCTGCAGGGGAATACCAGTAAGGGACGTGACGTAGGGAGGGGGAGTGTCATGTTACCGAAACCACTGATGAGAAGCAAATACAAATACACATTAGTAGTACGCAAGCAGGAATGACAACGACAGACCACGAGACCTGATAGACTACCTTTATTGTACAAAATAGGGGTTAAATCACAGTGTATGCGTGAGCATGGGCAAAGTGGGCACCACAGCAGCTACATCATTGGCAGTCAACGAGAGGGCAGTATGCAGTATCAGAGCATCAACAGGGCATTGTGCAGTACAGAGCAGGTACATCATAGGCAGGTAACGAGAGGGCAGTATGCAGTATCAGAGCATCAACAGGGCATTGTGCAGTACAGAGCAGGTACATCATAGGCAGGTAACGAGAGGGCAGTATGCAGTATCAGAGCATCAACAGGGCATTGTGCAGTACAGAGCAGGTACATCATAGGCAGGTAACGAGAGGGCAGAATGCAGTATCAGAGCATCAACAGGGCATTGTAGAGTACAGAGCAGGTACATCAGAGGCAGCACGTGAGAGGGGCTAAGTGCATCAACAGTCCATTGCACAGAGCAGGCCCATCAGAGGCAGCACGTGAGAGGGGCTAAGTGCATCAACAGTCCATTGCACAGAGCAGGCCCATCAGAGGCAGCACGTGAGAGGGGCTAAGTGCATCAACAGTCCATTGCACAGAACAGGCCCATCAGAGGCAGCACGTGAGAGGGGCTAAGTGCATCAACAGTCCATTGCACAGAGCAGGCCCATCAGAGGCAGCACGTGAGAGGGGCAGTATGCAGTATCAGAGCATCAACAGGGCATAGTAGAGTACAGAGCAGGTACATCATAGGCAGGTAACGAGAGGGCAGTATGCAGTATCAGAGCATCAACAGGGCATTGTGCAGTACAGAGCAGGTACATCAGAGGCAGCACAACTACGTGTCCCTACCAAACCGTCACAGGGACCACAAGAGTGCCACACAGTTCTCAATGGACACACCATGTGAACTAACATTTGAGTGAAGTGTACAGCACCTCACATCACAGAATCAGGGGGACTGCGTGAACTACCTGCCTCGGACACACTGGCAGCACCAGCAACAGGAGTGTGAGACACAGCCACAGCCCGAGTGACACACACATGGGCCACGGACCCAGACACACTGGCAGCACCAGCAACAGGAGTGTGAGACACAGCCACAGCCCGAGTGACACACACATGGGCCACGGACCCAGACACACTGGCAGCACCAGCAACAGGAGTGTGAGACACAGCCACAGCCCGAGTGACACACACATGGGCCACGGACCCAGACACACTGGCAGCACCAGCAACAGGAGTGTGAGACACAGCCACAGCCCGAGTGACACACACATGGGCCACGGACCCAGACACACTGGCAGCACCAGCAACAGGAGTGTGAGACACAGCCACAGATGTAGTCACTGACACGTGAGCCACTGACCCAGACAGACTGCCAGCACCAGAAACAGGAGTGTGCAACACAGACACAGATCTCCTAACTGACACGTGAGCCATAGACCCACATACCCTGCCAGGATCTGCAACAGGAGAGGGCACAACTGACACTGTGCCACCATCTGATACATGAGAGTCAACTGCACCAGCGCCACTGGGACTACTGAAATGATGAGCCACAGGGCTGTATGGGCCAGGAGGCAGGGTGGGCCTGGGAGCTGGGGATAGCTCACCTAGAGCCAAATCGGGGTTGGCAGGTGTCAATGGTGTGTGTCTGCGTTTCTTAGGGAGGTGTGAGTGCACCCTGGACAGGACAGGACTGCCAAGTGGTGGGGACTCCAAAGAATCACCACCCAGCATAGGTGGAGCAACTGCTGCCGGGGATCTTGTTTCGGGGGACGTGCTGGAGCCTGCCTGCCGTTTGCTCTGTGCCTGCCGCCTGGACTCGGAATGATGTGTAATGGGGGATGCAACAACAGGGGACACCCTCCTCTGCTTCTGACTGGCCTGGATGGGAGTGGAGGTATGGGGGGACTCCGCCGCGGAGACATCAGTTTGGCGTTTAGTAGAAAACATCAGCCTCAGTGATGTATGCCTGTCCTTGATAGCGCCATTGTCCATGCGAGATGCCTTGTCCGTAGGATGTGCCTTATCCTTAGGTGGAGTGTTGTCTCTGGATGTAGCCTGTGCCCTGCTCGCCGCCCTGTTCCTGCCAGCAGACTTGTCGTCTGTGGTGCACCTGTCTCCAGCAGACACCTGCTCTCTGTGTGTGTCCCTGCCCTTGGGAGTGGTCCTATCCACTGCTGTGGGCCTGCTCTTGGGAGTCTCCCTGCTCTTAGTAGGTGCCTTAGTCTTCTCACTGTCCTTGGGAGTGTCCCTTACCTCTGCTGTGGGCCTGCTCTTGGGAGTCTCCCTGCTCTTAGTAGGTGCCTTAGTCTTCTCACTGTCCTTGGGAGTGTCCCTTACCTCTGCTGTGGGCCTGCTCTTGGGAGTCTCCCTGCTCTTAGTAGGTGCCTTAGTCTTCTCACTGTCCTTGGGAGTGTCCCTTACCTCTGCTGTGGGCCTGCTCTTGGGAGTCTCCCTGCTCTTAGTAGGTGCTTTAGTCTTCTGACTGGCCTTGTCCAAGGAACAGTCCATGGACATGTGAGTATCCCTTGCCTTGGGAGTACCTTTCGTGTTGAATGCCTGTGTAGCTCCGGAAGGCATGTCCCCCAACAACACTTGTGGATCCTGTGTGTGTACTCCAGTGCATCTGACGTCGTCTACGTGAACAGAGTTAGCTGATCTAGGGGATGGGGTCTGTGCCCTGCGTGCCCTGACGTGCTGTCTGACGCTGCTTCTAGTGCAATAACCTGTATTTGAGTCCTGCTCAGAATAATCACTACCCCCTGAGACATCCAGCGGTGTAGATGGTGAAACAGAAGTAGCACCCTGTTCGTTCGACTGTACTATTGCAGACGACACACTGCTTGCCAATGACTGCACTGTCCTGTGTAGACCTGCAAGATCGCCATGCATCCCTTCCATGAATGCCACCACCTGCCCCAACTTCCTATCATGGTCCTGGAAAGCATTTGTCATATTGGTCTGCCCCACACACAGCTGTCGCAGCAGATCAACGGCCTCAGCACACAGTGCATTTTGGCTCACCGTGGCAGGGGCAGCGGTGCCTGCACCGAACGCCACTCTGCTCCCCCTACTCCTCCGGCCACGAACAGTACATGGTGCAGTTGGCGGAAGTGTGGGCCCTGTGTGCTGTCTTACGACAGAAGGTGATGAGTGCCCACTCCCAGTCTGTGTCAACAGTGCAGGCTCACCACGAGTGTCCGACGAGGAGGACGATGGTGTCTCCACATGCGAGTCCTCAGGGACGGTCCTGTCCCCCTCTCCGGCGCTGGCCTCCTCCGTGTCAGTCTGCGTGTGTGCGAAGTCTGAGCCGGACTCATTTCCTCGGCTACTCTCCACCGTCTGTGGCTGAGTGTCCTCTGTCAAAGCTGAAATGCACAGAAAAGATGTGTGAGTCATGGGCACACTCACGTACAGAAGGAACAGGATAGCCAAATCACATAGCAGACAAAGGTTTAGGAGCCCTCATCCTGCACATGGCCCACCCCTACCAGTCATCCTCACATTTTCTGCCATGGGGCCATGGACCACTAGGGGATGTGCTTTTACACTCAACTACTAAGCAAGTGGCGTGTCAACATGGCGGACCTGGATGTCAAATGAGTACCACCCAATGGGACCAAAATGGCTTCACAGGCATACATACGCAACACGGAACTCAATAGTGTGTCTGTGCACCAATACATGCATAGCACTCACAAGTTTCCTACACAGACAGTATGCTCACCGCTAGTTTGCTGTTGATCGGCACTCAGACGTTCGGCCAGTTCAGGATGCGTCACTGCAATGATACGGTGCATGAGAGGGGTCATGGAGCGTCGGGACAGACGGGGCGTCCTTGGAATCAGGCCCAGTGTTACTTCCGCTACATTCTTGCTCAGCCTGGAAATGTCGTCCCAGCGTTTGTGGCAGTGTGTATGTCGTCTGTTGCACACCCCCAATGCCCGTACTTCCCGTGCTATGCTCCTCCACAGGTCCTTGCGAAGGTGCAGCTTGACCTACCATGATGGGAGACAAAAGGGTGTAAGTCAGTGGACAGGTGGCCTGTCACACACATAGGGGCAAGACGTTACTGTCAGCAGCCATGCACAATCAGGAACATATGTCTAGCCCACACTACACAGCTAAGATAGAAATAGGCCTGATCATTTGGCCCCCTCATGCACACCAACATGTCCCACACTGCACTTACCACCCGTCCCGGTGCGCCGTAGAGGCGTCCATAGTTGCGGAGTACACCGTCCACGAGGACATCAAGCTCCGCGGCGGTGAAGGGTCGAGACCGGATCTCTTTGCCTCTCGACATGGCAAGATCACGGAGTATGGCACTAGAGCAGCAGTCGGTGGTCAGCTCAGCAGCAGCAGCAGGTCGAGGTGATGGCACTAGAGCAGCAGTCGGTGGTCAGCTCAGCAGCAGCAGCAGGTCGAGGTGATGGTCACAGGCAGCAATGGTCCCCAGGGTAGGAAGTTTCATTTTGGCCAAGACACATATATAGGGCCCTCAGCACGTGTCAGTGGCATACGTCGCCAGCAATTGGTCAGCCCTGGAAGCGTGATCGTGAAATGGGCCAATGACTGGCCCTGTTGTTGCGGTGCACAGCTTCCGCTACTTGCGATTGGCCGTATGCGGCCAGCGTCCCTCTTCCCATTGGCTGCATGTGCAGGGACCGTCACGGGCCCACATCGGCAACCGCACGTGCAAGCCTCAGGCACGGATGCTTCAGTTGCAACAATGTACTATCACTGGCGCCTCCATGGCGGTGCACGTACACAGCGGGGGAGGTGCAGGCCTATACACCCTGTAGATGTACTCAATGGACATGCCAGTTCATGACCCCCCTTACAGTCACCTTGCATCATCCACCGTACACCGGCCGGAGCGGCCGGCCCTTCCACTACCGCCGTGCCAGGCCCTGCCCAGGACCGCCGTGCCGGCCATGGCAACCACCGCCATTGCACGGCCCTTCCACTACCGCCGTGCCAGGCCCTGCCCAGGACCGCCGTGCCGGCCATGGCAACAACCGCCATTGCACGGCCCTTCCACTACCGCCGTGCCAGGCCCTGCCCAGGACCGCCGTGCCGGCCATGGCAACAACCGCCATTGCACGGCCCTTCCACTACCGGCGTTCCCTGGCGGTCCGTGCAATGGCGGTTGTTGCCATGGCCGGCACGGCGGTCCTGGGCAGGGCCTGGCACGGCGGTAGTGGAAGGGCCGTGCAATGGCGGTTGTTGCCATGGCCGGCACGGCGGTCCTGGGCAGGGCCTGGCACGGCGGTAGTGGAAGGGCCGGCCGCTCCGGCCGGTGTACGGTGGATGATGCAAGGTGACTGTAAGGGGGGTCATGAACTGGCATGTCCATTGAGTACATCTACAGGGTGTATAGGCCTGCACCTCCCCCGCTGTGTACGTGCACCGCCATGGAGGCGCCAGTGATACAACATTGTTGCAAATCGACCATCCGTCCCGGATCCTTGCACATGCACTTGCCGGTGTGTGGGCGTGACGGTCTGTGCACGTGCAGAAAATGTGAATGTCGAAGGCGGCCCGCGTATGCCCAGACGTAAACAGCGGATGCAGTGCACCGCCATGGCGTGGTCAATGTTAGCATCTTAGCCGATGATGCACCTTGTACCATTGTCTGCAGCTGCCTGCTCACGGTTGTGTGCGTGATTGCGTGGCTACACATGTCATGCTCCATCCCATGTGTGTCCATACCATGGGCATCGGTGAGCCACAAGTGTCCATCACGTGTGCATGTCCACATCGGGTAGTACCCTACACAATTTTGTCGTACCTCACATGTACACAGTAGATCCCGTATGTATGGGCACCTGTGAATCAGTTGTCAGTGAGTGGTATGTGTCAGATGATGACTATGGTGGGGGTTCTGTTGTGTACTGTACATGTGTGTTGCCTATTGTGTCCCCATGCATGTGATGTCTGTATGCCCACCATTCCTGGTGTTGCCATTGGTGCATCATGATATGGGGGGGTGGGGGGGTGTTTAATTTAGTATGTGTGCATGTACTTACATGTGTGCATGTGATGTTGGGCCTACACATGTGGGTCATGTCACATGTCTGGTTGGCAGTGATGTTGAGGTGAGACAGTGTGCATTGCACATGTTGCTAAACATCATGTTGCTAGTGGATGCACATTGTTGCCACGTCGATCCATGTTGTCCTGACAATCAGAGGAGTCACACATATGACAAGCATACACTGGATACTACATGTTGGTAGAGGGCGTTGACATGTGATTGAGGTGCACACACATGCGTTGTATGTGATTTGACTTCCATTCCATCTACTCCCACACAGGAGGGCTCCAAATGTCCATCGCCCATACACTGTGCTGGAGGATATGGTGGACGAGGAGGTGATCCGGAAATTCAGGCTGGATCGCCGTCGATTGTTGGAACTTGTGACCCTATTGTCTCCTCACCTGCAGCCGCGAAGAAACTATCCAGGTTCCATGACACCCACGCAAAAGGTGATGGCGGCACTCCATTTCTTTGCAACAGGCACATTCCAGTACACAGTTGGAGATGCCGGGGGAATGTCACAGGCCATGTTCAGCACGGTACTCCGGGATGTACTGACAGCCATGATGCTGTACAAGCATGACTATATACATTTCCCTCAGGCGGCGGACTTGGCAGCGGTCAAAGCTGACTTCTATGCCCTGGGTCGTATACCACACGTTGTGGGTTCCATTGATGGCACGCATATCGCTCTCATTGCACCACGGGCACGTGAGCAGGTGTATAGGAATCGGAAACA
This sequence comes from Lissotriton helveticus, assembly GCF_964261635.1. Taxonomy (NCBI): domain Eukaryota; kingdom Metazoa; phylum Chordata; class Amphibia; order Caudata; family Salamandridae; genus Lissotriton; species Lissotriton helveticus. Next base: position 528,446,871 of record NC_136057.1, on the reverse strand, counting down.
CTTCCATTCCCTGAACGTGCAGGTGGTGTGCCAGGCCGACAACATCATCTCACATGTGTGTGCAAGATTCCCTGGCTCTGCACATGACGCCCACATCATGCGGAGCAGCATGGTCCCCCAACTGATGGCTAATCTGCGTCCGGCACAAGCGTGGCTTGTTGGTGAGTATGCTGTGGTGACAGGAGTGATATCTGTGTGGCATGGTGTGCCCCACAATGCAGGTTGTGATGTTTCTCTCTCTCTCTCTTCCACCAACACAGGCGACTCGGCGTACCCAAACAGGCCTTGGCTGCTCAGTCCCTTACGCAATCCCACTACAGCTGGAGAAATGAGATACAATGATGCCCATGGTAGGACACGTCGAGTGGTAGAACGGACATTTGGCCTGCTGAAGTCTAGGTTTCGGTGCCTGGATAAGACTGGAGGGGCCCTGCCTTACTCACCAGGCAAAGTATGCAAGATCGTGATAGCGTGCTGCATGCTTCACAACCTGGCTGTGCGCTATAACATTGAACTGCTCTTGGACCCTGATGAACTGCAAGTTCCTCGCCCTCCCGACCCAGCCATGTCAACTGATGAGGATAGTGGTGAGGAGGAAGGTGTGGACCAGAGGCGCCAGATCATTGATCGCTACTTCCCTTGATTGTGAGTGTGCTCCTCTTGTGCTGCTTGGGTATGCCCTGTGAATGTGTGCTGGTGTTGTGGCATAGTGGTGTGCTTCATCTCTGTGTTCTGCTATGTGATGCATGCATGTGTGTGTGTGTGCTAAATTGTGGCCAATGCACGTCTCCATGATGTGTGTCGTCTCATCCATTACTGTTGTGATGCGTGTGGGTTGTTATATGTTGCACTGCAGTGTGTTCTGATGAGTGTGATCATGTTTCCTGACGTGTCTTTGCGGTTTCTATTTTCCCTAGGTCACTCCCGCAGCGCCATGATTCTGTACCAGTTGGATACCTGTACCTAGTAACATCTGTTTCTGATGCATTCATGTGAATAAACATGGAGGCAACACATGATTGAGTGAGTAAGTGGCTTTTATTTACAAATTGTGCATGGGTGTAGGTGCATATTTACAAATGAGTGAAGGGGTGGGGGAGTGAGAGTAGAAGGTTATGGCAGATGAAAATTCCGTGCGGACACCACATAGGGTGGTGTCTGCCTAGTACAGCAGGCCTGTGGCAGGTGGGACCGGATAGTTGCCAGGGTGAATGGCATGCGCAGGTACTGGTACAGTCATTTTCTGTTCCTCTTGGAGCGTGTGGCAGCTGCTTCCACACTGCTGTCGCCCACTTCCTGCCTCGGACGGCCCCTCCGTCTTTGTGCCGGTACGGAGTCAGCTGGTTGCGCTGGGGCATCGGGTACCACATCCGCCGCAGGTGGCGGTGGCGGTGGCGTTGTTTGTGGCCTGATTGTCCTGGTGAAGATGTCCACTAGTTGGCCAAGCCGCCTCTCAATGGCCCCCAACATTGCAGTGTTATCTACAAAGTCCTGGTGGGCCCGGTCTGCCTGTGCCTGACCACGTTGGTAGCTCACCTCCACCCTGCCCAGTGCCTCCAATGACTGTTGCACTGGATTGGGTGTGTTGGTATCCTCCCGTCTTCTTTGGCGTATGCTCCTGCCTGCCGGATCTGGACTTGCATCTCTGCCTTGCCTCACACTCTCCCTGCGTGGCTGGCATGGCGCTGGCACGGCGTTGGCCGTTGGGTTGGGCAGGGTGGCAGGGGCAGGAGTGGTGGTAGTAGTAGTGGTGGTGGTGGAGGTGGTGCTGGTGGTGGCTGTGCAGGTCACAGTGGCCGGTGTTGTCACAATGGCAGAGGCCGTAGTTGTTGGTGCAGGGGTGACCTGGGAGCCAGATGGCCCTGGCTGGCTGCTTGTGCCGGGATCATCCTCTGCCCCGGAGGTGGCTGGCCAATCGTCCCCTGAGACGTCTGTGATTGGCGAGTCTGGAGGGCGGGTGTTGCTTCCAGCTGTCAGATTAGGATGACCTGCAAAACAAAAATGTGAGGATGAGTAATGTGGACTTGACAGGTTGTTTTCACTTTTTTTGCCGATTCTGTCTGCACTGGTACTCACCCCACCCACCACCACCACCGCCATCCCTATGGACATGGGGGCCTGTTGGGAGTTGTAGTTCCATCCCCTCACACCCACCACCACCGCCATCCCTATGGACATGGGGGCCTGTTGGGAGTTGTAGTTCCATCCCCTCACACCCACCACCACCGCCATCCCTATGGACATGGGGGCCTGTTGGGAGTTGTAGTTCCATCCCCTCACACCCACCACCACCACCACCACCGCCATCCCTATGGACATGGGGGCCTGTTGGGAGTTGTAGTTCCGTCCCCTCACACCCACCACCACCGCCATCCCTATGGACATGGGGGCCTGTTGGGAGTTGTAGTTCCATCCCCTCACACCCACCACCACCGCCATCCCTATGGACATGGGGGCCTGTTGGGAGTTGTAGTTCCATCCCCTCACACCCACCACCACCACCACCACCGCCATCCCTATGGACATGGGGGCCTGTTGGGAGTTGTAGTTCCGTCCCCTCACACCCACCACCACCGCCATCCCTATGGACATGGGGGCCTGTTGGGAGTTGTAGTTCCATCCCCTCACACCCACCACCACCGCCATCCCTATGGACATGGGGGCCTGTTGGGAGTTGTAGTTCCATCCCCTCACACCCACCACCACCACCACCACCGCCATCCCTATGGACATGGGGGCCTGTTGGGAGTTGTAGTTCCGTCCCCTCACACCCACCACCACCGCCATCCCTATGGACATGGGGGCCTGTTGGGAGTTGTAGTTCCATCCCCTCACACCCACCACCACCGCCATCCCTATGGACATGGGGGCCTGTTGGGAGTTGTAGTTCCATCCCCTCACACCCACCACCACCGCCATCCCTATGGACATGGGGGCCTGTTGGAGTGATTTCGACGTTGGTGAGTATGTGGACTGCATGCATGGGTTGGGGTCTGGGAGATGTGTCTTCACAGTTGTGTGAGGCACACCATGTAGTAGTGCTCGTGGTGCTTGGTTTGTACTTACCAGCCTCTTCTCCCTCAGGAAGTCCATCAAGGCTCTCAGGGTGGATGATGGTCATCACCTTGTCCTCCCACTCGGTGTAGGGTAAGGGCTCCGGAGGGGTTCCACCGCCGGTGTGATTAGCCCGGAGATGGTTCTTGGCTCGTATGGCTTTGACTCGGGTCTTTAGATCGTGCCACCGCCTCTGGATGTCCTGCTTCGTCCTCGGGACGCTCCCGGAGGCATTCACCCTGGTGACTATCCGGTCCCACATGCTGTTTCTCCTGGCTATGCTGGTCTGCTGCACTAGGGCCCCGAATAAGTGGGGTTCCACACGGATGATCTCATCTACCATAACCTTCAACTCGGTGTCAGTGAATTTGGGGGTTTTTTTTGGTGCCATGGTGTGTGGTGCTCGGGGTGTGGGTTTGCGTGGATGGGGAGGTGCAGGTGTGTGGTGTGTAAGAATGGTGTGGTGGAAGTTTGTGTGGTGGGTGTGTTTGGGTGTGGGTTGTGTGAATGCTATTTCTCTTTGGTCTCAGTTCAGTGGTGTGTCCTGCTAGCAGCTATGCTGTGATGCAGAGGAGTTGTGGAGTGGGTGGGAGTTCTTTTATGGTGTGTGTCTAGACCGTGTCTGAATGGGTATTGGCAGTCAGGTGCTAGGTGGGAGTGTTGCCAGGTGTGGATTGTGTGGTGCTTGGCGGTGGATCATTGTGTGTTGTGATTGGTTTGGATGTTTGCGGTGGGTGGGCGTTTTTTTTCGTGTGTTTGGTGATTAACTTCCGTGCCAATGTATGGCATTGGTTTGACAGTAGGGATGTTGTTTGTGTTGTCGTTCCGCTGTGGTGCACGGATTCTCGGTGCATTTGTACCGCTGCGGACGTGGATGGCGGTGACTACCGGGGTACTTGCGGAGTTATCCTAATAGCGGACACGGACATTGCGCAGGTATCGCGGGGGTGGTGGATGTATTCGCGGTCATGTGCGTACGCGGCGGTCGGTGTTTTTACTGTTCCGTCCGCCTGCCGCGGACTCAGGTGTACTCCGACCGCCGCGGACGGGGATTGGTGTGCTCCGTACGCCGCGGTCGGCGTTTTTTGCATGTTTTATCCTAATTGCTGTTGCGGATTTTCCGCGGACAGGTCCGGAGTATCTAGCCACCTTCCGCGGCGGACGGTACACGTTTCCGTCCGCCATCCTAATCGACCCCTATGTTAGTAACATGAAAGCTGAAAGAAACATACGGAGGAGTTTATCGTTGCATGGAATCATTACATATATGCATCAACTCACCTGCTCCAGCATGGATGGTTCCTTTTTGGATGGCCCCATTAACACATTTACCGCAGTTACTAAACCAATGTCCTTAAAGTTGGAGTTGGTAAGCTATGCCATGATCTAGCAACTGGAGAGGAGAGTGTGAAATTAAGTGTTGTGAATTAAATGATAATAGTTGTATTTGACTCAAATGATGTAGAGCAGAGAGAAATACATAATAGATAAGCAAGAAACTCAAATAAAACCCACATTTATAGAAATGTGACAATTCAAATAATATACCAAAGATGCTGGGAAAGGAAAACGTACAGTATTAAAGATCAGAGTGCAGATTCACTATCAATGTGGGCAAAGTTTGTGTCATAAAAGTAGCACAGAAAATCATGATTTGTCTTGGAAAAGTTGCCGAAAGTACATGGGTGTCCCCAAGCAATCACTCACAGTTTTTTATGCAAATCCCTACCTACTAACATTTGTAGAGAGGAATTTGCACTACAATATTATGCATCCTTCAGGCAGCATAATAGTGGAACAACTTTTAAAAGTCTCTACATTTTTCTAACTTTGCATGTGTGCTGGATTGTACAGGTCACATACACAGTGGTAAAGTATAGTCGCGTAGTTTTTGTACCGGAAGGGTCCTCTCCCAGTACAAAATCTATGTTTGACAGAAAAGTGGAATGGAACCACAGCACAAGCCCTTAAAAGTGCATTAACATAAAAGGTGCATGAGCGTAATAGTGTTTAGAACTTGAATATGCAAGTTATGGTTGAGTAAAATAATTTGTTAAAATAAAACACCAGTGAATAAAACTGTCAGGGTAAATAATCAAAATAAAGAGAAATCCCCCATATGATGTTATTAGCATTGATATCATAATTACATATTTGTGTGTGTCATAGACTTGTGTTTAAAGACATGAAATGTGTGTTGCTCACCCTCATTAAGAAGCACTTCTGTCTCAGCTGTAGCAACCAATTTACTTGCAATGGTGAATGTATGAGAGGAAGGAAGAATACAAATATATGTATATAAATATTATCATATTTAAAGAATATAGTTTAGAGGCTGTGTTTGAGGGATATGCATGTGATGTCTGCATGACAGTGTAGGGCTGGGGGAAGTGAGGTACTGGGTTTTTAAGAACCGGCACAGAACCGGTAACCCAGCGGTGTCAGGGAATCAACACCCAGAGACCTCGGGTTCTCCTGAGTCAGACCTACAGAAACTCAGAGGCTTCGAGGTGAAGTCAAAGATTAGTTTATTGGCTGCAACCAAGGTAACAGGGTCCTAGAAGTACAATACGGGTATATTCTCAGGAGACTGCACACTTTCACGAAGTCAGGCTTCTCTCTTTATACATGATTTTCAGCCTTGGGCAAAACATTACTTGAATTCGTGGTATTTCATTTATAGTTACTGGTTACAAAAGAAAAGCAGAGTCATGATGACATGTACATATTTCATGTCGTGCTGCCCATAACAAATCATCCGGCAAGGCCCAACATTTCATCAGATATCGCTGGACCCCCAATAAAAACGGTCACCTCCCCATCATAAAGAAAGTAAAGAAAAGGAGTGGAGAAAAAGATGTGAGCGAGATATGGCAGGTGTGCGTGCTCAAATGGTTTTATGGCCGGTTGAGCCTAGATGCTATCTTGCTCGGCCACTGGGAGGGAACTGACCTAACGAGTTCGGCCTGGGGCAATGGTTCTAACTTGTACTGAGGTCAGGGAGAAGTCGATTAAGGAGTATGTGTCCTTGTGGAATCAAATTCAACTGGATTAAGGCCTATGTAAAGGGCAACATGTAAATGGGAGCTAAGGGTTCAGAATGTAAATGACGATTTCGAGGTGGAATCGTCACTCGAATACGCCGAAAAATACATGTACATGATGTACTCGTCATTCTCGGTCTATTGATACCAAATTCGTCCTATTTCGACGAAGTTTTTATTCTCGATATGAATCCAGATTTTCAGAACCACAGACCCTCCTTTTGCCCTTACATAGGCAATTAATCTATCCTCATGTTAGTCTGAGTCCAGATCTATATTCCTAAAGTCATTGAGATGTTGCTGTAACATCATTCTAGTGCTGAGTTCATTTCTTGACACAGGCTTCCTTACACATGATGTAGCACAGAGGCCACATATTGCAGGAGCACACTGTATGCATAGACAGAACAGGAAAAGAATGGCTAAGACCATCCCAATGACCATCAGAATTTTCCATCCCCAGGCAGATATCAGTTCCCAGAACCATCCCATTAACGACCAATCTCCTTTATCCACATGAATAGATTCGGAAATCTTATGCAGTTTGGAGATGGCCCTGTACACTGTTGGAGCATTATCTGGGATGAAAATGCAACAACTAGACTGGATCAATTTGCATACTCCACCTCGGTCCGCAAGTATTACATCCAAAGCGACCCGGTTCTGAAGGGTCATAAGTCGATCCGACTGGAGCTCAGCAGTCAGGTTACTAAGGGCACCAGCAGTTTCAGTCACGGTGGATTCAACTACCCTTGTCAATTGCCTTATGTTCCTGCTGTTAGCCATGGCTCCCCAGAACGGCAGAAAACCCATTGCAAAGTCACCAAATTCTTGACCTGCAGTGTCTTCTTTACTCAAAACACCTCTAACTACCCTTGTCCGATGGTAATCCGCCGCTGCTGTGTAGGTGGGAGGTAACAGGAATGAAACAAAACATGAGCCCGAGAAGTCAGGGGGCAACCATGTATAGGCTCTATCATGACAGATGAAATAAGTACCCTTAGCGGCTAAAAACGCAGGGGAAGTCTGAGATCCAAAAACATACGTTTCTGTACAGACACTCTTCCCTAGCTGAGCTCTGGGATTCTTGCCAATACCTTGCAGACACAGGTGACCTTGATGGGGTACGATCCAGATAGGGGACGATCTCTTGGCTTGCTGTTTCTCACTTAATGTAGTGCCATATCCGGTCACGTTCCAACCTACATATGCAAGTATCTCATCATCCGGGGTATCTTCGTAAGAAGTTACTTCCTTGATCATGTCAACTATACCTTTGACTAGGGCGCTAGTCTTGAGGTTGTCTTTTACAGAACGTAGGGGTTGGATTTCTCGTGCATATATGAACATTGTCCTATATGCCCAGACTGATCCATTGTGACTAAATGGCAGGACCAAATAGGGGATACCTTTATCCGTGGTGTGGGGCATGAGACCACACACCCAACAGTTAGTTGTGTTCATTACAAGTTGGTGTTGGTGTAATAACTGAACGAAGGAGTTATTAATGAACTCTAATCTCCTATTTGATTCGTGGTCAGGCAGAGGGTGGAAAGAATGAGAGGAAACAGTAGGAGGAGGTATGGGTGATGTAGTGGGCGCAAATGTCACATGAAAAGAGAATAAAACATAGCTTATCAAAAAGACCATTACGCTGAATAGCATAAAAATACACACTATTATAAAACTTTTCTTTGTCATCGTGTTAAAAAGTCTCTGCTTAAAGTTCATTTGTTTGGCAGGCCTCTCCACATCAGGAAACTCCATCCTCTCTAAGGTGCTGCCCGCGGTGGTAGGTTGCCTCTGCTAAAGGATGCTTCCGTCAGTCTACGGCAACTCCCTTGGACCAACCAGAACCAGCGACCTAACGTCGTCAGCTGCACCCAAAAGTCTTTAATCAACCGCGACCCTAGCAGCGGAACCCGGATGGCGGTTCGAAAAAACAAAAATAAGCAAGTTACCTAGATGGGAGATCTGCACTTTCAAAAATAGGATTTGGGGAAAAAAACACATTTTTTTATTAGTCCACAGGTTTTTCTCTCGGATCATAAAAGAAATCACTTTTACTTTAGTCTGTTTTTCTTGGTCGCAAATTGTAGCGTCTTTTCCCGGGTACTGTCTGGTCCAGAAATAGTAGCTCAGGTTCCACAGAGTTCAATTGTTCTGGTGGTGGCACAGTTTCTTGAAAAATTTTCTCACTTTCACAATCAGGGTTAGCTTTTTTTACACGTTCATCAGTTGTGCGCTCTGAGTCAGTGCCTCCTTTCTGGACCCATTGGTCATGTGGCAGAGGGAAGGGTATCTTCTTACAATGGATCCCGTGGACCCAATTGGCCTTCCCCTCCACCCTAACAGCCGACCTTGTAGACAGGAGGACGAGGTGAGGCCCGGTCCATCTGGGCTGGTCGTTTCTTGTTCTTTGAAAGTTGCGGACTAGGACCCATGAACCGGGTTCAATGGAGAGACCCGGAGTCTCAGAGACCGGAGGCAAGGTGTTGTGGACCTGTTGATATAAAACACGCAATTTAGCCGTCAATTCATACAAATAGTCAAGCAAAATAGGGTGTTGCAGCTCGCTAAACTTCGTGGGCCTAGGCACTCCCCATATGTTGGCTGGCCGACCAAAGATTATTTCATAGGGGCTGAGTTTCACTCGCGAATGCACAGTCATTCTGGTGGATAGGAGTGCTAAGGGTAAAGCGTCAGGCCATTTAAGACCTGTGCTCGCTTGGATTTTGGCCAATTTAAGTTTAAGCGTGCCATTGTAACATTCCACTAATCCAGCTGATTGGGGGTGATTTGCAGCGTGGAACTTCTGCCTAATGCCTAGCCCTTCACACACACTTTTCATCACACGACCCACAAATTCACTTCCGTTGTCAGACCAGACCATTCTCGGCATTCCAAACCTGGGGAAGAACTCTTTTACAAGGGCTTTCGCTGTGGACAAGGCAGTATTGTCTTTTAGGGGATAGGCTTCTACCCATCTTGAGAAGGCACAAACAACCACGAGCACGTATTTTAAGTTGTTGCACCTCTCCATGTGTATGAAATCTAGCTGCAAAACCTCGAACGGATACGTAGGAGGTGCAAAATGACCAGCTGGAGTTGGGGTTCCCCTACCAGGATTGTGTTTCAGACATACCATGCAATTCTTGACTACGTTCTCTGCACACTTGGGAATCCCTGAATTCTTCCATACTGGGGCCAACAACTCGCAAATCCCTTTTGCGCTGATATGGGCCATTCCATGAGCCATTGTAACCACTGCAGGCACATATGCATCGGGTAACAACCATCTCTGTTGCTCTGTCAATTCAATCCAACAACCATTTGCATCCATTCTCCCTATACTTTCTCTCCACATGCTTAACTCTTTCTCCGTGGCCTCAGCTTGGATGGACTTCACACTTTCTATCGTGTCTTCACATATTCCAACATCACCAGTCCATCTTTCTGGGCTCGCAACATACATTCGGCTCATCACATTCTTTGCAGTTTCCTTAGCGGTTTCATCAGCAAAGGCATTTCCACGACCGACTTCATCAGTCACCTTCTTGTGTGCACTACATTTCACAATCGCTATTTGCAGGGGCAACGTCAGTGATTCAAGAAGCTCATTCACCAACTGACCATGCTGAATCTTAGCTCCATGCGAAGTCAGGAACCCACGTTCTCTCCACAATTGTCCAAAACTGTGAGCCACTCCAAAAGCATACTGGCTGTCGGTATAGACAGTCACTTTCATTCCTTTAGACAACACACATGCTCTCGTCAGTGCAACGAGTTCTGCGGCTTGAGCTGAACCATGTTGTATTCGCGCAGTTTCAATGACTGTGTGCAAAGTTGTGACAGCATATGCTGTAGTCACGTTACCATTTGGGAGCTTAAAGCATGAACCATCCACCCATAATGTACCATCACATTCAGCAAGAGGAGTGTCGAACAAATCAACTCTCCCTTTCGTCTCTTCCTCTGTTCTAAGAAAACAATCGTGCTGTTCTAAAGCATCTGATTCCTCTGCAATTGGTAACAATGTGGCTAGGTTCAAGGTACTGCACCTTTTTATGTGCACATGGCTCGCTAGCAGCGTCAATTCGTAACTGGACAGTCGAGCACTAGTTAAGTGCTGTGTCTTGGTCCTATTTAACAATGTGTCTACTGCATGCGGGATCATCACGATTAGTGTATTATTCATTACTAGACCAGCAGACTGTCGAATGGAAACAGCTGCTGCCGCTGTGGCCCTTAAACAACTTGGCAATGCTCGTGCTACCGGATCCAAAGTTGACGAAAAATAGGCGCATGGCCGCTGTCTATCTCCGAATAACTGAGTCAGCACAGACAATGCACAGCCTTCCTTCTCGTGGACATACAATGTGAAAGGCTTACTGTAGTTGGGGGTACCTAACACAGGGGCCGAACATAATGCTGTGCGTAATTCGAGAAAACTTTTCTGACATTCTTCCGACCAAGGAATGGGATTGGGTGTATTTTTACACGTTAATGCCACCAATGGTTTGGCTAATAACGAAAAATTTGGAATCCACTGTCTACAGTACGATGTAATGCCCAAGAAAGCACGTACTTCTCTCTGTGTTCTTGGCACACTCAATTTTGCAATTGCCTGAATTCTTTCTGGGGTCAGTTTCCTTCCCTCCTTCGATAAGAGATGACCTAAGTAGGTCACTTCTTGTCGGCAATATTGAAGCTTGGAAAGTGACACCTTGTGATGCAAATCACATAGATGACGCAATAATGACAACGTGGCCATTTTACAAATTTTCTCAGTATCCGCAGCGATGAGCAAATCGTCCACGTACTGTACGAGAGTGGCACCTTTGGGCAAAACCATTGTGTCAAGCTGACTTTTCAGAGCTTGACTGTATATTGAGGGGCTTTCACAGTAGCCTTGAGGAGCGCGTTTAAAGCGGAAGCTTCGACCTCCTAAACTAAAGGAAAAAATATCCCTGCTTTCCTCAGCAATCGGGATACTGAAGAAAGCATTCTTCAGGTCAATCACCGAAAACCAGGAGGCAGAGGCTGGAATCATAGTCAATAATGTGGTAATGTCGGGGACAACTGGGAATTGTGGCACAACAATTTTATTCACCTCTCTAAGGTCAATCACGAATCTGTACACAGGTGGCTGAGAAGGGTCAGTTCGTTTTAAAACAGGCAGAACAGGACTATTGCAAACATTGCCTCGTGTTTCTTCAATCACATCCTTTTCAATTAATTCGTAAACGATCGCTAGCAAAGCTCTTTCACCCTCATTAGATATTCTGTATTGGGGAATTCGTGGCATTCTGACATTCGACTTCAATGTTACAACATATGGTGGAATTTCTAAAAGACCTACATCATTTGGACCAGTAGCCCAAAGAATATCTGGGAGAATCGACAATTCTGCTGGAAGTGCATTTCTCGACAAATACATGGGAGAAACCACTTTCTTACCTAAAGTAAGTTGTACTCCTGAAGGAGAACAGTACAAAGTCGCATACAATCTTTTTAGCAAATCTAATCCTAGCAAATTTTCACCACAACCTGTTGTCAAAATAAGGGGTGCTTCGAATTCACAAGGACCAACAGAAAGAGATAAAGGGTCAGAAATCGGATTTCTAACTGGGGCGCCAGAAAAACCTACAGAAACGTTCATTTCGCCAGACAAAGGTGCGCCAGGGAGTTTGGAGTGCATAATAGAACTCTTTGTAGCACCAGTATACAACAAAAAAGGTTCTGACACACCTGATGTAATCACCTCAACGTAAGGTCCACTCTGATCTACTGGAACTGAAACGACTCCCTCTCTTCGTCTATGGCTGTCCTAGCAATCCTCATTTTCCCACTGCTCATTTTCTGTGTAATACTCATCAACGTAGTATTGAGCTGTCTTGTCAGATACGTTATTTTGCTGATCAAACCTGTTCATAGAGTTTTGTGGTGGAAGGGGACGCGCGTCCTGAGGGGCGTTTCCACGCCCTCTACCTCTAGGCGCTTGCTGACTGCCACGACCTCTTACACCAGAAATTCCATTTGCACGTTGTGGTAGGGCAGGACAGTTATACTTGTAATGACCCTCCTGTTTGCAATATAAACACTGGTTAGGACCTACGCGGGGTTGAGTGTAATCGAATCTTTGCAAGTTTCTCTGATATGGTTGAGGCTGCTGAAAAGTATTCTGGTAGTGATTCTGACCATTATTATTTTGATTACCACCACCACGTGGCGGATAGGCTTGCTGTAGCAAAACCTTCGTTTTGAGTTCTCTAGTTTTCTTTTCTACTTTATCTTTCTCATCTTTGTCTCTATTCTCGTAGTACTGTGCGGTAGCTAATATCTGGGCTGAAGATGAGACTGCCCAAGAACTTTCTGAATCTTTTAATTTCCTATTTATTTATTTTTGGCATTTATTAAGCGCGAACAACTGCCCGCAGGCATCTCGGCGCTGTACTGTGTTACCCTCCTATTTGATCTATACAGGTTTTCAGAGGTTGAATAGCCAGGTTTTTACTTTCTTCCTGAAGGACAGTAAATTTGGGCTTGATCTTATTGTCTGTGGAAGAGTGTTCCACAATCTTGGGGCGGCAGCTAGGAAACGTCTGTCTCCCCAATTGACCAATCTAGTCCGTGGCACTACCAGGTCATTATGTCCTGCAGAACGTAGCATTCGATTAGGGATGTACGGGACAAGGTGGTCGCACAGGAATTGAGGGGCTTGATGGTGAAGTGCCTTATAGACGATACATAACGTCTTAAATTTAATTCGGTTCCTAACAGGTAACCAGTGGAGACTTCTCAAGGATTCGGATATAGGTTTGAATTTGGGAATATTGAGGAGAAGTCTGGCTGCTGCATTTTGGATTGTTTGTAATTTCTTAATTGTCTTAACTTGGGCATTTGCAAACAAGCCATTGCAGTAGTCCAGTGCTGATAGGACCATTGCGCTGACCAATGTCTTTCCCACATTAGTGGGGAGGAAAGGCATAATCTTCTTTACCAATCGTAGTTTATAGAAGGCATTAGAGGCAGTTTGATTGGCATGGGCCATGAAATTTAGGTTATCATCGAAGATGACACCCAAGTTTCTCACCTTCGTGACCGGTTCAGGTACTGCTCCGAAGGATGATGGCCACCAAGTAGGGGACCAACTGGGACTGAGGTGGCCAAAGGTGACCACCTCCGTTTTGTCGGAATTTAATTTCAAGCAGTTTGCTGCCATCCATTTTCCAATGGCCAGCATACCTGTCTTGAAATTTTCCGCTACAGTTTCCCCATCATTTCTGACGGCCAATATCAGCTGAGTATCATCCGCATATGAGGTAAGGTTCATCCCGTGTGCTTTGATGGTGTTAGCAAGGTCCGACACATAGATATTAAATAGTGTCGGACTAAGGGATGAACCTTGAGGTACCCCACATGGTAACGATAGTTCAGCAGATTCGTATTGGCCCAGTATGACTGCCTGGGATCTCTCTGCCAGAAATGATGCTATTAGATCTTTTGCTAGGCCTTGTACGCCCATCATTTCGACACGGTTGACTAAGATCTTATGGTCAACCGTGTCGAAGGCAGCTGAGAGATCTAAGAGCACGAGTAGTGCCGTTCCGCCCTGGTCTCTGATTAATCGGATGTCGTCAGCTGCCTTAATGAGGGCTGTTTCCGTCCCATGAAACTTGCGGAAGCCGAACTGAGTTTCATCGAGCAGATGGTGTTGCTCGATGAATCCCGCAAGTTGAATGTTCATGGCCTTTTCAATTACTTTAGCAATAAAAGGTAGATTCGCTATAGGCCTATAATTTTTAAGTTCTGCTTTATCCAGGCCTGCTTTCTTCAAAAGTGGCTTAAGTAGCGTTTTTTTCAGTTGGTTGGGAAAGATTCCTGTGCAAAACATAAGATTGATCATTTGAGTAATAGCAGGGATTACAACGTCTATTAGTGACCGAAGGGTGTTTAGGGGGCATGGATCCAGAGCTGATCCGGATTTAATTGTTTTCACAATGTCCAGGACATTGTCATTTGTTACCTCTGCAAAGCAGGTGAAGGTATTACTTGAAGAGGGGATATTTGTTTTCATAATCCCTTGATCTTCGCCTTGGTTAAATGCTGAAAATATATCATTTACTTTGGTGAAGAAAAATGCTGCTAATGAGTTGCAAAACTCTTGTGAGCAAGGAGGATTGAGATCTGGGGCACATCCCGTGAGATGTTTAGTTATTTCGAAAAGCTTTTTATTCGAGTTTTTTGCATTTTCGATTTGCTCTGTATAGAACTTCTTTTTAGTCTCTATAATTCGATGTTTGTATTGAGTTAAGATTTCCTTGTACATTATCTTATCCTCAATATCATATTTCTTCCTCCAGATTCTTTCTTTATTTCTGCATTGTTGTTTCAGTTTTCTAAGCTCTTCAGTATACCAAGGAGCTGAGGGGGAACTTCTGTTTCTGGACATTCTTTTTTCAGGTACCAGTTCGTCTGCCGCCTGGCCTACCCATGTGTGATATTGTTCTATAACAGTAACTGGGTCAGTTGCCCATTTGGGGGTAGAGTTTAGTAGCGCCTCCTTGAAGCAGGGGATGCTGATATCTTTCCAGACCTTGAACCTATGTCGTAAAGGAGGTATAAAGGTGGTTGTGGCTTTGTTAATTTGAATGGTTGCCAAAACCAGATGACACAAAACCAGATACACAATTCTGGAAGCAGATTGTGCACAAATTTATCGACAAACAATCTCTGACCACCTTCTGTGGTCATATCTTGACCGCTGTGGTCAATGAATGTTTCTTCAAATCTGGTGAAGAAATCTGAAACAGTTTCTTCTTTCTTTTGCTTGCATGCAGATAACTTATCCCAATTTACGCGTATTGCAGGCATTATCGTTTTCATGTAATCTACTATTCTACCAGGTAGTTCTGCTATCAGAGGCTCAGGCTTGGCACCACCAACTTGTCGTGCATCTGCAGCAGTAATATTAGCCCACGTGTCACCTAATTCCTGGTCATGATCTATATGACGAATTTTACCCCATAAAGGCTGTGGAACAACGTTCCCAAATAACATATCGATATCGGCCAAATTCATTATACATGACCCAGCAGTTTGCGACAATTCTTTATAGTACCCTGCAGGATTTTTACGCGGATCTGGTAATGTTTGTTTGAGTGCTAAAACTTCAGCTCGCTTCCATGGGACATGTACCCATACACGGTGAAAGTGTGGCGGGACAGAGGTCGCGTCACCCTCTCTCCACTGTGGGGGAACTTCTCTCATAGGGTATTGTCGTGCCTTTTTCCTACTAGATTCACTAGATTCCGATGGTGACCCAGAACTGTTTCCCTTACTTCGATATGATAATAACATTTCAACTGCCTTTTCCACGTCGGGACCTACAATCATACCCTCTCCAAACTTAAATCGTACACGACACATCTCTTGTGGGATGCATTCTTGATCATTGTCTTCTAAATCCTCGCCAAGAAAGACACACATCTGTTCGAAAACATATCTCTGTGTCGCTGCTTCCCATTGATGGAAGACTTCTATGACAGACTGTACATCATATTTTGCAGTGTCCATGACCCATTTCCGAGCTAAACTATTCAGGGAATCTCTCTCTTGATAATCAGGCAGTTGACTTCGCAACTGTCTTCTTCCTATGTTAGGGGTCGTAGCAGGCGACCCGAAAAGAGGTAAAAGAAGATTAGTAACAGTGCTGGCCATTTTCTGCCGAATAGAAGGTGAAACTGAAGGAAAAATAGGTGGAAGAACGGGGTATGATAAGGTAGGGGTAGAGATAGCAGAAGAGGTATCAGGGGAAATAAAGGGGGCACTAGGCAAAGTTGTAGAGGGAGCATTAGGAGACGTAAAAAGTATAGTAGGCAAAATCGTAGAAAACACAGGTGAAACAGAAGTGGTTGGTGGGCCTGGAGGAGGCTGCACCGAAGAAGTAGGAGCCAGCTGAAGAACAGCTGGTGGGTGCTGTGGAAGAGCAGGAGGCGCAGTTATGATTTTTTAAAGTATTTAGTGACAACTACCACCTGAAAGATCAAAGCGCCAACCGAAGACATCTATGACAAAGTCAAGTAATATGGCTGACCACAGTCGAGCACAGTTCAGATACAGGAAGTGGATTGGGCCCGGTCACCGCTTACTTTCAAATTGAGAAGAAACTTTGAGAAAAATGTTCTGGGAAGGTGAAGTTCAGAGGAGCAAGGCTGCAGGAGGTGTCAGAAGATCTTAGCGGGACTCCCATCATCCTGCTGTGGCAAAGTTTACAAGTACTCCATCGAGCTGGTGGATTCCCGCCCACCGTATTTAGATGTGGGTTAGCTGATCTGCCGTCCATGTTGATAGACTGTTATCCATTGCGTAAACTGTTCACCACTGTCGATGCAGCAGACTCCTCTGCTGACTAACATTACTTTGTCGCCATCAGGCTGGCAGGATTACACAGAGCACATTTAGATTTCACAGTTCTGCTTGCATTGTTTGCATCGGCATTATGCTGGCCAAGTGATTTGATTGCGGGACACATTTAGCATTGTACTATTCTGGTAGCTTTTTGATGGATGCTTGCATCACACACCTGATGTGTTTTGGCTAATTGTTACCACCTGCATACCACACTATAAAACACACTCAATTTCAGACCATGATCCTGTGCCTTTCCACTGCAGCAGAACTTTGTTCTTGAGCACTTTTTCAGCTAAGTCAGGTTATTGTTTTACTTTCTCTGTTCCTTAGTCATTTTGTTGTTCTTTTTTTAATATCTTGTGGGTTCGTTTAATGATTTAAGATTTTCATTTAATAATGGCAGGTAGGCGAAATCCATGTTTTACTGAAGGAGAATTGTCAGTCATGGTGGATAAAATTATAAGAGTAGAGCCACAATTGTTTGCAGCCCAAGTACAAAATACAACTATAGCTGTGAAAAGGCAACTGTGGGCCAGAATAGTTGACAGAGTGAATGCTGTAGTTAATGTGTAATTGAAATGACTACAACTACCATAGTGCCTTGTTTTTGTTTTGTTTAAAAAATATTGCAATTTTATTATGGTCATTGTCAATTTTCTTACATATCGTCACATATGTGAAAGTGTTATGTATTTATCAATATCTATTTTATGCTATATTTTGTCACTTGTTATTTTATTGAATTCACAAATCAGATCAGGTTGTCTGAATAATTTAAATGTATGTTACTTTGTATGCTGTATAATTTGTTTTGATAATAAATGTGCTTTGCAATGTTTATATGATTACTAATGCTATTTATCCTTCTAAGTTGTTTAATAATCAGATTTTTACCCTGTCAGGCCTTGGAATAGTTTATTTTGCATTTCACCTCTCTACTGTGTTGTGTTGAATGTTTGCAACATTTTATGTATACTTCCTAATTTGTACTCCATTTCAGGACATCATCTTACCGGCTTCTTAGAGGTAGTTGTGTGTGTAATGGAACCTGTTTTTATAATTTGCTACAATACTACTTTAAGGTATATTCATTATATAAATTCACTTTTTCCTTTTAGTTAGCTTCATTTTTAGCTTCTAAATCATTCTAAATACAGGTTTTTTTCATCTTTGTTATTGTCATTTATGATAGGTCCATCACCCAGAGTATGCGGACAACCATCTGCCACTGTTACTGAGGATACCTCCACTCCAGACCAGGAACAAGCCTTCAGCAAGGAACCCACTTCTTCAAGTATGGATGATGAGGAGCAGGCTGATCCATCGGGTCAGCCTGGGCAGACCACTATGATGAGTCTCACTATGCCCACACCTACACCACCCACCCCAGCTGTTACCACACCTCAGCCTCTGGATACATCCACGTTCTGTGGCCAAAGAAATATCACCCCAATCTTGTGCCCCCCAGTCCTGGCAGCTGTTGGTCCAACACCACCACCTCTGGTTGACCCATGAACCAGTGGGATGGGCTACACTGGGTCAAGGGCATTGGGTAATAGGGGTAGGGGTTTTTGGAGGGAATCTCTTAGCCAGAAAACAGGGCCACTGAGTTAATTGTCCCCCAGGCCACCATCAACCAAGTCTTGGTATTCCTTAATCAGCCCAAAGAAATGATGGATCAGGTCCTTACAGAGCTGTGGGAGAACTCTGCCACAAGGACGCTCCAAACACCACTTCTGTGATTTCAGTAGCACATGGGATCAAGAATGACCATCACACCAGCTGCACAGAAAACAATCATTCTCTTCAGAATCTGAGAACTTAAGGTAGTGGTTCCTAACCTGAGTTCCTCAAACCCCTGGGGGTCCACAACACCTATTAAGGGGGTCCACGACTGTATAGACAATTAAATAATGTGAGGATTGATAAACTTTATATAAATAAATGAAGATTTAAATTTTTTAGAAGATTCTGTAAATATGGAGATTTTCAAAATAGGAGGCCTAAAATTAAGATGGTGTCCTTAGGTTGGTTCTGTGGAGCAGCACACGTAAATCAAACAGTATATAGTACAGATGATGGGTGGCCTCAACTGGATCACAAACAAAAAAAGAGCCTGCAATAGGAGCAAAAACGACCGAGTGATAAGTTACAATTAGATAAGAATTAGAAACCCAATTTAGAAAATTTCCAACCATCCCATTAAAATTAAATTTGCCTTTTTCATCGGATAAAATAGAATGCTTCAGTATTTGGAGAATTTGTTTGATGTATACCTGTTTCTGTACTGTTTTCAGGATCAAACCATAGAAATTGTTTAGGGTGAGGGTAACCAACTTCCAATAATTATTTGTGAGGATCCCCGCAGTCCAGTAATGATTCATATGAGGTCCACAGAAATGAAAAGATTAAGAGCCACTGGCATAAGGAATCTAATAATCCAGCCTAGGAATCAAGGAGAAAAGCTTTAATGGGGGCTGTAATTATGTGGATTTCAATCCCTATAAAGTGCCAAGAGAGAGAGGAGAAAAAGCAAGAGAATTGTCTACCTATAGTTTGTCTGAACCTTTCTATAAGCAAAACTATTGATATCCGCAAATGATGAGAGGCTTACAGGGGATACAGAAGATGCAGGTAGGGGTGATCCAGTTTGTACTTACTGATGCTATGCATACACATTATATTTTTGTAATTTGTGGTGCACCGGCACTATTTACCATGATGACCATGTCCTTGTCCATGGGAACTGGAAGACTTTATTTGACAAAACCATGAAGACTTTCTTCCCTTCTTCGATCTGACAGAAGATCATTCCATAGAAGTTCGTTTATCACCATTAAAATTTGCCGGCTATTGTATTCTGTTAATGCCGAATTATGCATCGTATTAAAACTCATGTACTCAAGTGTCAGTGCTGCTTATTGCACTTACCATCATTTATTTAATAGTAGATATACCATTTGAATGTGGTGAAGAATAGTGATGGTTGCCTCTATTTGAAGGAGTTTATTTTGCAATGTGAACTTCAATTATACGTATCCACATTTTAGTCTTCTCCTAGGAGTAGTGCATCATTACACACTTTAAGAGAAATGATAGTGTAAAATGTCCCCTTTCCCTGCCTCTCTCCAAAATCCAGTCCATGTTTGCCTGTTGTAAATAAGAACTGGGCATGAGTGTGCTCAGGCACATGTATATCGGTCTGTACTGGATATGGTTTCCGTGCTTAATTGTACAGGTCATTGTAGGTAATGGGCAAAAGCCATGATATTTGGGACCAGAACTGTTTTTCACCACAAGACTTTGACTCAGTATAAGAGAGAGACAGGCTAAAAAAGGGAGAAAGAGGAAGAAAGAGAAATATGTCAAAATAGCAAATAAGAGAACAAGCATTGGCAAAGCAAATAGATCTCTCAATTTGTCAGTGCATTTTGCCAGTGCTATGCAGAATCAGTAAAAAGCGAAATGTTTTTTGCTATTTCTATGTAGAATAAGTAAAAAGGTAAAAATAAGATGTGATGTTGTGTCTCCTGCCATAGGCAGCGTTATTCCTTAGGTGTGCACATGAATCACAGTTTAGGCAGCACAGGAATGACGAGAAAACCACTGCTAATTTACTGATCCAAGTTGACGGATGCCATTTGGATAGGTAAATAAAAAAGGCCATTTTAGTAGTGAAAATATCCTTTTTGTACTGCAGAGCAGCCACCACCAAATGGCAGCTGCCGGGCCCCTCAAAAAAGTAAATTTTAAAAAGTGTTACGGACTGCGAGGAGATTTGGGAGCGATACAGACATAGGAGGGGGGAAAAGCAAAACGGCAGCAGACAGAGGCTATGAAACACACCCGAGCCAGTTAAAGCTGGCCCTTTGTAAGGCAGGGGTCTAAAATATAAAAATATAACTAGGTAGAGGTGGGGAAAGCAAAGGACAAGCTTGGGGTACGAATGAGGAAAGAACTTAGTGCATATGCGGGACAGGTGTTTTAGAGAGGAAAGCAGCACATGAGGGAGAGAGCTTCAAAACACATGCACTCTCATGGAATGATAAAGTGGTAAAAGAAAACAGTAGTCCCTTAAATATAAGCAGTATGAGGATACAAATCAGTCATTCAATAGGATGTTAAAGAAACTATGCTTCAGTTGATCAACCAATACAAGAAGAGGAAGGCAAGCCATCAAATGAGCAGGAAATACATTAAAGTGACATTAAAAATTCAGCCAATGTTAAGCAATGGGTGGGCTCCAGGCCCTCTGTAAACTGTTTGTATGCTACACAAGAGGATTTCACCTACAGACAGTTAAAAGATGTCTACAAGGCGAGGCCAAATTCAAGGTGAGGAATGTCCTACTAGCTCTGAGTGGTTTACTTAAAGAGGAGTTACAGAGGCTGTGCAGAGGAGTGATTGAACCAATTGAGGCTTCGGAGTGGTTAAGCCCAATTGTTATTGAAAGGAAGTCTATTAGGAAAATCCTCATTTGGGTGAACCTGAGAGACCTCAACAATTGCATTTAGATCAATCGCCATTCCCTTCCTCGCATAAGTGAAATGCTGGCGAGAGTGAAAGTGGGTAGATATTTCACCATGTTGGATTGTCTAATTCTTATCATCAGGTGCGTCTACAAGAGGGATCCAGATATTTGACATAATTTATAACACCAGAGGGAGCTTATCTGTTCATCGGCATGCCTTTTGAACTGGTACCACGTCACCGGTGTTTCAAAGGGTCATGAAATGTGTATTAAAAGACATGTCAAGCATGCTGGTGCCCCAGGACAATGTACTGGTTTGGGGTGAGAAAAAGAATAAACATGATGGGATTTTGAAGGAAGTATTGCAAAGGTTGGACGAAGTAGGTCTCACCATAGGCCTCGAAAATTGTAAATTTTGCACAAAGGAAATGGAATATTCGGGAAACACGTTGTCTTATGAAGGAGTGAAAACCACACATGGCTTAGTAGAAGGATGGATTGTGGGAATTGATGAAAAAGGGAGGGAAGTTTCACTGATATGAGGCTTGCCAGTTGGCATTTGAAGGGGTTTAAGTGTCCCTTGTAAAGGCAGTTACTCTTAAACCTTTTGACCCCAAAGACAAGACTATCATTGTTACTGTTGCCAGCAATTACGGACTTGGACCAGTCTTAATGCAGGTGCATAAAGAGAAGGAAAGAGTAGTGACTTTCAAATTGCATACCTTAAAAGGAACAGAAAGTATGTATTCTACAGTGGAAAGGGAAGCTCTAGCCTTTTGGTGAGGGGTGGAATATTTTTTTATTTTTGTGTAGGGATTGAATTCCAAACTATGAACAGATCACAGACCTCAAGAGAATCTTTTCCCCACGATTGGGGCAGGAAAGGCCACACCCGGCATAACAAAATGATTCTACCGCCTTCAAGAGTATGTGTTTTTGGTAAGGTGTCTGCCTGGTGCGAAGAACATCAACACAGATTGTTTATCCATGTTGCCGATGGAGAGTGAGGCTGATGAATGCACGGTGGCAGAAATAGTAGACTAATGTGGAGCTATTGGGAATGAAGAGTAGAAAGAGCATGTGTTAGTAGATCCCAATTTGGTTAAGTTAATGGAAGCTCTGCGGAGAGCATGAAAGTGGAAGAACAGTGATGGATTGGAAGTGTACAAAACTTGTGGGATGAGTTGTCTGTTGTGGAGGGCATCGTGAAAAGAAATGAGAGACTGGTGGTACCTGCTGACCTAAGAAATAGGTTGTTGAGTATCCTCCATGAATTCAGCAATGAAGAGGAATGCCAGAGTCAATTGCTGGTGGCAGGGAATGGATAAGCAGGTTGAAAGGCATGTGTGTGATTGCATTCCTTGTGCGTGCAATGACAAGTCACATGTAATGCAGGAAACACAGATTAGCCCAGTGGTTTTGCCCAAGCGCCCATGGGAAAGGATAGCAGTAGACATCTGTGGCCCATTTGATGGATTGGGCTTGAATGAGAGATATGCAATTGTAATGATGGACTATTTTTCAAAATAGCCTGAAATGACATTCATGAATGAAGTGAGATATTGCAACATAATAGCCTTTTGTGGAGACATTTTCTGAAAGAAGGGGTGCTCTGTGGAAATGTTAACAGACAATGATCCCCAGTTTGTGTCCCTACAATTCAGTTCTTTCCTCAAAATTGAGGTATTAACTATTGCATGACTCCTGTATATCATCCTTGGGGACATGGTTTAGTTGAACGCTTTAACCGTGTGTTGGAGGAGAATATTCAACTAGCTATTGCCAGTAACACATGTTGGAAAAGTCAGGTAAAATACATGATGTGGAACTATCACATTATGCCACATTGGGCAACTGAGAAACACCGTTTTGTCTTTTGAAATGCAGGGTACCATGCACAGTAGCTATTCCAGCCTGGATGGCAAGGGCTGATCCGCACAAAGTTGACTATGAGAAATTGTGCAAGAAGGTAGATGAGTATAAGGCCAAGAACAGACTTAAACGCAATGAAAAGATAAAGAATGTATAAACGATTTACCAAAGGGATGCTTGTCAGAGTAAGTGTGAGTAACATGAAAAAAAAAGGAGGCTCCAAGCTATCCTCCCCAAAGACTGTGGTAGAAGTGAGGAGTTAACACAATTAAATTGTCAGATGGAAAGTGGTAGAATACAAGAAGTGTGCCAGTGTGCAGTGAGATGGAAGGGATAGAATGGTCAAGAATGTATGATGAAAGGTGCAGAGATGAAGAACAGTGCAACAGGGAACCACATTAAAAGGATACCAGGAGGATTATATATGTAGAGGGTGAAGGGAAATGTTATTGCATGCAATTCAACTTTTG
This sequence comes from Lissotriton helveticus, assembly GCF_964261635.1. Taxonomy (NCBI): domain Eukaryota; kingdom Metazoa; phylum Chordata; class Amphibia; order Caudata; family Salamandridae; genus Lissotriton; species Lissotriton helveticus. The sequence goes on along the minus strand of NC_136057.1, from coordinate 528,423,544 downwards.
TCAAGGAAGGGAGATGTGTTATGATTAGTATGTTATGTTACCCGGCAACAGGATGCTGTTCTCAGGTAACGGGATGCTTCCCCTTCTGTAACCCAGTGTGTGGATTCTCAGAAGCTGTGAGGCAGACAGTTATGGAAGACCAGTGACTGACTAGGGGCCATATCTTCTGGCTTCTTAAAGCAGACTTTTATGTACAAAAGCCAGTGTCCGGTCTTCCCAAAAGTGCCCCACAGGATGCTAATGTTCCACTCATTGATAGATCGCTTTGTCCAGTGGGCCTGGTTATATTGCCGCTCGCTTCTTGTCCTCGGAGTCAGGTACAGTGTGAGTAGACAGGGCCATAAGGCATATGGCCTATTACCTTAAGAGCCTGAGAAGTAAAAACATTAGGGCAAATTACACATACCCCATATGTAAACATTCAGTGTGTGATTTTCTTACCAAGTAGGAAACCATCACCAAATTCCCCCTGTGGCATTCGGTTGTGGATTCCACTGTGACGGAACATAAATGAGCCTTGAGTGCTGCCTGGAAATCTGGCCAAAAGGTTTGTTAAGATACAGAAGGACTCACACATTACTTGCACATTTAGTGAGTGTGAGCTTTTCCTGTTCCAGTAGATGTATTGAGTTGCAGAGGGGGGGGGGGCATATGGCAATATGTGTGCCATCTACACAGCCAATGACATTGGGGAACTGTGCAATCCTGTAAAACATGAGTTTGGTTGGCTGCAATGATTGGGGGGTATTGCGGAACGAGATATACTGGTTTATCTTGAGCACCATTATGTCAAGTAACTGGTGAAATAACCTGTAAAGGGCACTTTGTGACACCCCCCCTGCCACTGCTATGACCCCTGGTAACCGCCCGACACTAAGAGGTGTAGGCAACACAATATCTGCACATGTGGTGGTATTGCATTGCTTCTATGTCTTGGGGCCTGTAGCTGAGGTCATAACTCAGCTATTAAATCAAGTATTACTGGGCTACTCAATCTGTACCTATCAATAATCTCACCCTCACCCTATATATCCTCTCCTGTCTCCTCCTCCTCCTTCTCTTACTCACTGCCAAAATATGCATCCTCCTTGCAAAAACATACAGGGCTGCCACTGTGAAAGAGCCTGACGTATTTTGTGTGCCTCTTTATAGTTTGCACCTGGTTACGACCTGATACTATTGAGTGGTAATTGCATTTCCTAAATGGGCAATTCGCGCCTAGCCGCAATTAGGAAATACTATGTACATGCGATTAGGAAATCATAATTAGGAAACCCTATTTGTGATTTCTTGTGAATAGCAAAATACGATTTTGACTGGGTACAAATCACATTTCTTGATGCTGCATATGTCTTTTGTACATTCCCAAAGTAAATTTTTCATTTTTTAACGGCCTGAAATAGCGATTTTGTCCGTTAAGCAATGCAAACTTGTTTCATTGATATGGGCCAACGTTCCTCGTGTTGGTCTTTTTTGTAATGTCTACCAGGGGCAATCTGGCAGACAAGCAAAAGTTGAAGAAAACTGCCTGTTTTATATCAAAACAACATGGAAGGGGTTGTGGCCAAGTTTAATTTTAAAAACGCTGAACCAAGCTCCACAGACTCAAGTAATTTGGGAATGCTGAGAAAATCAAAGCTAAAAATTGATGTGCATTTTTATGATATTAATGCTATCTAAAAATAGAAGATTGAGACTCTAATTACAGGTTGGCTGGAAAAGTCCAACCTCTGCACAAACCTGTTTTCACAGGAACTGCAATTTTAAATTCTGTTGTTTTTTAAAAAAAATCTTTTTATTGAAAGTTTTTGCTTTTACGTACAGGGCACGGCATATTGCTACAAACAAAATAGATAACAGTGAGAGAGAGAGCAAAAGAACAGCAGAAAGCAACAAGCCAATAATGAAAAATACAAATAACAGTCCCGGCTCTGAAAACATAAGTCTAGTCAATAAGATTAAAAAAAAAAAAAAGAAAGGAAAAAAAAAAAAAAAAAAACAATCTTGTTCATATATCGTAATCACAAAATCCATTCCATAATATTACACAAATTCTCTTATATACAATTAAATCATAGTCAGTTGTCTACTTTTTTTTTATTTCTCTCACAATATTTCAGTGGTATCATCTGGTACCTTATATATTATCATAAATCACCTGATTTTGCTTGCATCTAGTTTTCATTCTATTCCACCCTCTTTCCATCGCGTAATGGGGTCCCATATTAGTTTACCCAGCTTCCTTCCCCTTTTCCCTTTCCGTGCGTAGATCTCTCGCTCCATATTATATGTTGTTATTAATTTGGCCAACCAATAATGAAAGGTAGGAGGAATAGGGTCAATCCATGCAGACGCTATATATAATCTCATAACTGATAATGCTACAAATAAAAATTCCCCCCCCGCTTGGTGGTTGTTCATCCTCCATGTTCACTCCTAATAATATAGTTCCGGGAGTTAGCACAATTTCAGTTCCTAAAATGTTATTTATAAAGCCTTCAATATCTTTTTTGAGTGAATATAAATGAGGACATGTTGCAAATACATGTTTTAGATCAGCTTCCAAGCTTCCACACCTATAACATTTAATTCCCACAGTACCTCCCCATTGAGCTATTTTTGCAGGGGTATAATATAGATGGTATAGCGTTTTATAGTGTTGCGCCTGCAATGGTGCCGAACATAACAGCGAATATCCCTTTTCTAAAGAAATACCAAAGCTTTCCCCGCTAATATTAAGATTGTTTTTCCATTTATCTTTCCATTTTTCATAATCATCCTGTTTTGATCTTATCAGTTCAGCATAAAACCTCTTGATAGTACAATCTTCCCCTGATTGAACCACTTCCATAATCGGGTCGTGTCTAAAGCCCAATGGACCTCCCTTTTTACTCAACAAGAAGCTCCTAATTTGTAAATATTTAAAAAAAATGCCTGGTATCTAGCTTAAATCTTGCCTGTAGTTCTGAAAATTGAAAAACCCCTTGTTCCCCCATTACGTCCCCTATTCTTCTAATTCCCTTACTTTCCCAATCAATAAATGTGAGACCCGAAAAAATCTCTTGTGGAAGATTTGGATTATCTATAAATCTAGTGTATAAATTATATTTCCCCAAGCCCGCTCTTTTAGTGAAACTTTTCCAAATTGTACATGCTGCTATAAGCGTCTTAAACTTTGTCCTTTTGTAGTAACTAGCCTCTGTATACTTCAAGAGCACATTCTCCGCTTCTATTCCCAGGGTTAGTCCATAAATTGCCAGTGTTCCAATTTCGCTCCAGCCTTCTGACTCTGCCCCCCCCCCCCAGCAAACCTACCATATTTTGAAGAGCTGCCGCCCAATAATAAAGCTTTAATTCTGGTACTCCCCAGCCTCCCCTCTCTCTTGGGAGTGTCATAAATCTGAGGGCCCTTCTAGTTTTCCCCTTTGCCCAAATGAATCTATTGATTATGTACTCTAATTTTTTTAATAATTTGACATCGAATAACAAAGGTATGGCTCTAAATAGATATAAGAATTTTGGGAGAACCAGCATTTTTATTATATTCGTCCGCCCCACAATTGACATGTGCAAGTTATCCCACCTATCCAGGTCTTTCTGTACTTTCTTAATTAAAGGAGAAATATTATTTTCTACTAAGGAGTCCAAATCTGTCAAGATGATTACCCCTAAGTATGTGCCTGCCTGCGTCACTCGGTTATCTGTACAAATAGTATAAGAGTTTTTAATTATCTGCGTTTTAGATGTATTTAATTTATAACCCGATATCTTTCCAAATTTCATCGCCTCAATTTCTACATACTCTATGGATTCAGTAGGGTTTGGAGTGATTACAGCAACATCGTCTGCATAGGCTAAGATTTTACAGTGCCCGATGAGTGTTATTAGTGGTGTAATCATCTCGGATGCCTCTATTCTACGAATAAGTGGGTCCATGTATATAGCAAATAAAAGCGGTGAACAGGGGCACCCCTGTCTTGTACCCCTTTTATTCGAAATTGCCCCGTATTCCCAGCATTCACACGTAAAGTCGCTACCGGGTTTAAATATAGAGTCTGTATAGCTTTAAGATATCCCTGTTTAACACCTGTTCTTTCTAATGCATACCAAAGATAGTCCCAGGAGACCCGATCAAATGCTTTTTCTGCATCAAGTAACATTACTGCCATCGGGTCTCCTGTGACTGTTGTAACATCAAATAGGGTTATTACTTTGCGTATGTGGTCTGGCAAGTCTTGATGCTAATGCCTTGGAAAATACTTTAGCGTCTGCGTTCATTAAGGTGATGGGCCTATAAGATCCTGGTTCCTCTGGATTTTTCCCTTTTTTCAGTATTACTACCACCTCTGCACCCCCCCATGATTTGGGGGCTGACTCACCCAACTGTGCCAGCTGCATTATCTTTATTAGCTCTTCTTCCAGAATAACCCAAAACACCTTGTAAAACTCTATAGGTATTTGATCAGGGCCCGCTGCTTTCCCTGAGGGAAGTTTCCATACCGCCTCCTTAATTTCTTCTGTCTGCAAGATTCCCTCTAGGCCCTCTGTGTCCTCCTCCTCCAATATGTCTACTGGGATCTCCTGAAGGTACTCCTGCATATCCTCTTTAACTCTCCGGGTGTCTCCCCCCGCTAGTTCGTCATCATATAACTTCTCATAAAAGGTCCTAAATACTTCCCTTATTTCATTCAAATCTGTGTACCCCCTACCTGATGTATCCCTAATCTCTCTGACTGTTCCTGACGCTTCTTGCTGCCTCGTCCGGGTAGCCAAAATTCTCCCTACTGACTCACTGAATTCATAACACTTCTCTCTTTTAGTCGTATATATTTTAGCTGCTTTGCTAGCTATATCACTCTCTGCTTCGCCTTTTGCTTTCACAAGTTCTATCAAGGCATTATCCAATCGAGTCCCAATCAAAACACATTCTTCTAAATCCTCCTCTGTCTTAAGCACCTTTTCCAATAACTCTAAATTCCTCAACTGCTCCTGCTTCCGTTTATAAGAATTAAAGCTCTTCGTTTCCCCCCGGACCTCTGCCTTAAAGGCATCCCAGACCACCCCCAATTCTGCGCTACCCCTATTAATGAAAAGAAAATCGCTAATCCACTTGTTCATGTGTTCTATATATTTATCCTCTTTTAACAGCCCTCTTTCGAAGGTCCAGTTTGTGTTTTGTCTAACATTTGTTTTTGTTGCTATTGTAAGCACTAAGGGATTATGATCGCTTAGAATCCGTGGCAGCCTATCAATACTTGAATTTGATATGGTAGTACTTGAGACAAAAATATAATCCAGTCTTGCACAAGTTCGGTGTGGGGCTGAGTAATATGTAAAGCCTTTGTTATCCAATCTCTTCTTCCCCCATACATCTGACAGAGCATTATTTAAAACTAAATTATGTAATGCCTGATTAACTCTCCTTTTCCGACCTTGGTATTTTCCAAAGGAGCCCAGTCCTAATCCATCTGCCCCATTTATATTAAGATCGCCTGCCAAAATAATTTTCGGTGCCCAGGTAGCTAACTCCACATCTAAAAATTGAAAGATCTCCGGGTCATCCTCCGTTGAACCGTAAACAGTTACAAGCGTTGTCCACTCCCCATCTATCAAACATTCGACCATGGCCCATCTTCCACATTTATCCTGTGCTTTCTTCCTAGTCCCTCACCACCCCTTGTTGTAAATATTTTTGTCCACCCTAAGCGTGGAAGGGTATACTCAGACATGAGTCCCTTGCTCATTGCACCGTCAGGATTCAAGCAAGCCGGGCCGAAGACGGCTGTAATGCCAGAAACCGGTCCCCGGAAGCTTGTTTCCTTCCCAGTGTAAGAATTGGCTTTTGTAGTTTGGTTTGCCCTGTTCCCATCATGCACTGGGACAGGAACAGACTAATTTGCATACAGCCAGGTTCTGAAACTGGGATGGTGCAATGAGCTAAAAAACGGTGTTGGATCTAGCCCTGATCTTTTGACTGGGTGAGAGTATTCTGCTTAATTCAGAGACTCTGACCCTCACCACCCCTTGTTGTAAATATTTTTGTCCACCCTAAGCGTGGAAGGGTATACTCAGACATGAGTCCCTTGCTCATTGCACCATCAGGATTCAAGCAAGCCGGGCCGAAGACGGCTGTAATGCCAGAAACCGGTCCCCGGAAGCTTGTTTCCTTCCCAGTGTAAGAATTGGCTTTTGTAGTTTGGTTTGCCCTGTTCCCATCATGCACTGGGACAGGAACAGACTAATTTGCATACAGCCAGGTTCTGAAACTGGGATGGTGCAATGAGCTAAAAAACGGTGTTGGATCTAGCCCTGATCTTTTGACTGGGTGAGAGTATTCTGCTTAATTCAGAGACTCTGTCCCTCACCACCCCTTGTTGTAAATATTTTTGTCCACTCTAAGCGTGGAAGGGTATACTCAGACATGAGTCCCTTGCTCATTGCACCATCAGGATTCAAGCAAGCCGGGCCGAAGACGGCTGTAATGCCAGAAACCGGTCCCCGGAAGCTTGTTTCCTTCCCAGTGTAAGAATTGGCTTTTGTAGTTTGGTTTGCCCTGTTCCCATCATGCACTGGGACAGGAACAGACTAATTTGCATACAGCCAGGTTCTGAAACTGGGATGGTGCAATGAGCTAAAAAACGGTGTTGGATCGAGCCCTGATCTTTTGACTGGGTGAGAGTATTCTGCTTAATTCAGAGACTCTGTCCCTCACCACCCCTTGTTGTAAATATTTTTGTCCACCCTAAGCGTGGAAGGGCATACTCAGACATGAGTCCCTTGCTCATTGCACCATCAGGATTCAAGCAAGCCGGGCCGAAGACGGCTGTAATGCCAGAAACCGGTCCCCGGAAGCTTGTTTCCTTCCCAGTGTAAGAATTGGCTTTTGTAGTTTGGTTTGCCCTGTTCCCATCATGCACTGGGACAGGAACAGACTAATTTGCATACAGCCAGGTTCTGAAACTGGGATGGTGCAATGAGCTAAAAAACGGTGTTGGATCTAGCCCTGATCTTTTGACTGGGTGAGAGTATTCTGCTTAATTCAGAGACTCTGTCCCTCACCACCCCTTGTTGTAAATATTCTTCCTAGTCAAGGTATTTTTATTTCTAGCTAAGATAGCTACCCCTCTTTTTTTTACCCCTTGACTAGAATCTACTAATAAATGAAATCCTAGCTGACTAAGGAGATATGCTTGTGTTACCATAACATGTGTTTCTTGGATACAGACAAAATCCACATTCATTTGCTTTAAGGCTACTAATATTTTTGATCTTTTTTGAGCATCATTCAGACCACATACATTCCATGTTACACACCTAACACCCATATCTAAACTTATAAAATAACCTCTCCACCACCTGATCTCATATACACCCTAACCACTTTTGGCGTCCGACATCTTATAGGGACTCTTGCATCAATATTTTTTATCTTTCTTCCTTCAGATTTTTGCCTCCCTACCCATTCTTCCTTTTCTCCTGTTGCTCCCTCTAAGATACATCTCTCTCTTGTGTGTCGTGCCGTGTCCTGTGCCCCCCTAGCTCCCCCCCACCCGCCCCTTCCCCCCTCCCTTACTGGCAAATAGGTCAATCCTGACCTATATGTGACAGCCGACCCCCCCCAGGGGACTTTCCCTCAGCCACCCTCCCATGAGCCATCTTCTTAGACCCTTTATTCAAGGTGTAGAGAACTCATCCTTTTTTATTTATTTCTTTGTCTTGCAAGCTGTTTGTCTTATATCTACAATCCGATCAGATTGCGTATTCCGTTCCCTTTGTGCTCTCTCTTCTCGAAGAAAGGTCAAATATTCCTGCGCAACTATTTCAGAAAAAAATACTCTGAACTGACCATTGCGTCCTACTTTAAGGCGAGAGGGAAACAACAAATACACTTCACACCCTACATTCTGAAATGGTATTATAAGTTGCCTCATACACCATCTTCTCTCCACTGTTGTATGGCAAAAGTCTGGGCGAGCAAAAAAAGTTATGTCCTTATAAGTTCTTTTCTTCAAGATGGCCGCCGACAGTCCGTAGGGGGTAGCAGCCCTTTAGCCACTCTCCCTATGTTGACATTCTGATGCAAAGGTGTACTGATCTTGTCCGCATTTAAAATCTTCAATATCCTATACGAAGAAATTAGAGGAGTGAGCTGCAACAAATCGAGCATAGAGATGCTTGAGGGTTTTCACAGACTGGCGATTACTGCTGTGTGGCTGCCGGTGCGAGCGGAGGTACAGCCTAGGAGAAAGCAGAGCGACGCTTGGCAGTCAGCAGTATCTATAATTAAGGAGACGATTACCCATTTTCTTGAGAGCTGGGAAGCCGTTAAACGGGTCATGGCCCCGAAGGTACAGAGGGCAGTGAAGGAGATTCGGGAGAGAGAGGAAGAATCTGGACTACTAAGTGACTCCGATATCCCTGCGGCGAACCTAAGAGCCAAGGCTCGACAGAGAGCTCAGTCCCGGAAGGAGGCTGCAAAGAAGCGAGAGGAAGAGCGCTTTATTGCAAGTGAGAGAAGGAGACAAGATCGGGAGACTGAACGAAGGAGTAAGGAGTTACCTGGAAGGGGGCCCTCTGTGGACCCCGGTGCTGATTCCCAAAGAGAGGTGATCCTGCGGCAGCCAACGATTTTCGAGTCTTTTCCGCTCCGGGGGGAGCAAGCGCTGATAGTGCTAACAGCCCTGCCAGTGAAAGCGATGGAGGCAGAAACTGCAGCCGCTGAAGTTGCGAGGATTGATGCAGCAGAAGTGACAGCGGTATCAGCGGTATTAGAGCTGACAGAGTGCACGGCGTTGACTGCAGAACATTTGATATCTGTTCATGGTGAGACTGCTGAGGCGCCAGGACCGGCAATAGGGTCGGAGACAGCTGAGATCGCAGCGCGTCCTGCTCTAATGGAAGTTACAGAGCGCATGATTGGAGCTCCTCTTGTAGGCGGGGTCGGAGACGGTGATGAGAATGACGGGATCGACGCGTCACAGGAGCTATTGAAATCACAGCCGGCGTTGAAGGCTGATGTACAGGCTGATGTGCAGTTAAGTGTGCAGGCAACTGAGCAGAGGCGCAGTGGAGTGGATTGTTTGGTTGAAGAAAAGGAATCACAACAGAAAACGAGTGATTTTGATGCAATGGCGACCAAATCTGGTATTGAACAGCAAGGTGAGCCACAAGGGGAAGGGTTGGCTGTAATAGCAGAACATGTTGATCATTTAAACACTCAGGCAGTCTTTGCAGAGGGGAGGGAGAAAGCACCCTCTAGGCAAGGAGGAGTCTCATATGTAACTGAATATGTAACCGAACAGAATGGCCAGCAAAGAGATATACTTATGCAGCAAAGAGGAGTCACTGGCACTGCAGTAAACACAGTAAACGCAGCAGCAGCAAACGCAAGCAGTGGTGCTATTCCTAAGGAAAATATTAAGATGAAGCCTGTCAGACCCGCTAGATCTGTTAGATCAGTTAGATCTAATGATGACTCATTACCGGACTCTAGGAGATTAAATCAGAAAAAAACCATAAATATTTTTGGACAATTATCTGTCACAGGTTCACCCAGCGACGAATGCTTTTTTACAGGCAACGATGATGATAAGGAAGAAGAGGAGGATGATGAAACGGATTTAAGCACCACCTCACCCTCAGAGTCTGACCATCCTTTGTCGAGTGGTTCCGAAGAATCAGAGAATTACTCCTCAGAACTAGAAACGGAACAGAATACTGCTTTAAAAAGAAACCCGAAAATCAAAATTTATAAACCCAGAGGGAGGCCTCACATGAGAATTAGTAGAGCAGGGAGTACGCTACAAAGAGGGGTAGCTAAAAGGCTGGATTGGGATAAGACAGTTACCTTGCAGACACACCAGGATGGAAATATTAGTGCTGGTCTTCAGGGGGTGCAGGAACGGGAGCAGATTCAGGACCAATATCAAGGTCTTCCAGATACGCATATAGATAGATTTGATCTTCTACTCTCTACATTGAAGCAAATACAAGGGGAAGCTTGGTTGGAGAGTCAAAGAGCCAAGCGCGCTAATAAGAAAATTCAGAGATCTCTCCACAAAGTACATGAAATGTATACTGAAGTTACTGGTAGATTGACGGAGGTTGAACAGAGGACTGGCAAAATGGAAGATGAGGTGGTAAAGCTGCAGGAATCTAGACAGGGGCAGGAGAAAACAGAGTCTGATATACTTTGGAAACTTGAAGATTTTGAAAACAGGCAGAGACGTAACAACATAAGATTGCTTGGAGTGGAGGAAGGGAAAGAGGGAGGAGATGCAAGAGCCTTTGTGGTGGAGTTGCTGAAAGGTGCCTTTCCAGAGATGGATAACTGGGACTGGGACAAGGAGGTGCAGCGAGCGCATCGGTTTCCCCTTATACAGAAAAAGGGCAATGTGGACTCAAGAGCAAGAGCTATTCTTGTATATGTGGGAAACTACTTATTGCAATTTTAAATTCTGTAGTGTTTTCTTCGTATGATCATTATAGGGTCTGATAAAGTCTGCAACCCCAGTTTTCCCCAGATACCTATAAGCACGTCAAACATGCTGATAAACAATATGGAACAATATACTGAAAATATTAAGGGCCATATGTACAAAGCTTTTTGGGACATTGAAATTGGTTTTGACCCTTGAAAAAGTATTTTTAAAAGTACAAAAGCCAAATTGCAATTCAGTAACTTGTTACCGAATAGCAATTTGGGTTTGTAATTTGGTACTTGGAAGCGGCGACTTTAGGGCCTCCCTTCCAAATACTGATTTGCAGTGGTATATATTAAGGATTTGCAACAGAATTTCAGTCACAAAACATACATTTTGTACTGATTTCTGAAAGGTAGTGGTAACCATTCACAAATGGGAAGGTACCCTTTCCCCTTTGAGAATTAAAGAAAATATGTTTTTTTTAAAGCAGTTAGTGGTCTCAAGAACCAGAGCATACTCTTAAAAAATTAAACGTATATGTTTCTTTTTCTTTTGAAACGTATCCCATTTTCCTTTAAGGAAACGTGCTGCATTTCAAAGAAAAAGGTTTACTTTATCAAAAAGTGATCCCAGAGGTGGTGGTCTGCTGACAGGAGCGGCCACTATCCGTGTGATTGCTGTGATTCCTTGTGGGTCACAATTTGCGACCTACCTCATTAATATTCATGAGATAGGTGGATTTGGACTCCCACTAGGAATCGCTATTTCAAAATATATTATTTAGTATATTAGGAATCATTGCTACTCGGTAAGGATCGCAATTTGGAAATCGCTATTCCTAATGTTTATACATAGGGCCCTAAAACCCCTATCCTGAAGGGCTCCTGTCATAATATGACATAATTATTGCTTTTGGTAAATACCATACCCTAGAATATCTAATTTTCTTGGGTGCAATAATTATCTGCAGCTCCACTGGGGCACTCAGAATCTGGCCCTTAGTTTTAAAATCTAGAAGTTGCAATTGTTTTAGGGTCCAGCTACCATCTTCATCACCCTGATGATGCAGCGATTATGCTCCTCTCAGGTCATTTCACCCAAACAAGTGATAGAATTTTGTCTGGGCATTGCAATAGCTTTGGTGTGAGGTTTGAAGTTCATCCTCCCAGTTTTCCATTTAAACAACAAATATAGGGCCTCATTTATTAGGTTTTGGCATAGGGCAGCACCGCAAGGAATCTCAATGCACTGCCCTACCTCAAAACAAAAGGGCAGGAATGCACTGTATCTATTTGATACTGGGCATCCTGTTCTTTTCCCCTGTGCCGGCGCATGATGGACTGCCATGCACCAACGCAGGCACCCTTGCACCCTGGTGCAAGGGTGCCTGCGTTGCGGGGCTGATTGATTTTGTCCAGGGAAAATCAATCAGTTCAGGTGATTTCATCTTTTTATGTGTGCTGCAAAATACAGCACACATAGAAAAAGGAAAAAACAAGGAGAAATGAAAACATTTCTCCTCGTTGTGCTTCCCTAACTCCACCCCTGGGGTGGCAATAGATTCTGATGCATTCCCAGGTTTACAATTTGTAGTAAATCTGGGAAAACTTCAGATTCCATGGGTTTTGCATGACAACATCCACAGCAAAACCCATGGAACTCCCCTTTCGTGCAGTGTTATGCATGAAAGGGGCACATATTTACAAGACCATAAAAAGCCACATTGCGCCACCGGAACGTCAAAAAGTAAAGTTCTGGTGCCACAAGGGGCTTCATAAATGATGCTCATAATCTTTACCCACCAGAATAGGTGTTTTCCAAGTACACAAAGTCCCTTGTCAGCCAAGATTTTATATCTGGTAAATAGTTTGCTCCTCATTCGGAGCGAGCCGATACACGTCAGTAGTTTTTGCACCCAATTTGAGATTCCACGTTGTGGAGTGAATTTACAATGACCTGTGATTTTTCCCATGCAAATTGTGCCAGGAAAGTAAAACCAGAACTATGGTTTGTAATTCTGACCTGTAGAATTTGGAATCGAGGGAGAAAACGTCCAAGAGGAGAAAGGGTTAAGGTGGAGAAACCATTGGATTGAATTCCACTGTAAAGTTTTACTTTCAGTATTACCAGCCCATTAGCATATCTGGAATAGGGTATTTCTATAGAGCAAACCTACCTTGGAAGCAAAGGCAGAGTTTGAGGCAACTTGTCTTTTAAATGCTTTCACCTTTCTTTCAGGGCTAGATGCTTAACCTCACTGTCTAAAACGCCCTAACACTGCTAATGAATCAGTAAGATAATTAATCAAATTACCAGCGTTACACTGACCCGCGAGTATAAAATGTAATTTGCTGTCTGTGCAAATGTTGTTGATTGTTCAGAATTAGGGGCATTTTTATGAAATTATCATGCTGCATAGTGAAGCAAGTAACCTTGCTGCTCTGCATGATAGGGAAAGGGCAGGAATGTACCATACTGAACAATATAAGAGACATTCCTGTCTGTCTGTAGCGCATTTCTTTCCTAACAAGATCACTACAATTCAACAAGCATTTGATAACATTTCAGAGGAAATGCTATCAACTGACGTTCAATCACTCGGTGAATGGAAAGTTTGTCTCGTATGAGCTCCCTATACTGCTATCTTTCCCCAGCTATAATTAGAGGAATCTCTCACTCTTCTCGAAAGTATTAAGTCAGGACCTCCAACTGACCTTGCCCGGCAAAAATACTAAATCTATTACCACCTACCATCAATCCCACAGTTAATAAGACATTTAACTTCTCCCTCGCTTCTGGCAAAATGCAGCACATTTGGAAGCAGGCAAAAATCCCAACCCTTTTAAAAAAAGCAAATGTCGATCATAACAATCCTGCTAACTACAGGCCTATCTCCCTGCTTCCCACCTTCTCTAAAGCACTAGAGAAACATGTAAACAGAGCACTCCTAGAGCACGTTGAAGACTGGAAGCTACTACAATCAGGCTTTAGGTCAAAGTATAGCACGGAGTCTGCTCTGTTGGAACAGACAGAATGTATTAAGGGAAAGTTAGACCAGGGGGGGAAGCAGTTCTGATCCTACTCGACTTGTAGGTGGCCTTTGATAAGGTCCCACACAAGAGGCTTCTTGGTAGACTACTGAACATTGGATTGAGTGGGACCGCTGTAACCTGGATGTCCTACTTCTTGGAAAATAGATCACAGGACATTTGGCTACCCCTTTTTTCATCTCGCACACTTGCTATGAATGTGGGTGTCCCCCAGGGCTCTATCCTCAGTCCCACCCTATTCAATATGTATTGATCACCCCTTGCACCTTTGGTAGAGGATGAAGGCGCAATAAGTGCCTTATACACGGATGACACACAACTGATTTTTACTTGTGACAAAGGAACTGACTTTGATGGAACAAGTATTAAATCCTGCCTCACAAAGGTATTTAACTGGCTCAAGATAAATCAGTTGAAGTGTAATCCAGATACAACAGAAGTCCTCTTCTTTGGACAACCTGAAACTTATAATTGGAGCACTTGGTGGCCAAAGGCCTTGTCACCTCTGCCTTCAGCCAAGGAGAAAGTCAAAAAGCTGGGCATTTTCATCGAAAATGCTCTCTCCATGCATTCACAGATCCAAAGTTTAACAGTCACCTGTTTTGTCACGCTCCGTATGCTGACAAAATTACTGCCACTACTATCATTGGACAGTAGGAAGCTTGTGGTGCAAGCCTTGGTGAAATCAAAACTAGACTATGTCAACAGTTTGCACCTTCGCTTGCTTAACTGTCTTGTCCAGCGCCTGTAAGTGGTGCAAAGGGCGGCTGCCAGAGCAATTGTGAGACCCAAACCCAGGTCTAGTATGACCCCCATTTTAAGGTCCTTGAACTGGATGCGTATGAAGGAAAGGCTCAATTTAAAGCTATGGTGATCTGTTTTAAAGTCTTTTATGGAATAGGAGACAGCTATCTAAAATAAACATGTAATCAGCTATATTCCAACTAGACCCTTAAGATCTTCAAATGCAAATCTTGCCCTCATTCCCAAAATATGCCAATCGCGTACGGGGGGGGGGAGATCTTTTGGATTCCAAGGCACATGAAAGTGGAACAGTCTACCGGAATCTCTGAGAACATCTGCAGACCTTCTAACATTCAGGAAGAATCTTAAAACCTGGCTTTTTATACACTAGCTCTTCCTCAGCAATCCGCCACTTCCCGCCTCCTTGTGCCAGGACACTCTAGCTTGAGTAGCTGTGCGCTATATCAATACATTCATTCAACCTAATTTTTTGCTGCCTAGTGTCAACCAGTGCGTAATTTGAGCCACTGGTTTCCGGTGCATAATGCGGCACATATTGAAAGAGGAAGCAGTGAAAAGAAATAAAGATATTTCTCTTTGTTACGCTTTACCTGGGGAGGCATAGTATTTTGGCACATTTCCAGGTTTAGCAGTATTTATAAATCTTGGAAAGTGCCAAAATACATGGGTGGACATGTGAGAATATCCTTGTTCCACCCACGGAACGTCTTCCCAGGGTGGAGTAACGCAACGCATCAATTTGCGCTGCATTACTCTGGATTTATCAAGCCATGTAGGGCCATGCAAGATAAACTTGTGTGTCTTGATAAATTCGACATAGGTTTTGCGAGGCGCAAGGGCGACACACAACCTAAATAAATGTGTCCCCTAATGTTATCGTGCACTATTCGTGCAGTGCAAATGCTGGTGCACAATTACTTGGTTGCTCGTGAAGAATTTCTGTTAGCAGTGCAAGGAATGGAATTTATCCACCACTGAGAGGGTTTGAGTGGTATTTAAATCCGAAAACTTTCATAGCTACATATTAACAACAATAAACATTTTTTTGCCTAAAACGGATGTATTAATGTGCATGCAGCCGCTGTTTAAGGATTGTTTGGTTTCGTTTGCCACAAGTTTTTGAGTATTTCTGAATTACTTTTGTAAATGCTATTCTACTTCAATATTAAATGGTGACAATTACTAAATGCATATTTCTTCTTGCTTTCAGGCAGGGATGGGTAGATTTTCAATGCCAGTCTGTTAGTAATATCTTCCTTTGTAACAGACACACCTATTTAATGGGAATGTTGTTATTGCTGCTCCTTCATACACATAGGTTTGAGTTATCGCCAGGAAATAGCAGTGTTTCTTTCTGCACTGTACTGAAGAGCAAAACATGAAAACATGATTTATTCCAATATTTTTCATGACATTAGGTCAAGGTAAGCCATATTTCAGAATTTTCACACATCCAGCCAGACAGGGCATAAAAAAATCTAAACGAACGGATAAAACTTTACAGTTTGTATGGATGGAGCCGCCTGCATACATAGTAGGTCAACAAACACATGGGGAATTGAACAAATGTTGTGCTCGATGGAGATTCACTCATTAAATAGGCAATAACCTACGGTCAGCACCACTTAGAGTGCCCTCACCACTGCGGCCTCTGAGACCAAAGTCTGGGACTGCAGCTTCATACTGACACTAGGGGGTCCATTAGGAAGGCCATCCTAGCAGTGCTGGGACCGGCCGCCAGTGGTGCGGCGGTCCCTCAACACCAATTAGGATGTGACCGCCACCCTGGCGGTCGCATCCGGCATATTCAACATTGGGGCGGCGGTGATGTGAGCTGCACCCACCGCAATGTAGAAAATGCATGGCGTGCATTGGCATGCACAACGTGACAGGCACGTTAGGTGTCTGCCACCTTGTGTATGCCAATATAGGAGGGTACCATTGGTAACCCCCAAGTGCAGCCCCTTACCCCCTTGGGGGCCCGTTGTGCGATTCCCACATACCTTTCCATGGTGGAGTCTCAGCCATGGAAAAGCATAACACGGCCCACATCATAATATGGATGGCGGTGCCTGCAAGGCACTACCACCGTATTATAAGCCTTTTCTGCACAGTAGGCAATCGTGACGATTACCTACCGGCGGAAAAGCGGCGGACGAACTTTCAGTCTGCCATGGTACCCCCCGCCATGCTAATGTGGCGGGGTAAAAGGCTGTCCGGCGGGGTGTTTTGGCGGGTGGATTGCCACCATCCAACAGGCGGTGGCGATCCATCCGCCATGCTAATGGGCCCCTAGGTCTCCAAATCAATACTGTGTCAAAATGGTCAGTTTTTTACGGTGCCATTTACTGAGACTGTTTCCTCCTGTTTTTCTTACACAACGTTCGTTGACATTCTTATTTTACCGGTCTATACAATGACCATGCCCCCTTGTCTTGTCCTCTACTTAGCAAGCGAAGAAGCTTTAAACAGTCCAAAACATGGCCATTTCCTCCAAATCAGATGCAATACAAGAGGTCGCATAGCACCAGCTTCCAAAGCCCTTCTGCTACCGCTTTAAGTGTGGTGTGCCCTTCAAGGCCCTGGTGCTAAGACCAGCGCTGCCCAATCTGCAAACTACTAAGTCACAATATGTCTCCCAAATTTACATCCGCTATTCTCCAAAGGAATTTGGCAATTCTCAGCAGGCGATTGCTCACATGTTAGAACATTTCACTAAGGGTGCTGCATTTTTCCCCATAGTGAGACTTTCAGAAATTTTTGAATCTAGCTTGATTTTTGGCATTGCCTCGTTCTCTAGGCTTCTTATTTCTATGCTTTCTCTTCACCTGGTTGTTTTCTGGTATTGGGTCTACTTGGGAGATAAGGAGGAGGGGTATTTACTGTTTGCTGTCTAGTAGCGGTAGAGGCAGGATGCAGGCAGTAAGGCCACATGGGTATCAATGCTGGGCACTGGGATTTAAAGGCAAACCGGTTGCCAAGGTGTGAGGTCTGCTCTTCCAGCAGGTAGTGAAGATTTTAGTTACCTCCAAGGGTAAGAGAAATTAGAGACTGAAATATTTTCATGATCTTGGAAACTGTTCTCTTCTTCTAACCTTTTAGTCTATAGGGAACACTAATTTGGAAGGCAAAATAAGTCCAGCTCGACCAAGGCCAAGTGCCTGTGAAGACTGGATGAGTAATTACATTGCTTCTAAAGGCTACTTTCCAAAACACTTTAAGTGCCAGGATAGCACCAGGATACCATCGAGGGTGAGAGTGTGCTTTACAAATGCTCATAACATTAATCAGCCCCAGTATTTTTATTTCTAAGAAACAAAAATCAACGGGGCTGATTTTCAAGAAACTGACACATCTCTGCATCATTGCAGAGATGCGTCAGTTTACTTGTGCCACCATGGATGCATCACATTTACAATGCGGCTCACCATGGCTGGAGTCGTGTTGCAAGCACAACGCAACTCCAGCAATGATCAGGAAGGCCTATACCTATTGTGCTGCATCACTTCTTACTTTTTCTAAAGACACAAGTCCCCAAACAAAAAAGAGTTGAAAGGCAATAAATATAGACCCAATCAGTACTATATTGTAGAAATCTGTCCAGCCGGACAGATATTTAATGTGCAATCAATTCAATATTTACAGAAAGTAAACAAGAAGCCGTTTTAAGTGGGACACAAGCCTGTATCCAACTTTAGCAAGAATCACAAACAACATAAAGTTAAAGGTTAGGCAAGGGAAAATGTTTGTTTTCAACACATTTCTCATAGAACAAACAAAATATACAGTAGACATCATTACACAAAAATGAGGTCATTTTAAACAGGCGTATATGGTGTACAAGGTGTCGACGGCGTTTCGATCCCCTAAGAAAATAATGGGATCATCTTCAGGTGTGCTGAGTGCTGTGACCGGCAACACTCACGTTGTTACAGGCTGGAGACTGGAGACGCATGGTTCCGGAACCCTACTCGAAACTGCATCCGTGGCTTGGTTGACATTGCTTGATGTACATTCTGGAACTTCCCTAACTGCACTGGCACAAGAATCTAACTCGAGTCCGCACAAGCGGCTCGCTCCAACTTGGACCATCGTCACTTTGGAACCTTGCTACCCGGTCTCAGCCTTCCGGTACGTTATCTCTGCTACCTGCACCCAGACCTTTATTTAAATGGTCCCATGATGGTCATTCTCTGTCCTGCTTCCAAAGGCAGCCTGTCAATTTATCCAGGCAATTAAGTCTAATGTCAACAGGCATGCATATTAAAATGTTCTGAAGATGATCCCATTATTTTCTTAGGGGATTGAAACCCCATTGAACTCTTGTACAACATATACACCTGTTTAAATTTGTGTGTATGGTCCCTACTGTATATTTTGTTTGTTTTATGAGAGGATGTTGAAAACAAACATTTTCCTTTGCCTGAACCTTTAACTTTATGCTGTACGTCTTTCTTGCTAAAGTTTGATACAGGCTTGTGTCCCACTTTAAACTGCTTTTTGTTTACTTTCTGTAAATATTGAACTGATTGCACATTAAATACCTGTATGGCTGGACAGATTTCTACAATATAGTACTGATTGGGTCTATATTTATTGCCTTTCAACAATTTTTTATCTGGGGACCACTGTCATTAACGCTGTCATTGACGCAATGGCATCGTAGAAGTGGCGCTGTGAAATCTCATAGATTTCACAGAGTCACTTTTACAAGGCTTTCTTGTGTCGGAACGCCCACCCTACATACATTTTGCCTGACACAGGTATAAGGTGGCGCAGGGCTTTACAACATGATGCATCTGTCTAGATGCGTCAAGTTGTAAATGTGTCGCAACGTGGCGCATTGTTTACATTGCCGCTGCATCACAAAAGAGACGCAACAGCGGCGCAAAAGTGTCGCAAGGGGTTTGTAAACCTGCCCCAACATTTGTATTCTGATGTGGAATATTTTTACTAGCGGTGGAACGTTTACAACCCTAAAATGTTTTTGTTGTATACCAATCTCATATGTTACCACCCGCATTTACCGTGGCTAAGGCTCTCATTTCCTAGACAGGTTTTAAACATTTTTAAACAAATTCATAAAAGAAGCCTACACAAGATAGCTCACGGTTTTAAACTGTGGCAAGTGTTGCATCTTGAATTTTTTTGAAACACACCAAAGGTCAACTTTCCTTAGAAATCACACAATGTAGTACATTAACCAAAGTTCTATGAACAAGAGACAGCCGGCCAGCACCTTAACTAAAAGGTATGCTGCTGCTCCTGTCCTCTCCTACGCTGGTCCACTTTTGGCTGCTGTGCTCCATGAGAAAAGTTAATACATTTACATGATAGAGAGAAATTAGCATAGTCAAGCGGTCAACACACTAGGGCAATGGAAAATAGCATAAACTAGAATAGCTGGGATAAGGCAGGCCAACACATATTGAAACTAGGATAGTGAAGGAATTACACATATGAGAGCAAGAAAGACAGCAGTAGAGGACAGAAGTGATCCAGAAGGTGCATGGTCTGGATGCCATCTGTAAGTCTGTCACTGCCTGCTCTTCCACCCTACCCAGACACACATTTCCCATCTGCATAATGCAGCTTCTGCTCCAGAACTCGCCCCTCATCCTTCATCAATCGCAAATTAAAATGGAAGGAAAACAAAATAAAGTCCAATACCATTTCACTAAATCCTGGGATGGGTTAATTTGATTGGCCTAGAAAAAGTACTAACAACACCGATCTCATTTTCTATATGCCAGACATCCTTATCTGGGACGCAGACCTTCAGACACACAAACTCATTCATCAAATGGCAACTACTGCACTGGACCACAATAAAGCAACCTTTTTTGAACATGCTGCACTCTTCTCCCGGATGTCGACCACCTTCAAAGAAGGTGAGATCATGCTATACTTCATCATCAACATCTTTATTCCGTATTAGAAAACACCATAAAAGTACAGTTTAAAACAACATTATAATACACATTTACATTATTTCCATAACATCCCAGTAACCCTCTATCCCTCCCCACTTTTCACTTGTTAATTTTCTCTGGCCTCTTTTTCAACAAATCCCTCTTGTCTCTCTTAGTTTAACTGCCATTCTTAAAAAGCCCGTAATAGAGAGTAGGGTCAAGGGGTCCTGCGCCATTTGTAAAAACAGAAGGGCCGTCGTGGCGTGTTTGAATTTTTTTTCTCCAGTGACTAAAAAACGGCACCTGGGCAATGTATACAAGGGGCATAATAGTACAAAATGAAGGGTATCCTGCGGAGATCGCTGATCGCAGCCACAGGGGCCCTTTGGCTCAGCTGCAGTTGTAAAACCTGCCAGATCGGCTAATAAATAGTGTAAAAAATTGAGCCTAAAACATGTTATTAAAAACCTATCCTGAGCGTTGTGTATAAGGGCGAGGTACGGTTCCATTCCATCGCTGGACCTCACTAAGCTATAGTCTCTAATCGTCTGTTTTCTCCCTTCCTTCTCTTCTCTTATTTGGGTGTTATGCGTGAAGAACTTCCTCTTCACGCTGCCCATTTCCTGGCCTGTAATTCCGGTCGGGTTTACAAAGAGGTCTCTACATCCAATTTTTTCAAAGGCCCCCTTTAGATATTTCAGCCATGGAATGTTCAGTCCCCTGTCTCTGGCCAGACAGTCCATGATTATTGCTCTGGACAATGATGCCTCTGGATTAACCCAAATCTTTAGCCATGCTATCAGGGGTCTAACCTGGATCCTGTCCTCAATAAACAAAAACTCCCCCAGTTCTGCATGAGCAATAAGGGAAGGGACGCACTGTGGAATTTTAAGGAGTCTTCTCGTGAACTTGTTCTCCTCTACTTGTAATTTGTTGGAGTCAACTATCCCCCAAAGTTCCGCACCACATGCAGCTTTTGAGTAACAAATTGAATTATATAATCTCATCACTTCAGCCGGGGACCAGCGTCCTAATCTACGTCCAAAACTCATTATTGCCCCTGTGCTAGACACTAACTTGTTATAACGCTCCTCTGTAAGTGGTTTAAAATGTATATGCCCATCGAATAAAATGCCCAGGTACGAAAATGACTGTAACTTTTCCAATTTGTAATCACCTATTCTATAGTTAAATCTTTTCCTTGACTGTGTGCCTATTTCCATTACATATGACTTGGTGAGGTTGGCTGACAACTCTAACTTATTCATAAAGTCCACAAAACCATCTATTAATCGCTGTAGACCCAGTGGTGTACCTGCCAACAATACGGCGTCATCTGCATAGAGCAGAACCGGGATTACTCTTCTATCAATTCTAGGGGAATCCACATTTAAACTTATAGTTCTTGTTCTAGTCCGTTTGTATATAAAGAAAACAGAAATGGGGCCAGGATGCATCCCTGCCGCACACCACTAGTGCAGGTAAAGGATTCAGTACAACTGCCCTCTACATTATATCTAACTTTGGCAGAGGTATTCCAGTGTAGGGCCTTCATAATCTTAATCAATTCTTGATCTACACCAAGAGCGCTAAGTACCGCCCACAGCTTCTCCCTGTTGACACAGTCAAATGCTGCGGTAAGGTCCATGAATGCTAAATAGACTGCCTCATTACTGGCGATAGTATATTTTGCCACAAGTAAATATAAATTTAAACATTGGTCTGTGGTAGATCTTTTAGCCCTAAACCCGTACTGTACATCTGAAATGATGTGGTGTTCCTCCGCCCAATCCATCAGTCGATCTAAAATAACTCGTCCCAAAACGTTGGCAGTAACATCTATAAGAGAAATGGGGCGGTAACATTGTGGGTTGTCTCTGTTTCCCTTTTTAAAAATTGGCACAATATTAGCCGATGACCAGGAACGGGGGAGCCCAGTGGCTATGCCAGCATTTATTACTCTTGTTACAATTGGCGCCCATAGGTCCACCTGACTTAAATAAAGATCTGGGGGAATACCATCCGGGCCTGGTGCTTTGTTCCTGGTGAGACCCAGAATACCAGCCGTGATCTCTTCCAGGGAAAACTCAAGTGTTACATTCTCCCTCCCTTCCTCAATATGCATTGGTTCACAGTTCCCCCGGTTATATAACCCTCTAAAATGCTCCACCCATTGTTCCGAGAGGATGTTGCAGGCTATCTGCGGACTGTTCCCATCTTGGAAGCAAGGGTTATTGATTATCTTCCAAAAGCTGGTCATGTCATTTCTCTCAGCCGCATCTCGCAGGTCCTCCCAAGTTTGTGACTGGAGGGCACCCTTCCAATGCTTTACTGCCTTCTTATAGTTTAGTCTGCACTGCGTTACCCTGTAATTATCCCTCGGGTTGCATCTTAGAGCTCTTAATTTTCTCTGTGAAACGGAGCATTCTTTATCAAACCATCTGGGGTCGTCTTTAGACTTGCCCTGACCTGTTGTCTTTAAAAGGCTGTCAATTAGGCAGCCCATTTCCTCAAATGACTCCACTAACTCCGGTCCTGCCACTGACTGGTCCAAACATTCCTCTAAAAGTTGCTTCCTTTCTGTTGCAAGTGATCTATAAAAACTTTCGCCGTCAATACGTATCCATTTTAGTCGCCTACTCTGATCAGTGGCTATTTCTCGATTAGACCCCATTCCTTTTTTTGCGGTCCTCCTTCTTACTGAATCTGCAAGAGACAGCACTAGGGGGTTGTGATCACTGAAGCTGCTCAATTCAATTGAAAATCTCAGTAGCCGTCTCTTAAGCAACTGAGACACTAAAATAAAATCAATGAAAGAGCTGCAGCCCCTCCCCTTAAAAGTCGGGGTAATCGGCTTGTTCGATTCCACCGCCAGTAAGTCCATTGTGTGTACAAGCATGTGACTTTTCATCATGCTGGTCAACGCTTTTCCCTCCACTGTGTGTTCGAAATGTGGACCCTCCTCTATGTTACAGGAGCTCCAGGATTCTTTCATCGGTAACAGTTTGGGGCATAGATGACAATTAAAGTCCCCTGCTATTATAAGCATGGGTTCCATTTGCGCCTGCTTCTGCTCCCTCATCTTACTTTATCTACCGTCAAGCTCTATCATTCTGTTACCTCCTAAATTATAAAAATTCACCAAAATTAAATTGAGGTCCCTACTTTTGAAGCCTAGGCCTATCATATTTTCTGAATTCCAACTTAAATCAGTTCACCCCGTTTCCAGGGACAAATCTACAAATATTAGTAGACCTCCCCTCGCTCTTCCAGCAGTGGATTTACTTGCGGGGATTCCAAACGATTTATACCCAGCTATGTGAAAATTGGAATGATCTACCTCCCAGGTTTCTTGGAAACAGATTATTTTAAAGTTGTTAATTTGTTCCAGCCATTCCTGGTTCTGAAACTTAGCTGACAGGCCCGCTACATTCCAGGATATCAGTTCTATGGCTCTCACTGGTGCACTTATATGCGCGCCAAAATCTGTATTTGACCTGCTTTTTCCTTGGGGAACCTCAGTTCTTGGAGTGTTTTCACTTTCTGGTGCGAACTGGTGTGTATTTATTACAATACCCCTTTCCTTTTCCTGCTCATCATCTTGTGATCTTAAGTTTGGAGGAGCCACAGCTAACACCCCTTCTCGGCCTGACCTCTCCCTCTGGAGTCAATCGACTTCACTGAGGTGTCTGCCCTATTTTAGTGGTGCATTTCTGTTATACAGTGGAAGTGGTGACCTCCCCCCCTACCGTGCTAAAGCAACCTGCCAGTCAGGTGGGTTTTGCCCCCCTACTGCTGCAGACAAGAGCTCATTCCTCGCCCTCCCGCCCCCATCTCCTCCCCTTCCAAGGTAACCATTCGTATCCATGATGCTCCCAGGATACGTAGCGTTATATGTGTAGTCTGATGGCATGTAAAAATAACTGAGATTCCGGGCCACAATAGAGGATTGTTGATATGTCTGAACTTCCCCACAGACGTGGGCCACCGCCTTGGGATCATTAAAATGAATGACTATATAGTCTCCTCTTTGATTTTTTGGCCTTCCTCCTACCCAACTCACTCTCCTTACAAAGAGAATCTTACATTTCACATCTCGGGGCAAGGGTCTATTACTATTTAGCCAATGTATAGCCTTGTTTTTTAATTGGTCATACCGTTCAGACTTGCCCTCTTCTACTTCAGGGACACCTGTCAGAACTGCTACATAGGGCGTGCAGTCTGGGGGTAAATGTAGGTGGGGACCCTGATTTCTTACTATATTCTTATCCCCAGCTTTATCATTTATGTTACCTCTCCCGTCTGCCTCTGTGAGCATCGCCTTTTCGCCCCTCAGTATCCCTCCCCCCGCGTTTGCTGTTCCAGTTGGATCCACGGTCGTACTTGTGGTTGAATAGGCTGTAGGGCTAGAATGTACAATAGAATCCCTTCCTCCCTCCCTTCTCGGTTCCTTAGGCTTGCCCTAGGCTGCTATCTTGGTTTCGATACCTCCTAGAATTGACATTATCAGTCCCTCTGTTTTCTCAAGTCTGTTTTCAATTATTACAAGTCTGTTCAGTAATGGCTCCAAAGATGTTGATATGAGACCCCCCATTTACTGCCAATAAATTTCATCAGGCAATGGTACGGATACTGATGGGCCAGGTGCAGTTTCGCTCCTAACTGCAACATTTGCTATGAGGTCAATTTCTTGTGAGACTTCAGTTGATATAATATCTGTGTGTGGTGGCTCTCGCTGTGAGTTTAATGTTTTGGGCTTCTTTCCTTTTTGCACTGCCCCTCCTCGCATACCTCCCCGTTTTCTCTTTACTGCCACCCCATGATCTAGATCTGTCTGTTGGGTAGGCTCTTTATGAATTTCAGCCGTGCACACAGTTTTGCTCCTCAATGTCCCAGGACGTATACTACATGCCGGGAGGGGAGGGTTCGGGGGATCCTTGTCGGCGGTTGTCAGAGTTTGCTGTGAGCTTCCGTGCCCCGTCTGGGGAACCCTTGCGGATGCACGCAAACCCTGATTTTCCGGTGTGCGAGCATTCACAATCCCCCCCCAAAGATGAGCGTTTTGCGAACACCGGCTCCAGGGACAGGCGTCGCTCAGTGATGGCAATCTTGTGCGCAAGCACGGATGTGCCCCTGGTTATAAACTGATCCAGGGTCCCTGCGACGTACCCGGTTCCGGCCCCTTTCCTCCCTTTGTTCTCACGTACTGCCATTAGAGTTAGTGAGGGTGCGCTTTACACAAAATAGAATGGGATTAATACAAGTTCAGTCACGTACTGATCTTTAGGTGCACTTACTGGCATACAGCTTGAGCGTTGGCGTTGGTACCCCAGGCTTCAGAGGGAGGGCCCAGCCTCTCCCGGTCTCGAAAGGGCTCAAACGGGCTCAAATGGGCTCAAACGGGCAGGGTCTGGCCCGGCCGCGTTTGCGCGCATCCCGTGAAGCGGGGGCCGCGAGCAGGGTAAGTAGCAGCGGGAGGAGCACAGAGGAGCACAGCTGGTGGCAATAGCAGGGCTGCTGGTCCTCGTAGTCCCGCTGTGAGCTTCTCCAAATGGCGGCAGATTATGACAGGAATCCAAAAACTTCTGCGAGCGGCATCTTGCTGAGATTTATTGAGTCATGGGGGTACGTAGCAAGTATCCTGAGTCTTGACTCCCACGGATAGGATAGCCAGGATTTTTTTTTTCTCTCCTTTTTTACCACCGTGCTCCCCTAGTTTTTTCCCCTAATTTTGCCGACTATATGTTGTAACTAGTATCCAATTTCAAATCTTGAGTTCGCAAAATTTGGGCCAATTGGACAATTTAGGCAAATTCTGGCATCCAGTCTCAGAATTGCTTTTCCTTTCTTGTAGTTTTTACCCCAGCGCTTTTATCCTGAAAGCAACAGGTACAACCCCTACTAGCGAATCCCTTGTCTCCCCTTACTGCATTTGGTTTTAATTGAGTCTTTGAGCAGTTTACTGAGGGGCATATGTGCCTTTTTCCTTGCTGTTTTATATACAGAGCATAAATACGGGAATCCGGCGATAGGCACGGTAACCCTTAATTTAACAGAGGGAGTCCAATAATTTAATAGTTTCCTGACACATTGCTCCTTCCTCCCCCCGCTGGGAGGCCACAAACTGCAGCACCTTGCCTTCTCCGTGCTGCTCTCTCCTTTCGCATTCAACAGCACACAACGCTCTTACCGGAGCTCTGTGTTGCATTAATTAATGAAGTCGCGCTGATCTCCAGCCGCCAGTCTGTGTGGAGGAGCCGCAGCGCCTTGCTTTTCACCAGGATGTCCAATCCCGCGTTCCTCCTTCAGCACGTCCGTGCCGGAGCCCAGAGCAGCCCTAAGCCTGATTCAGCGCTGACTCGCTGGTCCGTTCCCAAGCGTTTCCCGTGCTTGTTAACCTTTTCCCCGTTTGGCATTGAGGAGATTCGGCGTGTCGCTTTAGTCTTCCTCTCTGTGGTGATGTCAGGGATCTTCGTTCTGATTCTCTGCTTCAGCAGTACCCTCAGCCGCATTCTCCTGGTGATGAAGTGCCTCCACGGTCTCAGCTTTCACTTTCACGCTATACTTAATATTGTTGCATTCAACCTTAGAGCTAATTCCATGAGAACCCTGCAACTTACCAGGCTTCCCACCCAGGTGCTTGAGTCCTCGCTGGTCCTAACCCTATCCCATGCCTGGACTGCCTCTAAGTCAAAGGGTACTAATAGCAATTAGGCTTTAACTATTTGCTCTTTTGAAACAGTTGTCAGAGTTGGGACCACATATCCCCTTCTCAGTCATAATATCCCTTCCTGCACAGCCTCCCCCCTTAAATATAACACTTTAATTGATTTAAATTGACTCCCCTTTAAAGTATCTGACTGGGATGACAATGGTAATCCCCCTAGCCCATTTAACAACCTTCCCCGGAAAATGCAGCCGTGCAAGGAGGACTGGAGTAGTTGACAGCTGCTTCAGTGTCTTGTTTACAACTGTGAAAATATGCGAAGGGGGACTGCTGTCATCTTTTTAGACCTCTCTCGCTCCATACAAAATGAGGATTACATGAGCCCGTGACACACAAATCCGCCTTGACCTTAGACAAGGCAGGTGGGAAAAATCCACAAATCACTCACCAGGCTCTTGGGTAAGGCATGAGGGAGGAAAAACACAGAAATCCTTTCACTGGGCAAGGTGGGGAGTTTGGGTTGAAAATAAATCCTCACTGTCGTTATGCAAAGCATGAGGTTAGAGAATGCATAAATCATCCTGAGTCTTGGCATGGTGGAAGTGTGGATTAGAAATTCATAAATCCTCCCTGCCTTTGGACTGAATTAGGGAATACACAGCCCACAGCCCTGGTCAAGCAAGGTAGAGGAATATAGAATTTCCGTCTCACCTTTGTTGCACAATCCACACTCGCAGTCCTGTGTGATCACAGTAAAACACAGAAAATCCCGGACTCCGCAGTGGTGGCGAGACAAGATGGCTGCTCCTTAGAGCTCCTCCGAGCCACAGAGGAACTGCTGGTCATAGAAGGACACTTTTCTGCCACTGCGCGGCGGTTGGAGCAGGAGAAAGGATGTCGGAGGCCCCACGGGAGCTGAGAGGCAGATTTGTAGACCCTTAATGGGGCTTACTGCCAGCTGTTTGCTTTTCTCTCTCTGCCCCCCGGGTGCCACCATTTTGCAAACTTGGCGCTCGCATTTACCTCAGGGGTCAGCACCCTTGTAGTACCTCTTCAGAAATGGGGCTCATTATTGTTAACAGTACTTGCTAAATCGGAGGAATAGTTACCTATCCCTAATTATTTCTTTTTCAATTAAATGCCCTTTTTTTCTTTTTTGTGTGCTTATTTCACATTTTAGGGCATTTTTGATATACTTTAGGATAGGTGTAATTCAGTTTTGTGGGAGTGCATTGTTTCACTTTGGTTTCGAAACCTCTTTCCAACATTTTTCTCCGGATCATTCAGTCTCAGCTGTGCCTTCGAGGTTCTAAAATAATATACGGAATTTCCTCTGGCTGTTCTAAGCATGTATTCCATGCATTCAAGTAAATCTCAAGCATCTTTAGGTTCTAATGCCAACAAATGCTAAGAATCTGTCATCAATACTAAAAAAAAGGGTTAAAAAAGACATTTCCTCTCCAAACAAATCACCTCTACCTTTGACATTAAAGGACATTATGGATGAACTGAGAAATATACGACCTTTCATGGCAGATACCCCTGCAACGCTTCAAAGAATTGAAGAAAAATGGTCTAGTTTAGACTCAAGATTTACAGATGTTGAACAAAGGATTAGTGATGCACAGGATGACATCGCTGGAGTGGATATTTTATCTAAAGAAGTCACTCAATTGATGAAAATATCAAAAGATTTGGAGAATGGTAACAGACGCATTAACCTATGAATTTATGGTATACCGGAGGGATCTGAGGGCTTCGATACAATTACTTTCTTGAAGACGCATATACCAAATGTAGAAGGCCTACCGAAATCTGTAGACCTTAATATCCAGAGGACATACAGGATTGGTCCTCTCAGCGTATCAACCTCAAGCTAATTACGAGGAATTGTTGTTTATTTTCTTTTGTACTCTGATTTAATGGCGACTCTTACAGCAGCGAAAAACAGCATAAACAGATGTTATCGTCAGGTCCAAAATTCTTCTTTAGTCAAGATGTTTTTAAGTCCACAGCTAATCGCCGCAAAGAGTTTCTAGACCTTAGACCTACACTTCGATCTATGAATGTTTGTTTTGGTCTTATCC
Source organism: Lissotriton helveticus (assembly GCF_964261635.1). Classification (NCBI taxonomy): domain Eukaryota; kingdom Metazoa; phylum Chordata; class Amphibia; order Caudata; family Salamandridae; genus Lissotriton; species Lissotriton helveticus. The sequence goes on along the minus strand of NC_136057.1, from coordinate 528,394,639 downwards.
ATCCTTGTTTTTTCAAAGTGTTATAGAAAGCGTTAGCTTAAAGAACCTAGGATGGGGTGGGGGAACTTGGGGGGGACAGCTAAATGGTGTATAGAACGGTGGTTGAGATAATAGTTTGATGTTTTGAATGTAACGCTTACAATGTTACTACTTATTTGAAATGCTAATAAAATATATCTAAAAAAAACATACAAAGGCAGATCAATCACCGTTGGGTATCCTGCAGAGCTCAAGAAATGTATACACGTGCGCAAAGGAGAAGATATGGAACTTAATAAAGCCTAATTGTTCTGTATCTCTTGTTTTGAAGGTTCCCATTTGTATCTTGTTTGACGATGATGTCTCTGTTCACATTGTCCATCTGTTTCATTGTCCCAGTTCTGCCTAGCTGCATTGTCTCCTTTTTTTATGGTAAGTCCCCTTGGGCTGTGATGGTGAGTGTATTCAACTTATGGACCCTTTTTTAGATCAGTAATCCCAAACCAAGTTTATCCCAAATAAATTCAAAATACTTTTCACAAAGCTATTACCTCTAGAGGGTGGATAGATGTTTGGAGAATTTCAAAATCCTCATGTTTTAGAGTTCTTGTTTTTCTCCCCCGTTCATAGGTACCATTATAGAATAGGTTACATATTTTTCATACAATCTTCTCTTCAATTCATGATACATGTTGAGATAGGCTCAATTCTTATTTTAGACTATGCTCCTATCATAGTAGATTTAGATTATCCCACTCCTACAAACATCTCATGCAGATGGAGATTTATTAATGCCCTTTTGTTAGACAGTTTTTTTACAGAGCAATTTTCATTATTTTACAAGAATTTTTTGAGAATAATCTTCTCTCAGACTTACAGACGAACTTTATCTGGGATGCTTTTAAGGCAAGTGCCAGAGGGTTTATTATAGATTTAGTGGCCAACAAGCCCCTTTTACACAAGCATTTCAAGCTTCAGATGGACTGCAAAACCACTATCAAAGTAACCCTCGCCTACCAGCCCCCAGGACCTCACACCCACTACAGCAACCTCCTCTCTGCACCCCTCGCCATGGGCACCAAAGACTTCATACTCTTAGGCAACCTCAACTTTCATTTCGATGACCCCAAAGACGCCATCTCCATAGACTTGCTCAAATGTCTACAGACCATCGGCCTCACCAGCTCGTACAAAGCCCTACTCACATTGCCGGACACAACCTAGACCCCATCTGTTCCTCCAGAGACAAGGTTAAAGTTAGCCACAACACTCAACTCACATGAACAGGCCACCTCATCGTTCACTTCAACATAACAGAGCCAACAACCACCCCAACAGAACCACCCCCAAACCGCTGCTGGAAGAAAGTTACAGAAACAGAATGGCTCAATGCCCTCCAACTAAACTATCCAGACACCACCAATGAACTTCAACAACCAATTCACCACCTGCGCCAAAACCATGGTGCCCCTGAAAAACATTAAACCCAAAAGATCCAAAAAAAACAAGCTAGCTGGTACAACACTGACCTCAGAGAATCCAATAGCGTTTGCAAAAAATTTGAAAGAAAAGGAAAACAACCCAAGGAACCATCACAAGAAACATCTACAAGGCCACACTTAGACACTATCACCATCAAGTAATAGACCAAGAAAAAGGCCCTGACCCTGAGATACAAATCTAGCTTCAACAACTGCAAGAAACGTTTTTCCATCGTAAAGAAATTCACCAACACAACAATTGCAACCCAAACCATCACCCCTACTCAAGAACTCTGCAACAACCTCTCCAACTTCTTTCATGAATAAATCACCAAGATCTGCAGCAACTTCGAACCGCAGACACCCCCCATTGACCTTACCAGCCTACTAACCTACTCATCCAAAGACTTACAGCTGACAGCTAATAGAGCTGAACCCTCTATCTATCAAGGGTACTGCTGTAATAATGAAGACATCTCTCTCAGGGGCTACCAAAGACCCCTCCCCTTACCATATCTACAAAAAAGCTACGATAAGTGCTGCTCTCACTTCCATCATCAACACCTCCATCAAAACATCCACCTTTACAGATAGCTGGAAACATCCCAAAATCACCCGCCCTCCTCAAAATACTCCCAGCAACCCTGAAGTACTTAGAAACTACTGACCCATATTGCTGCTCCCCTTCCCAGCGAAATTCATCAATAAGACCATGAAGAGACATATCTCAGACCACCAAGAACACCACAAACTCATGGACAACTCACAATCATGGTTCTGAAACAACCACAGAACCGAAATAGCCCTCATCACTGCTACAGATGGACGACATCCTAGACCGTGGACAGACCCTCATCCTCCTTGACCTCTCCACTGCTTTCGACACCATCTCCCAACACATACTCATCAGTACACTTCACACAGCAGGACTATAAGGACCAGCACTCAAATGGATAGATTTCTTCCTCTCCAGAAGAACACGAGTCAGGGTCTCACAGTTCACATCAGAACCCAAGGACCTCATCTACGGAGTCCCACAGGAATCATCACTCAGCACCACATTTTTCAACACATACATGAGTCCTCTGCCAAACATCATCAGATCCCATGAAATTAACATCATCTCCTAAGCCAATGACATCCAGATAATGTTTTCCTTCTCAGACGACACCATCATCACCAAGACAATCTTTGAACAATGCATGAGCAGCACAGTTAATTGGAGAAAAGAAAACTACCTCAAGCACCAAAAAAACTAGAGTACTGATCTGTGGGACTAAGACACCTTGGGACTTTACCTGGTGGCCTACTGATCTTGGATGCCCACCCACCCCAACTGACCACACAAGGAACATAGGCCTCATCCTGGACACCAACCTCACCTTGAAGTCCCAGGTCAAAGCCGTCACCTCCTCATGCTTCCACATCCTCCAAATTTTACGTAAAATCTTCAAGTGGCTCTCACTGGGCACAAGATATACCATCACCCAGGCCCTACTCACATGCGGATTGGAATTCAGCAACGTACTCTACGCCGGCGTCCCAAACCATCTCCTTTACAGACTTCTAAGCATTCTAAATGCTGCTGCCAAACTTGTTCTTGACCTTCCGTGCTGTGCTCACACCACACCACTCCCTCAGAGAGCTCCACTAGCTCCCCATTCAGAAGCACTGCCAATTCAAACTTCTCACAGATGCATTCAATTTACTACACAAAACGGGACCCACGTACCTCAATCACCTGCTTCACTTTCAGCAGACAAGCATAACTCTCACTCTCCCTCACATCCGACATCCACAGAATCAGAACGGGAGGTCAATTATTCTCCGGCCAAGCCGTCCAATCCTGGAATGACCTTCCCCAACACATCAGGGCCTCCTCACCTCTTGAATTCCGCAAGAAGCTGAAGACCTGGCTAATCAACTAGTCTTCATGCAGGACCATAAAGACTGTCTGTAATCATGCCCAGCCTCGCCATATGCCTGCACTCCCCTACTCAGCGCCTGGATGCCCTCATGGGTGAGAAGCAGCGCTCTATAAATGCGCCTATAACATTACATTACCTTATGAAGGCCAACCACATTGACACTACACTTACTTAACAGCCTGCAGTTTTGGCATGTTCTTGTCTAGTGCAATAGTCTGAGCCTCTCAAGTGAGGAACAGTTTTCATCAGTACAAGAGTGGCAATGCTGGGACCTTTGCTTTTCCCCTACTAATTCTGGAACTTTCTGTCATAGGAATTCGAGGAAAGTATGTTTTTGAAGTAATGTTTGATGTTTGCATGTTATTCTGGGTATGAAACTGTGATGGAATCCACATGTCACATCAACTTGGACTCCCTGGGCATATAATTGTCAGAAATGCTTGGGGTTGGTAGGTTTTTTTGAGTGCCAGCGGACCCTGGCCCAAATATTGCAGTCATCCACCTGCTAAAAATCAGCCTAATTCTAAACCTTCTTTATTGTGCTTCCCCAGTCACATTCTTGGGTGTTTCACATACCAGGTAACTGGCCCACCTGCAAGTTTGAAGTTTGCTATCAAGGTTGATGTCCACAAAAATACTTTTGTAAAAAATGTCCACAGAATCACCTGGAATTATGAGTAATTCAGAATCTTTAACCTATTATGCATATTCCAAAAATACACCTTTCTTTCACCTCAAATTTCCATTTTTAATTTTTTATTATCAAGTGATGCATTTTCAGAACATATGGAAAAATAAATTATAAACCACAGCTCAGCTGTTGGTTCTAAGCATAATAGGCTTTTGAACAAACTACAAATACTATACATCTCTGTAGCCAGTAGAATCCAATCGATGGACTGATGTTTTTTGTGGATCTGCCCTTTCTGCAAAAAGTTACAGGTGAGAACCTTGTTATTTATTTATTTTTTACCACTTGTATTTACTATTTTTGATACAAATCCCCTGCTTAATGCAGAATTTAAGCTACTTTGATCAAATTAAAACCTTCTGGGATTTCTGAAAGATTTCACACCTGTTTACACTCAAATTGCAGGTCGATGTGAAGCACTAAAACAGCAAAGTGTGTCTGTGTACTTGGATTTAGAAACAATTGAAATAGTATCTGTACAGACAAACCACTCTTTTTGCTCGCAATATGACAGAATGAAGCAAAGTGTCTGTATCACAGCAATCAGCTAGGTGCTGGTTGGATTTTTTTCTTAGCTGTTTGTCTTTTTTTTTCAGCAAGAGTCAAATGATTCGAAAAGAAACCCCAAAAAGTATCTCTTTGTTAGGGCACAGAAACACACCTTCTTCATCTCAATGCAGAGAAGCATTATGAGGAAGGGGCTGTCCATAAATACTAAGGAAATGAATCAGGAAGCAGAGGATTGGAAGGAAACTATGAACAATCTTACACCATCCCCTGCGGCCAGGCCCTTTGCCCAAACCCTGCAGGTGGGTAACCCCCTTGGCACTGCCTTTGGCCATGTGCATCATGAGATTGGCCTGCGACTAGACCCTGCATCCATTCCCCGCAGGCGGTCAAGTCCCCGTGAGCGGCCAACCACCCATGGACCCACATTCTTCTTTTCCACATTTTTTTCCAGTTGTGCGTGACTCCTGCAGGAGCACAGGGATCTGCAATAGTTCCTGCTGAAGACCTGCGGGACCACATGAGGCTGCACTGGCTCCTGCAGGAATCTGACAGACTGTGATGAGCCAAAATAACATATATATGTTTTGTTTTGGTCTCTTGGGGGGGCCTTTTTTATTTTCAGGACTCTGCAACGGAGTCCGCGAGTCCTGTAATGGGGGCCACAACATTTCTTATCAAGTTGCACCCAGCCACTGACTTCTCTCAATCCTACTGGAATCCCATGGCACTGAAGAGTGCTATTTTTTAACTTTCATTTCTTCATCTTTCACTCCTTCTGGTGAAACATATCACAATGGGGTGGCTGGGGACTAAGGAAATGGGATCGAATGATGGGCAGGAGTGTTGTGTAGTTTCCACCATACGATAGGAACTGCACTTTTCTGGACAGCATAAATGTTGGGATGGTGCCAGACTGATTCTATGCACGTCTGGATTTGTTGTCCTATAGATCAGCTAGGTCACAGTGCCACCATAAGTCCCCTAAACCTAGTTGGGCAGCAAAGGGTTTCTGGCAACCACTGAACATGACAACCCTGGTTCCCCAGAAAGTGTGGTATCAGACCTAGAGCCCTTTTTCTCAGTTTCTTGTGATCTAGTACTCTCAAAGAAATACACAGAGGGATATTTTCAGTGTTTATTGAACCTGTGTGATTCTTGTACAGAATATATGTATTGCAACGATCAAGAAACAGAAATAAATGGACATTACTAAGAGCATCCGAATGGTTAGTGTGTGTAGCCAAGAACACCCATACTGGATGATCCAACCCAGTTAACTGATGGGAAAGAATGTAAGTCCCCATCTTGGAACAAGCTGGACACCCTTGCAAGAAGAAGACAACAAGCCTTACAAGAAGAAGTCAACAAGCCGCTTCAGCATATAGAGACCTCGCCAATATCAGCAAAGCGCTCCTCTAACTAAACCCCAGAAATGCTTGTTAATTTATGACGAAAAGTATCTTTACGTGTCCTGTGTAAGCCAGCATTGTTTTGGTCTATTGATAGCCATGTCGTCCCTTGGATTAAAAATAGAATGACATTTGCACAATGTGTATAGGGACCTTGTATGTGGTGTTCGAGGAATCGTGATAATGTTAGGCAAAGCAGAATCTGTAAGCGAAGCCGTTTCAGAGAAACAAATCCAACATTGTCACCGACATAAATGTGTGTAAAAGGTTAATGTGTGAAAGGAAAGGCAACCTAGGAAAACGTGTCCATTATAAAAAATGGTCTTGGTTTTGTGCAGGCCTTCCTCAGACACATAACAGGAGATACTGTTGAATGGTCACTGGTAGAAGAGACACACATTAGGCTGTCTTGAAAGGATGAGAAACTCATGGAAGATTTAGAGATCTGGGGAGACATACTGACAACATTTGAGGAGGCCGGACAGCTGAAGGGCATAGAGACCTGCATCTGGTCCATCCATGGGGGTTTCTCCAACGCCCTGAGGCAGCTCGGGCATAGTGCAGTAGAATCTGCAGGGATTTGAGCGGGTCAACCAGGTACATCCACGGAAAAAGAAAAGGATACATCCTTGAATGGGAGCATTCTGGAATGGGCAAGATCACTATAACTGTGCATGTATACTGGCAGTAAGAAAAGAGAAGAGACAGTTGTTTTGTTATGTTCATAATGCTTAAATGTTATTGTACATATGCATATCCAAAGAAAATAAAACAAGCATTTGCAATGCAATAGGTCTCGCATTAGGAAAGTTTGAGGTATTGGTATTGTAAATGACACATTTTTTATTTATGTGTTGGTTTTGAAAATAGCGAAATAAATAGCTTTGTCATTTACAATGCCAATAGTTTTAACTTTCGCAAACGTGACACCTATAGCATTTGTAATGCAATATGTGTTGTATTTACATGACTTAGATGTATTAATATTACAAATAACAATGGCTTTTATTTTTTTAAATAATTAATACTTAAATAAAAGTTAATGTAACTTATAATGGCAATAGCTTAAACTTTTGTAAATAACATTTGGGAAGATTATGTTCAGTGTATTTTATTGTGATGAAAATCCAAGAACAGAAGTGAAATATTAACATCTTTTTGTGACATTTGTAATAAAGCTTGAAACATTGAGAGAACATATTAGAACTAGTTGTTGTTGAATGGTTGCACAGAGTGATGCTGTGGCCTTCAGTGGTACTGAGTGATGCTGTGGCCTTCAGTGGTGCTGAGTGATGCTGTGGGCTTCAGTGGTGCTTAGTGATGCTGTGGCCTTCAGTGGTGCTGAGTGATGCTGTGGCATTCAGTGGTGCTGAGTGATGCTGTGGCATCAGTGGTGCTGAGTGATGCTGTGGCGTTGAGTGGTGCTGAGTGATGCTGTGGCATTCAGTGGTGCTGAGTGATGCTGTGGCATTCAGTGGTGCTGAGTGATGCTGTGGCATTCAGTGGTGCTGTGGCGTTGAGTGGTGCTGAGTGATGCTGTGTCGTTGAGAGATGCTGTGGCATTGAGTAATGCTGTGGCATTGAGGGATACTGTGCGCTGAGTGGTGCTGTGGCATTGTGGGGTGCTGTGGCATTCAGTGGTGCTGAGTGATTTTGTGGCGCTGAGTGATGATGTGGTGTTGAGTGGTGCTGTGGTGTTGAGTGGTGCTGTGGTATTGAGTGGTTCTGTGCTATTGAGTGGTGCTGTGGCGTTGAGTGGTGCTGAGTGATGTTGTGGCGTTGAGTGATGCTGTGTTGTTGAGTAATGTTGTGGCGTTGAGTGATGCTGTGGCGTTGAGTGATGCTGTGCTGCTGAGTGATGCTGTGGTGTTGAGTGATGCTGTGGCATTGAGTGATGCTGTGGCGTTGAGGGATGCTGTGCGCTGAGTGGTGCTGTGTCGTTGAGTGGTGCTGTGTCGTTGAGTGGTGTTGTGGCATTGAGTGGTGCTGTGGCATTGAGGGGTGCTGAGTGATTCTGTGGCGCTGAGTGATGCTTTGGCATTGAGTGATGCTGTGGCGTTGAGTGGTGCTGTGGTGTTGAGTGGTGTTGTGGTGTTGAGTGGTGCTGTGCCATTGAGTGGTGCTGTGGCGTTGAGTGGTGCTGAGTGATGCTGTGGCCTTGAGTGATGCTGTGGCATTGAGTGATGCTGTGGCATTTAGTAATGCTGTGGCATTGAGTAATGCTGTGGCATTGAGTAATGCTGTGGCATTGAGGGATGCTGTGTGCTGAGTGGTGCTGTGGCATTGAGTGGTGCTGTGGCATTTAGTGGTACTGTGGCATTCAGTGGTGCTGTGGCATTCAGTGGTGCTGAGTGATTTTGTGGCACTGAGTGATGGTGTTGCGTTGAGTGATGCTGTGGCGTTGAGTGATGCCGTGGCATTGAGTGATGTTGTGGCATTGAGTAATGCTGTTGCGTGGCGGGATGATGTGGCGTTGAGGGATGCTGTGCGCTGAGTGGTGCTGTGGCATTGAGTGGTGCTGTGGCATTGAGTGGTGCTGTGGCATTGAGGGGTTGTGTTGGAGGGTGGAGTTGGAGGGTGGATTTGGAGGGTGGAGTTGGAGGGATGATTTGGAGGGTGGAGTTGGAGGGTGGAGTTGGAGGGTGGAGTTGGATGGTGGAGAGTGGATTTGGAGGGTGGATTTGGATGTAGGATTTTGATTTGGATGGTGTAGTTTGATGGTGTAGTTGGAGGGTGTAGTTGGAGGGTGGAGTTGGAAGGTGGAGTTGGAGGGTGGAGTTGGAGGGTGGTGTTGGAGGGTGGATTTGGAGGGTGGATTTGAATGGTGGATTTGAAGGTTGGAGTTGTAGGGTGGAGTTGGATTTTGAGGGTTGAGTTGGAGTCCGTAGTTGTAGTTTGCGGGTGGATTTGGAGGGTGGATTTGGAGGCTGGATTTGGAGGCTGGAGTTGTAGTTGGAGGGTGGATTTGTAGGGTGTATTTGGATGTTGGAGTTGGAGGATGGAGTTGGATGGTGTTTTTGGAGGGTGGATTTGTAGTTGGAGGAAGGAGTTGGAGTGTGGATTTGGAGTGTTGAGTTGGAGGGTGTAGTTGGATGGTGGAGATAGAGGGTGTAGTCGGAGGGTGGATTTGGAGGGTGTAGTAGTGCTTGGGTGGTGAATTTGGATGGTGGATTTTGAAGGTGGAGTTGGAGGGTAGAATGGTGGGCGGGTAGAGTGGTGGTGCGATAGTGTGGGCGCTAGAGTGTGAGCGCTAAAGTGTGGGCGCTAGAGTGTGGGCGCTAGAGTGTGGGCGCTAGAGTGTGGGCGCTAGAGTGTGGGCGCTAGAGTGGTGGATAGGGTGGTGGTGAATAGGGTGGTGGCGCATAGAGTGGTGGTGCACAGAGTGGTGGCGCATAGAGAGTTGTCGCATAGAGTGGTAGAGTGTCGATGGAGAGAGTGGTAGAGTGGTGGCGGTAGAAGGCTGTACTGTGTGTGAGAGAGAGTGTATGTGTGTGTGAGAGTGAGTGTGTGTGTGTGAGAGAGAGAGTGTGTGTGTGAGAGAGAGAGAGTGTGTGTGTGAGAGAGAGAGTGAGTGTGTGAGAGAGAGAGAGTGTGTGTGAGAGAGAGAGAGTGTGTGTGTGAGAGAGAGAGTGTGTGTGTGTGAGAGAGAGTGTGTGTGTGTGTGTGTGAGAGAGTGTGTGTGTGAGAGAGAGTGTGTGTGTGAGAGAGAGAGTGTGTGTGAGAGAGAGAGAGAGAGAGTGTGTGTGTGTGTGTGTGTGTGAGAGAGAGAGAGGGGGTGAGGAACAAGAAGCCTGGCAGCCCGGAAGGCGTCTCAACATCCTGCCTGAGTACAAGCAGAACGGGGACACCAGCCTTCACTTTCGTAAATCCAAAGCAGTCTACTTCTTGATAATAACTCAAGGGAGGCAGGAAGAGGTGAAATACCTTCCAGTTTGAATCACCATCAAAGGGCTGTTAAAATCGGATGCGAAGTATACCCTTATTTGTGAATTTTAAACGCTCTGGCATTGTCAATAAAGCATTCTCAAATTGAATTGCATGGGAGAAAAAATGGAAAGCGAGCAACAGAAATCATAGCCAAGTGGAAAGAGTCCCTGTCTAATCTGCAGTAGATTCTGCTCTCTTGCATAAAAGCGTAGGATTTTGAAACTGAGCAGCACCCTGTGATTCTGGGCAAATCACTTAATTTTCCGTGTCTAAAAAACAAACACAAACAAGACCGAAAGAAACCGGGGGAAATTACACAAAGGGAAGGGGAAGGAAAGAGAGACGAGGGAAAGATAACGAGAGAGAGAATGAAAGATGAGATGAAGGAAAAAAAGAAAGGTGGTGAAGGGCGTAGCGACTAGCGAGGGAGAGAAAACATAGAAGGGGAGAAGAAATTGAGAGAAGAGAAAAGGAGGGTAAAAAGAAAGAAAACAGCAGCATGTCTTATTAACAAGACTGAGAGACAACGGAAGATTAATGAGAGAGAGGGCTGTGAAGAGGGAGAGAGAGAGAAAGGGGAAAGGGAAGATAAGTGGGCATTAATGAGGCCACGGGCTTGGAGGGAGAGGATATGGGAGGGGGGAAAGAGGGAGAGTAACCATAAGCAAGTGTGTGAGGGAGAGTAAATGAGAGGCCGAAAGAAACCGGAGGATATTACACAAAGGGAAGGGGAAGGAAAGAGAGACGAGGGGAAGATAAGATAACGAGACAGAGAATGAAATATGAGATGAAGGAACAAGCGCGTAAGTTGGTTGGCTTTCTGAGCAGCAAATTTGACACAAAAGAATGTATGTGCCACGAGCACTGTGAGGGGGCTGGGCAAGCATGCCAGCATTCATGAGCAGATGGCTCTGTTTATGACCTGCGGAGCGCGTGAAGTGGCTGGTGGCAAATGGACTCAAAGCGGCCGGTCGCTTTGATGTTCTTGGCTTGTCTTGCTTGGTGGGGGAGCGGATTTCTGTGCAAGCGCATTTCTCACATGACCTGCATGGAATCCGCAGTGTTCAAGAGTGTTGTTTCCCCTGCAATAGGTTCAGAGCTATAAATAGCTCGACCTAACAAGAGTGTTGTTTCCCCTGCAATAGGTTCAGAGCTTTAAATAGCTCGACCTAAAAAATTATTAATTCAGTTCACCCCATTGCCTATAGGCTGCGTTCTCTAGCAAGGCCCAGTCGCGTCGTACGTCCGCTCCAAACTGTACATGCAACCACTCTGCACAATGCTGCCAGAAAAAGATATCATGTCCCAGGATGCACAACCACGCCTTGGAATCACTAATGCATCTCACAAAACAAATCTGAAAATCTTCCAGGGGAGGGCTGAGGTACAATGAGACACTCCCTGCCCACGGCCCTACCGGTTCGTTAGTCGAATGAAATAGTATGGCGGGTCTGGCACGTGACCACTAAACCGTTCCTCTCAGAGGCAAGTGCCTTTGGAGTATAGACATGGACCAACCCTTCTCCAGACCACGCGCCCTTTCAGAGGCACCTCTTTTGTAACTGAAATTCTTCTTGCCGCTTTAATAATCACTTTGATAATGACCAAGCGGACCGTTATTTACTTGACGGATCTCTGGAAAGCGAAAGGCCTGCCGATGATTGAAACCTGTGACGTGTTAGTTACACACAGGCCTCTGCAGCCCGTCTCCAACACTGACACATGCTCTCAACACAAAGAACAGAAACTGGAAACAGAGAAGGATGACGGGGGCAGTTTTCGTTTTTAATTGGGTCAGTGAGAAAACAAAGGGATGTTGTGGGGGAAAGGGCTGTCAGCGCTGACCCCTTTCCCCCTACAGCGTGCTCTCGGAGGCTCAGATGGATTTACCCCCCTCGTTGTTGTGCCCTGCAGACATCATTAAAGCCCGCCCCCCCTCAGCCCCTCATTTTCCTCTGAGAAAAGTGTTGAGTTGAGCCTCCACCCGTAGCATCACCTTGCCCTCAGCCTACCCCGTGCAGTTTGTAAATTCTGCCATTACTCATTACTTCTGCAGGTAGGACTGCTCGGTAGGCACGCGTACCTGCTGCGCAGGTCGTCACATCCTGCAACCACACTGAGGCATACTCGCCAGTCATCATTCTATGCTTGAAAGAACGAATACCATTGAGGGCACAATGGCAACGTTTGCTGTTAATTATGACTATTTTGTGTTGTAGAGTTAATCTCTATTCCAAGCGGTTTAATGTTCCCATTTACCACCTGCTGTGAGTAGGACAGAAATGAGTGCAGTGGCCTCCATGTGGGGCAGACGTGTGGGGAAGTGGCAGGGAGTGAAGGGGTGGAAAAGGAAGAATAGATTTGGCATGCATGCTCCTCCTTTTAAAGAAGATAATGTGTCTCCGGGTCTGGGGCCCGAGGCTGGACTTTAGTGACTGCATAGTTACGGGTGATTTCACCAGCTGTAATCACAAGTCTGTAAAATGTACGGTGTTCCCAAACCCGGTAAACTAGGTACAGGAGTACCGTGTTAGTCACACAGGAATCCTAAATGGTCTTTTGCCCAGCCTGACTCATCACAATCAGAACCCAAGTAAATAAACCAGGGTATTAATCTAGTGTGGTACAGTTGAGCTTTTCAATCAATCAATCAATCAATCAATCAATCAATTTGTATAGCGCGCTACTCACCCGGAGGGTCTCAAGGCGCTTGGGGGAGAGGGGTCCGCTACTGCTTGAACAGCCAGGTCTTGAGTTGCTTCCTGAAGGAGAAGTGGTCTTGGGTCAGACGGAGGTGGATGGGGAGGGAGTTCTAAGTCTTGGCCGCCAGGTAGGAGAAGGATCTTTCTCTCATGGTGGCTCTTCGAATGCGTGGAACGGTGGCGAGGGCGTGGCTGGTTGATCGTAGCTGGCGGGTGGGAGTGTAGAAGGTCAGGCGGTTGTTGAGGTACCTGGGGCCCAGGTCGCGGAGGGCCTTGTGTGCGTGGGTGAGGAGTCGGAACGTGATTCTCTTGCTGACGGGGAGCCAGTGCAGGTCTCTCAGGTGTCCGGAGATGTGGCTGTGTCGGGGGATGTCCAGGATGAGTCGTGCGGAGGCGTTTTGGATGCGTTGGAGTCTTTTCTGCAGTTTGGCTGTGGTTCCGGTGTAGAGGGTGTTTCCGTAGTCCAGTCGGCTGGTGACGAGAGCCTGGGTGACCGCCTTCCTGGTTTCGGCGGGGATCCATCGGAAGATCTTTCGGAGAGTGCGTAGGATGTTGAAACATGATGATGAGACGGTGTTGACTTGTCTGGTCATCGAGAGGGAGGAGTCCAGGATGAAGCCCAGGTTGCGTGCGTGGTCCGTTGGCTTGGGGGCGGTGCCCAGGGCAGGGGGCCACCAAGAGTCGTCCCAGGCAGAGGGCGATGATCCCAGGATAAGGACTTCCGTCTTGTCTGAGTTCCGTTTCAGGCGGCTGTTCATCATCCACTCGGCTACGTCTTTCATCCCTTCATGTAGGTTGGTTCTGGCGGTGGCTGGGTAGTTGGTGAGGGTGAGGATCAGCTGGGTGTCGGCGGCGTAGGAGATGATGTTGAGGGTGTGTTGGCGTGCGATGGCTGCGAGGGTGCTCATGTAGACATTGAAGAGGGTGGGGCTGAGAGATGATCCTTGTGGTACGCCGCAGATGACTTCGGTGGCCTCGGATCTGAACGGGGGGAGGCGGACTCTCTGGGTTCTTCCGGCGAGGAACGAGGTGATCCACTCTAGTGACTAACCTGGAAAAAAGTTCAGAGAAAAGAAGATTGCAAGAAAGATAAAAGCCCAAGAACTGTCCCCGCCTTTACATGTATACATTTTCATGTTTTTGCCAATTTTATATATTTCTCTTTGCTAATTTGTGTTGGCTTTCTGAGCAGCAAATTTGACACAAAAGAATGCATGGGCCACGAGCGCTGTGAGGGGGCTGGGCGAGCATGCCAGCATTCACGAGCAGATGGTCCTGTTTATGACCTGCGTAGCGCGTGAAGTGGCTGGTGGCAAATGGACTCAAAGCGGCGGGTCGCTTTGATGTTCTTCGCTTGTCTTGCTTGGTGGGGGAGCGGATTTCTGTGCACGCGCATTTCTCACATGAACTGTATGGAATCCGCAGTGTTCAAGAGTGTTGTTTCCCCTGCAATAGGTTCAGAGCTATAAATAGCTCGACCTAACAAGAGTGTTGTTTCCCCTGCAATAGGTTCAGAGCTATAAATAGCTCGACCTAAAAACGTTGTAAAAAACAAAAACCTTGATGATCTAATAAAGATCATATTTTTTATGACAAAACGTTCTTAATTAAGTCATAAAATGACTAATCTGACACACAAAAAACTCTAGAAATCATTTGCAGTCACAACAAACTATCGCCTTCAAATAGCAACACTCTGCCAAATGCTCCACAAAATGGTACAAATACTACGATTAAACATCTCTACTTCTTCCTCTCCCATCTCCTTGCCCTCTTCTAGAGGAAAACACCACCCACATGGGCAGCCTTTGGCCCGATCAAAAGATTCAATATAGCAAAAACGATTACCTGATAATGTGTGTAATATAAAGTACAGCAAGCCAGCCGCCAAGTCAGTAGGGCTGTCATATTCTGAGATCTCCTGTTGGTGGGGAATTTTCACTGAATGTGGACAGAGTGGGAGCGCTGATTTGGAAAATATGAATGCCAGCAAGGCCAACTTTTCATGGCTGTCGGGTCGTCATTTATTTTTCAGAAACAAATCCCCAATGCAAGGGCATTCTTGAAAATTAAAACATAAATGCTCCTGATGCACAAGGAGATTTCTCCCAGAGTGTGAGACATTTCCTGCACTAGACTCCCATACCTCGAACAGTAGTCCTGGGCAGGAAACAACTGTATTTGAAATCCTGCTCTAAAAAGTGTGGGCATTCTGACACTGTGAAACCAGCCATCCTGCATCAGGCAGACAACTGGTAAAGGGTTTCTTATGTTAGACCCAGAGAGGTTCCGCCATTTGCAACCAAATGTTTCCCTTGCCGCTAAATAAAGAGGAGGACCGGCAAATTGTGGAGAAGGGCCATCTGCAAATTTTTGGTTCTGTACCTGTAGTCTTCCTTCTTCAATAAATCCTGCACCAGAACCTATACACACATAGCTCCACGTTGTCTGTTCACATCAAAAATTCAAACCGGTATTTGTTAAACCAATATGTCAGTCATTGGTTATTTTATTATTATTATTTTGAACTGGTGCCACACCATTAAAAGAAGGCATAGCACTGAAATGTTGAGGATATATGCTTGCAATAAAGAATTTAAATATTAAAAAAATGAATCCATGCAGGCAATCCTTTTGTTTAATGAACCCCACAGGAAAATATGATCAGTGCAAAGGAAATTAACAATTGCCACTGAAGTGCTGCATACATTGCAAAAGATCCGATTCAGGAGGGAGACTCGCCGCTTCCCTGAGCAAGAACCCTCCCACCAGCACAACGAACCCGAGCCAAGCGGCCACCAACCTCACGAAATGGATCACCGTCTGCGCAGACGACCTCGCCCCTCTGAAGACCCCGCCGAGCAGACCCGGCAGCAAGAGAGCCTCATGGTTTAACGACGAACTCAAGAGCTCCAAGAAGAACTGCAGAGCACTCGAGAAAACCTGGCGCAGAGACCCAACATCGGACAACATGTCTGCCCTCAAGCTCGCCACCCGAAAACACCACCAACTGATCCACGCCACCAAGAAAACTGCATTCAAGGAACGACTGGACATCAACGCACACAACAGCAAGGAACTCTTCAACATCGTGAAAGAGCTCTCCAACCCCAACGCCGGAAACAACGACATCACCCCTTCGCAAGACCTCTGCAACTCCCTCGCCTCCTACTTCCACAACAAGATCGCGGACATACACAACAGCTTCAGCACCCAACCGACGCACGCCACGACCGAACCAGGGCCCCCCACCACCACCCTCCGCGCCTGGACCTAGATCAGCACCGAAGACACCATCCGCGCGATGAACTCCATCCACTCCGGATCTCCGACCGACCCCTGCCCTCACCACGTCTATAACAAGGCCGACGCTGTCATCGCACCCCACCTGCGGGACATCATCAACACCTCCTTCGACACCGCCACCTTCCCGGAGAGCTGGAAGCACGCCGAACTCAGCGCTCTACTTAAGAAACCATCAGCCGACCCCACCGACCTCAAGAACTACCGCCCCATCTCGCTGCTCCCGTTTCCGGCAAAAGTAATCGAGAAGACCGTCAACAAGCAACTGGCCACCTTCCTCGAGACGAACGGCTCCCTCGACCTCTCGCAGTCTGGCTTCCGGGCCAACCACAGCACCGAGACCGCCCTGATCGCAGCTACCGATGACATCCGAGCCCTGCTCGACAACGGAGAAACAGCGGCCCTCATCCTCCTGGACCTCTCCGCGGCCTTCAACACTGTCTGCCACCGTACCCTAGTACAGCGCCTCAGCAACGTCGGAATCCAGGAGAAGGCTCTGGAGTGGATCATCTCCTTCCTCGCCGGAAGGACACAGAGAGTCCGCCTCCCCCCGTTCAGATCGGAGGCCACCGAAGTCATCTGCGGCGTCCCTCAAGGCTCCTCGCTCAGCCCAACACTCTTCAATGTCTACATGAGCCCCCTCGCAGCCATCACACGCCAGCACAACCTCAACATCATCTCCTACGCCGACGACACCCAGCTGATCCTCTCCCTCACCAACGACCCCGCCACCGCCAGAGCCAACCTGCACGAAGGGATGACAGACGTAGCCAAATGGATGTCGAGCAGCCGCCTGAAACTGAACTCGGAAAAGACGGAAGTCCTCATCCTGGGATCATCACCCTCCGCCTGGGACGACTCCTGGTGGCCCCCCGCCCTGGGCAGCGCACCCAAACCCACAGACCACGCACGCAACCTGGGCTTCATCCTGGACTCCTCCCTCTCCATGACCAGACAAGTCAACGCCGTCTCCTCGTCGTGCTTCAACATCCTACGCATGCTACGTAAGATCTTCCGATGGATCCCCACCGAGACCAGGAAGACGGTCACCCAAGCCCTCGTCACCAGCCGTCTGGACTACGGCAACTCCCTCTATGCCGGAACCACCGCCAAACTCCAGAAGAAACTCCAGCGGATCCAGAACACCTCAGCACGACTCATCCTGGACATCCCCCGCCGCAGCCACATCTCCGGACACCTGAGAGACCTGCACTGGCTCCCGGTCAACAAGAGAATCACCTTCCGGCTCCTCACCCACGCACACAAAGCCCTACACAACCAAGGCCCAGGATACCTCAACAGCCGCCTCAACTTCTACGCTCCCATACGCCAGCTTCGATCGACCAGCCACGCCCTCGCCGCCGTCCCCCGCATCCGGAGAGCCACCACGGGAGGAAGGTCCTTCTCCTACCTGGCCGCCAAGACTTGGAACTCCCTCCCGACCCACCTCCGCCTGACCCAAGACCACCTGGCCTTCAGGAAGCAGCTCAAGACCTGGCTGTTCGAGCAGTAGCGGACCCCCCCCCCCCAGCGCCTTGAGACCCTCCGGGTGAGTAGTGCGCTATACAAATGATTTGGTTGATTGATTGATTGAGACTCACGATTTGTTAAGCAAAAAATGACTTTAATTTGACTGTCTCCCAACCTGAAATTGCTTCTGCTTCAATAGAAGTCAATGGGAGAAATATATTTTCCCAATTATTTGTTTAAATCTCCCCTTTCTTACCTCTTCTAAAATGTTGCCATGTGTCTTGCGGTAACTTTTAGCAATAGTTTGAACACACAAGTATATCTAAATAAACAGAAAAGGGATAAAGATTGTAAAGGAAAAAGCAGTAACAAAGTATTGCGCTGGTTTTCTATGATTTGAAGTTTCACATTGCCCAAGTTGTTTAGGAGCTGATAATTCTGTATAGTGTTTATCTTGCAAATTTTTAAATTGTATGCTCTTACTGCTGTGCAGTAATTTGATAACTGGGTCTAGACCGCAATAACATTTCTTAACTAGTAAGTTAAATAAATAAAGTAAAATCCTCGTCCCACCCTCTAGCATCATTTTTAATTTCTGGATACCGACACTGGCATCACTATTGATTAGTAATTTAGGAATTTGGGTAACTGGTTGAGGAGCGTGGTGTAACCCTACTCAAGCAGCAACCACAATTCTTGTCATGGTGAAATGCAAGCAAACCCCAAATTAACCTGTGCTAAACTCTCTGGTAGTTTGGCACAAAGCAGTCCGGCTTAATGTAGAGGCAATGTTACAAGTATTGATATAGCTCTTCAAACAGTAATAAAGTGAAAACGCAACACAAGAATATTCCCACACCAATCTAAATAAATATAGTATATTTAAATAAATTAATATATACCAAAATGACAAACATTCAATTGGTAAAACCAGAGATATGCAAATTTAAAGATTTAGGTACAAATATTGCTTAAAAGCCCAAAACCTCAACTGTAATTATCTGGTCACACCGGACCTGGACAAAGTCATAAGTTCAGCCCAAACGCGATGGAGCGAGGGCTTGATACAGGGACCCAGTTAGGCCTGCTCAACAAAGTACTTTAAATCTTGTCTACAGAGTGTTGCGAGGTCCCGCGTTGAGGTAGTGTCGCTCAGCGGCGGTTCCGATGAGCTGTAGGCTGCAATGCATAATCCTCTGATGAGAATGCATCACACAGCAATGGTTCCAAGAGAGCTGGGGTGCTGCTCTACAGAGTGCCCTCGCTGTAGACAGGGCAATGCTGCATTTCTGCATTTGACATGACACTGTGACAGGGTCTTGACATATTGGCAGGTGGTGGTTGAACGGATCCGGGGAGCAACTGGGCTAAACCTTGACCAATGACCTAAGCAATGCTTGCCCGGTGTTGTGGGTCATTCCAAATATGGTCAAATGAAATATGAATTCCTTCAGCTCTCACTCCTTCTGGTGAAATGGCTAATCGCCATGAGGTGGTTGGGGACCAAGGGAACAGAGGTCAAAGGATGGGCAGGAGATACTATTGAAGGGTCACTGGCAGAAGTAATGAAATTAAAATTTGTATTTATTAAGCATGCAGCTACTCACGTAGAGTGCCCCAGCACTTGCCCACCGAAAATCACAACGATTAAGAGTTCGGGCCCTGCCTGCCAATATCCTATTGCTAGAACAACCAGGTTTTTAGTCGTCTCCTAAAAAGCGTCAAGTCCTGTACATGTCTAAGATGCAGATGCATATCATTCAATAGGCGCGCTGCCAAGACTTGAAAAGAGCGCCCCCCGCCCGAGAGCGAGCAAATTTAGGAATGAGCATGAGGGACTGCCCTGAGGACCTCAAGACCCGTTGACGCTCATAATGATGGAACCTCCTTCTCAAATAGACGGCACCAGTGCCGTTGAATGCTCAGTAGGCCAGCATTAGCGCCTTAAACTGAATCCTCCTTCTAACTGGAAGCCAGTGTAATGCCTTCAGGTGGGGCGACATATGTATTCTGAGATTTACCATGAGAAGAGCTCTGACTGCAGCGTTCTGAACCACCTGCAGCCGATTGAGTAGAAATTCCGGTAAGCCTAGATAAAGTACGTTGACATAGTCCAACCTGGATGAGATCAAAGCTTGCATGACAGTTTTATAGCAATCAACCGGTAGACGAGGGAGCACATTTTTTTCCATTTTTAACATCCCAAAGCATGTACTGGCATTGGTTTGAATTTGAGTCTTCATCGACAAATTAGCATCTAAAAATGATTAATTCAGTTCACTCCATTGCCTCTAGGCTGCGTTCTCTAGCAAGGCCCAGTCGCGTCGTACGTCCGCTCCAAACTGTACATGCAACCACTCTGCACAATGCTGCCAGAAAAAGATATCATGTCCCAGGATGCACAACCACGCCTTGGAGTCACTAATAGATCTCACAAAACAAATCTGAAAATCTTCCAGGGGAGGGCTGAGGTACAATGAGACACACCCTGCCCACGGCCCTACCGGTTCGTTAGTCGAATGAAATAGTATGGCGGGTCTGGCACGTGACCACTTAACTGTTCCTCTCAAAGGCAAGTGCCTTTGGAGTATAGACATGGACCAACCCTTCTCCAGACCACGCGCCCTTTCAGAGGCACCTCTTTTGTAACTGAAATTCCTCTTGCCGCTTTAATAATCACTTTGATAATGACCAAGCGGAACGTTATTTACTCGACGGATCTCTGAAAAGCGAAAGGCCTGCCCGGATTGAAACCTGTAGCGTGTTAGTTACACACAGGCCTCTGCAGCCCATCTCCAACACTGACACACGCTCTCAACACAAAAAACAGAAACTGGAAACAGAGAAGGATGACGGGGCAGTTTTCATTTTTAATTGGGTCAGTGAGAAAACAAAGGGATGTTGTGGGAGATAGGGCTGTCAGCGCTGACCCCTTTCCCCCCTACAGCCTGCTCTCGGAGGCTCAGATGGATTTACCCCCCACGTTGTTGTGCCCTGCAGACATCATTAAATCCCGCCCCCCCCCCTCAGCCCCTCATTTTCCTCCGAGAAAAGTGTCAGGGGGCTCTTGAGTTGAGCCTCCACCCGTAGCATCTCCTTGCCCTCAGCCTACCCCGTGCAGTTTGTAAATTCTGCCATTACTCATTACTTCTGCAGGTAGGACTGCTCGGTAGGCACGCGTACCTGCTGCGCAGGTCGTCACATCCTGCAACCACACTGAGGCATACTCGCCAGTCATCATTCTAAGCTTGAAAGAACGAATACCATTGAGGGCACAATGGCAACGTTTGCTGTTAATTATGACTATTTTGTGTTGTAGAGTTAATCTCTATTCCAAGCGGTTTAATGTTCCCATTTACCACCTGCTGTGAGTAGGACAGAAATGAGTGCAGTGGCCTCCATGTGGCGCAGACGTGTGGGGAAGGGGCAGGGAGTGAAGGGGTGGAAAAGGAAGAATAGATTTGGCATGCATGCTCCTCCTTTTGAAGAAGATAATGTGTCTCCGGGTCTAGGGCCCGAGGCTGGACTTTAGTGACTGCAATAGTTACGGGTGATATAACCAGCTGTAATCACGAGTCTGTAAAATGTACGGTGTTCCCAAACCCGGTAAACTAGGTACGGGAGTACCGTGTTAGTCACACAGGAATCCTAAATGGTCTTTTGCCCAGCCTAACTCATCACAATCAGAACCCGAGTAAATAAACCAGGGTATTAATCTAGTGTGGTACAGTTGAGCTTTCCAATGACTAACCTGGAAAAAAGTTCAGAGAAAAGAAGATTGCAAGAAAGATAAAAGCCCAAGAACTGTCCCCACCTTCACATGTATACATTTTCATGTTTTTGCCAATTTTATATATTTCTCTTTGCTAATTTGTGTTGGCTTTCTGAGCAGCAAATTTGACACAAAAGAATGCATGGGCCACGAGCGCTGTGAGGGGGCTGGGCGAGCATGCCAGCATTCACGAGCAGATGGTCCTGTTTATGACCTGCGGAGCGCGTGAAGTGGCTGGTGGCAAATGGACTCAAAGCGGCGGGTCGCTTTGATGTTCTTCGCTTGTCTTGTTTGGTGGGGGAGCGGATTTCTGTGCACGCGCATTTCTCACATGAACTGTATTGAATCCGCAGTGTTCAAGAGTGTTGTTTCCCCTGCAATAGGTTCAGAGCTATAAATAGCTCGACCTAACAAGAGTGTTGTTTCCCCTGCAATAGGTTCAGAGCTATAAATAGCTCGACCTAAAAACGTTGTAAAAAACAAAAACCTTGATGATCTAATAAAGAACATATTTTTTATGACAAAACGTTCTTAATTAAGTCATAAAATGACTAATCTGACACATAAAAAACTATAGAAACCATTTGCAGTCACAACCAACTATCACCTTCAAATAGCAACACTCTGCCAAATGCTCCACAAAATGGTACAAATACTTAGATTGAACATTTCTACTTCTTCCTCTACCATCTCCTTGCCCTCATCTAGAGGAAAACACCACCCACATGGGAAGCCTTTGGCCCGATCAAAAGATTCAATATAGCAAAAACGATTACCTGATAATGTGTGTCATTTAAAGTACAGCAGGCCAGCCGCCAAGTCAGTAGCGCTGTCATATTCTGAGATCTCCTGTTGGTGGGGAATTTTCACTGAATGTGGACAGAGTGGGGGCGCTGTTTTGGAAAATATGAATGCCAGCAAGGCCAACTTGTCATGGCTGTTGGGTCGTCATTTATTTTTCAGAAAGAAATCCCCAATGCAAGGGTATTCTTGAAAATTAAAACATGAATGCTCCTGATGCACAAGGAGATTTCTCCCAGAGTGTGAGAGACATTTCCTGCCCTAGACTCCCATACCTCGAACAGTAGTCCTGGGCAGGAAACAACTGTATTTGAAATCCTGCTCTAAAAAGTGTGGGCATTCTGACACTGTGAAACCAGCCATCCTGTATCAGGCAGACAACTGGTAAAGGGTTTCTTATGTTAGACCCAGAGAGGTTCGGCCATTTGCAACCAAATGTTTCCCTTGTGGCTAAATAAAGAGGAGAACCGGCAAATTGTGGAGAAGGGCCATCTGAAAATTTTTGGTTCTGTACCTGTAGTCTTCCTTCTTCAATAAATCTTGCACCAGAACCTATACCCACATAGCTCTACGTTGTCTGTTCACACCAAAAATTCAAACCGGTATTTGTTAAACCAATATGTCAGTCATTGGTTATTTTATTATTATTATTTTGAACTGGTGCCACACCATTAAAAGAATGCATAGCACTGAAATGTTGAGGATATATGCTTGCAATAAAGAATTTAAATATTAAAAAAATGAATCCATGCAGGCAATCCTTTCGTTTAATGAACCCCACAGGAAAATATGATCATGCTAAGGAAATTAACAATTGCCACTGAAGTCCTGCATACATTGCAAAAGATCCGATTCGGGAGGGAGACTCACGATTTGTTAAGCAAAAAATGACGTTAATTAGACTGTCTCCCAACCTGAAATTGCTGCTGCTTCAATAGAAGTCATTGGGAGAAATATATTTTCCCAATTATTTGTTTAAATCTCCCCTTACTTACCTCTTCTAAAATGTTGCCATCTATCTTGCGGTAACTTTTAGCAATAGTTTGAACACACAAGTATGTCTAAATAAATAGAAAAGGGATAAAGATTGTAAAGGAAAAAGCAGTGACAAAGTATTGCGCTGGTTTTCTATGATTTGAGGTTTCACATTGCCCAAGTTGTTTAGGAGCTGAGACTTCTGAATAGTGTTTATCTTGCAAATTTTTATATTGTATGCTCTTACTGCTGTGCAGTAATTTGATAACTGGGTCTAGACCGCAATAACATTTCTTAACTAGTAAGTTAAATAAATAAAGTAAAATCCTCGTCCCACCCCCTAGCATCATTTTTAATTTCTGGATACCGACACTGGCATCACTATTGATTAGTAATTTAGGAATTTGGGTAACTGTTTGAGTTGCGTGGTGTAACCCTACTCAAGCAGCAACCACAATTCTTGTCATGGTGAAACGCAAGCAAACCCCAAATTAACCTGTGCTAAACTCTCTGGTAGTTTGGCACAAAGCAGTCCGGCTTAATGTAGAGGCAATGTGTCAAGTATTGATATAGCTCTTCAAACAGTAATAAAGTGAAAACGCAACACAAGAATATTCCCACACAAATCTAAAGAAATATAGTATATTTAAATAAATTAATATATACCAAAATGACAAACATTCAATTGGTAAAACCAGAGATATGCAAATTTAAAGATTTAGGTAAAAATATTGCTTAAAATAACAAAACCTCAACTGTAATTATCTGGTCACACCGGACCTGGACAAAGTCATAAGTTCAGCCCAAACGCGATGGAGCGAGGGCTTGATACAGGGACCAAGTTAGGCCTGCTCAACAAAGTACTTTAAATCTTGTCTACAGAGTGTTGTGAGGTCCCGCGTTGAGGTAGTGTCGCTCAGCGGCGGTTCCGATGAGCTGTAGGCTGCAATGCATAATCCTCTGACGAGGATGCGTCACACAGCAATGGTTCCAAGAGAGCTGGGGTGCTGCTCTACAGAGTGCCCTCGCTGTAGACAGGGCAATGCTGCATTTCTACATTTGACATGACATTGTGACAGGGTCTTGACATATTGGCAGGTGGTGGTTGAATGGATCCGGGGAGCAACTGGGCTAAACCTTGACCAATACCCTAAGCAATCCTTTCCCGGTGTTGTGGGTCATTCCAAATATGGTCAAATGAAATATGAATTCCTTCAGCTCTCACTCCTTCTGGTGAAATGGCTAATCGCCATGAGGTGGTTGGGGACCAAGGGAACAGAGGTCAAAGGATGGGCAGGAGATACTATTGAAGGGTCACTGGCAGAAGTAATGAAATTAAAATTTGTATTTATTAAGCATGCAGCTACTCACGTAGAGTGCCCCAGCACTTGACCACCGAAAATCACAACGACTAAGAGTTCGGGCCCTGCCTGCCAATATGCTATTGCTAGAACAACCAGGTTTTTAGTCGTCTCCTAAAAAGCGTCAAGTCCTGTACATGTCTAAGATGCAGAGGCATATCATTCAATAGGCGTGCTGCCAAGACTTAAAAGAGCGCCCCCTGCCCGAGTGCGAGCAAATTTAGGAATGAGCATGAGGGACCTCCCTGAGGACCTCAAGACCCGTTGAGGCTCATAATGATGGAACCTCCTTCTCAAATAGACGGCACCAGTGCCGTTGCATGCTCGGTAGGCCAGCACTAGCGCCTTAAACTGAATCCTCCTTCTAACTGGAAGCCAGTGCAATGCCTTCAGGTGGGGCGACATATGCATTCTGGGATTTACCATGAGAAGAGCTCTGACTGCAGCGTTCTGAACCACCTGCTGCCGACTGAGTAGAAATTCCGGTAAGCCTAGATAAAGTACGTTGACATAGTCCAACCTGGATGAGATCAAAGCTTGCATGCCAGTTTTATAGCAATCAACCGGTAGTAGAGGGAGCACATTTTTTTCCATTTTTAACATCCCAAAGCATGTACTGGCATTGGTTTGAATTTGAGTCTTCATCGATAAATTAGCATCTAATTTGACTCCCAAGTTCTTCACCGTGCAGATGCAGACCGGGCTGTGGGAGGAGACATGTCACGGGCAACCAATAGCTTCAATCCTCACATGGTGGGCAACCAAAAAAGATAATTACAGGTTTTTCCCAATTACATTTTAGTTGGTTGAGTCGCATCCGGGAAAAAACCTCAGTCAAACATCTTTTAATCTTGCTCCCTCCAAAGTTAGACCTTCTGTTGCATGTGAACATCAATTGTGTGTCATTTGCGTAAGAAATAATCTTCGCGCCATATGACTCCGCCAGAAGAGCAAGTGGGCCATATAAATGTTAAAGAGCGTTGGACTCAAAATTGCGCCATGTGGGACACCTACCTTCATAGGAAGAAATTCAGCTGACAGGGGAGGGGATCAAATTTCCTGCTGCCGTTCACTCAAAAATTAGGAGAACCACTTGTATATTGTGCCCCCAATACCACACTCCATCAGCCTTCGCAGGAGCCTGTCATGGGGCACGGTATCAAAGGTCTCATATAAGTTCAATAGTATCACTACAGCACTCCCCCCTTTATCCAACTGTGTTTTAATGTTTTCTGAGACTTCCAAGAAGCGCTGTCTCAGTACTAAGGGAGGCTCTGAAGCCTGACTGACTGTCATGGAGAAATTAGCGCACATAGCATCAATGAATAGATCAACATGTCATAGTGCCCAAGGTGGGGGGGAAGGGGGGAGTCAAGGTGAGGGTAGATGTGGTGAGTAATAGTGCATAAGTAAAATATAAACAGTACTGGTCACAAATACTCCTTTGTAAAATACTCAGAGACTGGCTAGGGTTTGCGCCAGGCACACAAAATAACGCATAAATGACACTGTATTAAGTAGAAAACATGCTTCCACTAAACAGATAGCCAAATTATTTGTAGCTAGGGCAGGAAGCTGCTGAGGGATCCAGTTGTCGACGTTTCGACCCCATACCTAAGTAGGAACAAGTTTGCCCTTACATGAGGGTCTTCATCAGGTGTCAGAGCTCCACTTGCTTACCCAACTCTGTTTTCTTTAATACTTGCACAGGAACAGATGATGCTAGCTTCCCGACTCCCACTACCAATCAATCAGAGTTAGAATGACATCGTAACTCCAACTAATCAGCAAGGGGGAAGGGGGAAATTGGATAAAATAACAAAAAGAAACAGAAGAGACTGGTCCGGACCCTCTGGTCTTCTGTCAGGTTCTTCAATCTGCTATCAATCAGCCTATCGAAGATTCCTAGGAAAACTAAGCATATGCAAACATAATAAATTCTCTCTCTCAATTCTGCGCTTGCTTTCTAAAACTCTTACTCCACTAAATAACCTACCCAAGGTCCTAAGTAGACCTGCCTCTCTTCTCTCTCCTGAAGTGTACCTCTTATGTGGTTTTTAGGTTGCTTGTTCGTTTTCTCTTGCAAAATATCAGATTCTTATTACTGTGATTAATCTTCATGCACCTAATTAAATAGTTAACTTCACTGAAAACCTACCTAATATTAGCTGCACTATGTCTTTATTTCGCCTTCTTGTTATTTACAATGTTACTGCGAATGTCTTACTTCTGCAAAATATTGACAAGGTTATTACTAAGCATCTCCTTCTGCCTTTAGCTATTTATCACTCTCTCTCTCTCTCTTGTGACCTACCAGGTTATATGTCGTTTATTATCATTCTTTCTGCTTCTCCTTATTAAATATTAACTTCTTCTTGGTTTTGTTTTCTATATCTCATGTCTTCTTTTCTGGTGTCTAGATGATTAATTCTCACTAGAATATCCAGGTAAGTAGCTTCTATAATTCTTTGTAGTGTTTTATATCCTATATAGTTATTAACTTAACTTATATCTTTTTCTCTTCGCTTCTAGGAAAAAGAACGCTGGCTGCTGCACAACTCAGGTAAGTTCAAAAATCTATCAGGACTCTCTGGTATTTCATAAACAATATTGGAACTACAGTCTTTAACTTTGTCTATTTGAACTTGACTTAGCTTTGTTTTTCCAACGAGTCAGCCTTCATACGTTCACTGTCCCCTGACGTCTCTGCTCCCTTTCCACACGGAGCTGCTGCCGGCTGACAGGAATTCAGCTTCGTCTACGAATTCCAGAACGGACCTCCGGTCATAACTTCCGCATTCAGCCGCTATGTTACCGGCTTGGAAATACAATCAAACTATGAAGAAATATACTCTTGTGGGCCTTTAGTTACGATCGCTTCGAATTCAGACCACCTCAACCGAAAATCTAGGTGAAGTGCGCACTTCTTCATCAGCGCGCGCGTCACCTGGACATCTCCCATGAGCTGGCAGATCAACTAGACTGCCAACTCCAGCTCCTCAACGACCATCTTGAGATTCCGCAAATGCCATAAACGGGACCAGGAAGAGCTTCCTATTATTCCCTTCTTCCAGTTTAACCAGTAAAGGCTCGTTTTATGGCAAACTGGTCTGGAATCTGATTTCTTGGTAGTTGGGATCCTGACATCAGGACACGTGGGGTGGGGGGGTGGGAAGGGCAATCGATCTAGAGTGAAAATGAATATAATGAGACATGTGCCCCAAGGAGGGTCAAACACAATTGAGGGAGTACACGGTGGGGGCAGGGAGAGAAAAGGCTCCGTACCGTAGTTATCATTTACGAGTCTCCAAATAGTTCTAATCTAAGGCTCCTGAATACGGACCATTCTAGAAGAAAACAAAAAATGTGGGTGTTTTAATAAACAGAAATGGACAGGTCATAACGGATAAAATGGGAGACAGTGTGGTTGTACTTACAAGGAATGTAGTATGGTGAAAGTGCAAGCGTCGTTTCACCAGTAATCGCTGCCATACAGCTAACCACAGAATACTAACAGAGGACGAAAAAACCATATAACCTGGTTGAGGCCCAGCCGGGTAAACCAAAGAAGGCAAGAAGCTCAAATTATCGTGGGGCACGGTTCATGAGGGATACTTACAAAAAAAGTAGTACCGTGAAATCGCCGGTAGTGGGTGCAGTACAGCTAACCACGGAATACTAACAGAGGACGAGAAAACCAATTAACAATAATGAGGCCGGGTAAACTAAAGCGCAATGCTCATATTAACGTGGAACACCGGAAGAGCAGCGATGTCATACCTTATTTCCAATTGAGCGTAGCGTCCCGATGAAAGAGGGCACCGCACTCTGAGAGCTTGTTGTGTTTCTCTCTAGGACCCTAATTTGATATTCCCGATTTATGCCCTTATATTGTTATAATAAATAGTATCCTTATAAAGGCATAAGAATCATATTCATATTTAGTAATAGCCCATGCAGTCCAAATACGGCAAGGCTACTCCCCTAGACTCCTAGAAAGTACAACGCGTTCTTTAAACAAACCAAGCCTCCAGCAGCCCGGGAAATCCCCCTGCTCTTGTTTTGATTTGCACAAGAACTCCTAGAGTCAGAAAGAACTGTTAGTTCTTAGTGACGTCTTATGTCCAACCTTACGTCAAACCCGGCCCCTTTCAGGTATAAATATACCAACGTTGCCTTAAGCAAACACACGGTGGTTTGGAGCTGAGCGGCTATCTACTTGCCCGGAAGCCCAGCTGATGCGAGAGCCGAAGGAAGCCGACCCTCCCTTGACGCTCTGAGAGAGACGCTGTCTTTTCTCTTGCTGAGAAATCCAGCTCCGGTGTTTCCAGTCACCCTTGCGGGTTGCTGGGAGATCGAGTCCTGAGAGAGAGATACAAGACCTCCTACATTCTATTATCAAGGAACGGAGCTGACTAAACCCTTAAGAGAATTCTTGACTCGGATTCCTTGGCAACAACCAACTTAACTTAAACTGCAACTTACTTACTCCTTCCCACGTATTAGGCTTAGGTCAGGTACACCGGGGTAGGCATAGATTAGAAGCACCAGTTGAGTACATTAGTCAATGTTTTTATGTATGTATATATTTTATCCATTTTAAAGTATCATATGGCTAAGAAACCATTTCAATGCTTTTACAGTATTATTTCATAATACTCCTTTTACTGTACCTACTTTACTTCATGATAAGTATTGCAATTGTGGCAACCCATTTCTCTTGCATGAGAAAGAAGACGCTCAATAAATAACACCTTTTATAGAAAACGCCCGTCTCTCTATTTCTCTGCACTCTGGTGAAACTAAGTACGCACGATTGACTGAGTGAAATAGTTGTCTATTGTTTTCACACGACTCTAGAGATACACTCTTTATTCTGAGGGAGCAAAGTTGTCATGTTTATGCGGTTGTCAGAAGCTAATCCCTTCTTGTCTAAATCCGGAGAGTTAACTCTTTCCTGAACATTCGAGAAAGTTTCTAGTGACCTCTGAGCTAGCTGGCAAAACTAATTAAGTCTAATATAGTCAGTAGAGACCTAGTCGACCTCAGTCCTACGTCTACACTGCTGTTTATATTATTCCAATGCGCAGAGCCTATTTGGAATATAGGAACTACACTACATGTCGCCCAACGTTTGGTAAGGCGATAATCTAACACAAGACGCTAGAGTAACTCAGTCGTGCTTTTTCACACAGACCCCTTTTCCCGTAAAAACTCCAATAGACATAACGAGTGGGTAAAAGGTTAATATCCGCCGGAACTTAGTAGGAAGAGATTCCTATGTATTAGTTTTTGGTTTAATCAATGTTGAAGGATACAGTGTTCCAAAATATTGTGCACCTAATCTTTGTTTCCTTGAAACTTGATCTGCAACAAAACTTTCTGTCAGTAAAATGGTGGAAAGTGACGATGCAACAGAGAGAGCTAGAATAGCAGCTCAGCTCTTAGCGGATGACACAACTATCCAGCAAAATGACCCGAATGTTACACTCATTCCGATCAATGTAAGAAGAACTATAACTCTTAAACTTATAGCAAATGGACTATCATCACGAGGTGGTACAGTCATATTCGTGGTAGAGGCCCATGAATATCGGCAGACAGAGGTATTCTATTCATGGATACACTTTCCAGCAGCAAACGCTGTAACACAGGACTTCCACTATTACAAAATAGAGGAACCTCCAGATGAATACACTCCTTTCGAGGACGTTGAAATCCCACTAACTTACCAAGAGCACCTGCTCTGGTTTAAAGGCGCCCTAAAACATCAAAATCACCTCACCAGGCTCAGTCCACTAGGTAGACCAGGAGCAACGTGGACGGTTCTAGCCAGCTGCACACCACATCCAGACATTGAAAAAATGTCAAACCAGGAACTTTTAGCCCAGCTAAAACAACTAATCAAAATACATAGACAATTGGTCCAATATGTAATGCGGACTTCAACAGTCCAACCAGCAATAATAATTCCACAGAACACCCCTCACCAGGGGAACACAAATAAAATCACACCACAGAATATACAATCAGCCACAAAAAATCACTCAAATAGAGGAGGTATTTCCTGATACTACTCCTAATGAGAAACACAGAATTCTGACTATCTGTCTTCCAATGGGGATCGCACCACATGTGGAGGACTGTGACACTTGGGGCTTCAATCTACACAAAAACACATGGTGTTCCGTCCATGGCGGTTATACCAGATGTGCTAAGACAGATTCAAAATGAATACGGTCCAGAACCTGCTTTAACTCTGGGTATGAAATTACTGAAAGACTTCAAGCAGGTCTCGGCTATATTATTAGCCAACATAAAAGGAGAAGCAGCATCTGTGGCTATCCGCCAGATATTGAAAGAAACAGGTATAGCAGAACAACCTTTTGAACTTGCCAGAATCATAGAAAAATCCTATGAAGAACTAGGTAGAGATAGTTTGGGTGGGAAACCAGTAAAACCCCAACTACTTGAAAATCCTGAAAAAACATTTATTAAAAATAATCTAAGCACTCCAAAAAAGAGTTGGGATGGTAATAAACAATCCACTCCCAGAGAAAAACGATTCTAGTCCAGAGGAAGGTCTCCTCAACGGAGAGATAGATCTCCAGAACAAGGTGGCAAGTCTCCCCAGAGGGAGCCCTCTGAGAAAAGATACAAACTTAGAGATAGGGATAAATTGAGAAACCCTGATAGATATCAAGATATTGATACACGTCCCTCTCGATCTTTTCAGACTTCCTCACAGAAATCCGAAAGAAGAGGACAGTCAGAACAAAAGGAAGAGCACGTCAAGTCCAAAGACAAGGAACCTGCTCATCAAAGTAAAAAATTACAATATCCAAAGAAGAAGGTAGCTAGTATTAAAATAATAAAACATGCCGAGGATACTGAGGACACAACTGAAAAACGGAGAGTGGGCCCAGACAATGCTAGACAGCGCAGCAGAAGTGACCATAGCTCGCAAGATCCTGATGAATCTTCTGGAGACAGTGGACACGAATGAATACATTCAAGTGGAAACTGCAGACACCAGAGTTAGCAAACCCCATAAATTATACGGAGTAACATTATGTATAGAGGGGGACAAGACTAGGAAAGTAAGGGGTCTCTTTTGGGATAACCTTTCGAAAGGCTATGACATCCTTTTAGCTGAGAAAGACTGGCCACCAGAGTTTGTCAGGGAGTGCCCTCATGGCGAAGAAATGATTATGCCTGCCTTCTCAAATCATATTCCAATTCATAAAAAATATACATTTGCAAGAAAATGGGCAGTAGCCCAAGCTCCTGCATTATATAAAAATCATGTAGGATGGGATGAGGATTCTCCTCCTCACAAAATCCAGTTAAGAAAATCAACCCACTGCACAAAGGCAGTACCCAGTTAAGCAAGATGCTAAAAAGCAAGTCAGGGAGATCTTAGATCAACTTGAATATCAAGGGGTGATTGAAACATGCACCTCACAAATGAACAATCCTTTGTTTCCTGTCTCCAAGCCAGACGATTCATATCGTCTAGTTTTGGACTACGACACCTAAACACCTGCTGCAAAACATTTGCAGTACAAAACTCACACAGTGCAGCACTAATGAATAACATCGTGCGTAAAAAGTATAACACGACATTAGATATCTCTAATGGATTCTTTTGTCAAAACATAGCACCTGAAAGCAGGTATTTGACCGCTTTCTCAATAATGGGGTCGCAAAAACAATTCTGTGGACTCCCACAGGGGTTCAAGAATAGCCCAGGATTATTCTCAGCAAGAGTAACAGAGTTACTTCAAATATATGTTGATGAGGCATTATCTTATGTTGATGACATCTATCTCACAGATGATGACATGGAGACTCACTTGAAAAAAAGAGTGAACACCATAATACTTGGGTTAGCAGCTGAGGAATACAAATTCAACTTTAAAAAGTCAAGAATTGCCCATCTAACTGTCCTGTTTTTAGGATATGAATTATCAAGTGAAGGCAAAAGCCTAGCAGACAATTTCTTAGAGAAATGTGCTGTACTCCAAGCTCCAAAAATGCTGAAGAACTTACAATCAATACTAGGCTTCCTGAATTGCAGAAGAACATACATTCTAAATTATGCAGAGAGGGTTAAACCTCTCTATGAATTAATAAAACCTGATTTCAAACCAATCAATTGGACTCAGAAACACACAGAAATGTTAAGAACATTACAAGCAGACATGTTAACTAAAACAAAATTGCAAACACGCGAAAACATACGCAACCTTGTAATCCGAGTCATCCCAGGAAGATGCGGATACACGTACCTAACCTCTAATGAGGGAGAAACGGTACCAATAGCTTACAAATCACATTTGTACACACAAGCTGAAATGAAATTCAGTTCTACTGAAAAAATTCTAACTGCGGTTCAAACTGCTGTAGCAAAAGAAAGAGCCCAAGGCAGGAAGATAACTGTTTTAACAGCAGAATCAGCCCTTGAGGCATTAACAAGCCCACGCAATTTAAATGCTGTGGCATTAGATCCAAAATGGATACAATGGGAAAATTTTCTTGCTGCAGAAGACGTGAAATACTATTTTGACCCAAAAATGAAAAAACTTGATCTACAATATGAAGAAGAATATCCTCTGCCAATCGAAATTCTGCCTCTCGAACAGTACACATGTGTAATATACATGGATAGATTTGCACAACACTACGATGTAGAGGAAAAATCCTGCAACGCAGTGTGCGCGATTGTTAAAGGTCGCTGGCGCTTTGGTAAATTCAGACCGATAATCACCAAAACTGAATCACTCAGAAACTGTACAGCTCAGCGAGCTGAAATAAGATCTTTAAAGATGGCGCTTGAAAATGCCGATTGCGAATTCCCCACACTAATAGTGCGCTATTCGCATTACTGCGTCAAGTCTTACAATAATGACATGCAGACCTGGATTCAAAACGGTTACAAAGATGACACAGATGCCACAATAAAGCATAAAAAGCTTTGGGAACAGTTAGTTCTTTTGCAGAAAGAACTACAAAAAACTCACGTGATACATACACTGAGTCATCAACGTGATGGTGTTCACGTTGCAGGGAATTCATTGGCTAACAGAGCCACAGCAGAAGCGGTTCAACCGCTTCCGTAGCCACAAAAAAGCGTTCTAAAAAACACATAGACGGGGAAACAATGCTAGCGGTAAAAGCCTCATTAAAAGGCGACTATGCAGCATTACCTCTCGGCTATCCACTCAATAATACATACATAACTGATGCAAACTCCGTTCCTTTTGCTCAAATCCCTGGAGTGGGGGATAGAGTAATTCCAAACACGAACCGGAGAGTCTTCTTGATTGAAGCAGCACATATGGGATTAGGTCTAAGGCACCAAGAGATCGTGAAATCTCTAAAAGAATTACAATCAGAATACTGGTGGCCGGGGATGAGCTTGCAACATTACAAATTTGCAAAGGGTTGTCCAGACTGCAACCGAGATCGCAGTCGCGAACCGGACCAGACTAGTGCGAGGACACCTCTATTAGAAAGCATAAGGCTATCTATACAGCAAAAATCCAGCAGGAGAAACGCGATCCTATAAATATTAAGACTAGATTCACTTAAAATGCAGGCACCAGCGCTCGGCTGACGCTAGAACTATTATAAAAGATTTGCGAGTCTTTATCGGCACATACGCAATTGGCATGCTACATTCTGACCAGGGTCCTGCGTTTAGCTCTAGGGCTTACAAGGAGGTTTATGGCCATCATGGGCATTGCATTGCGGTACTCTTCTCCATTCCATCCTGAAGGAAATGCGGTAGTGGAAAGAAAAAAACGGGACATAAAGCAATCTATAACGGTGAGGGTATTAGGTTCGGGTGATGGGTGGGTCAAACATTTAACAAGTGTCCAACGTAGTCTTAACAATCTGCCAAGAAATTCTCTAAAAGGTCTCACTGCCTACGAACTATTGTTCGGTACTAGAATGCAAATCCAGGATCTTGATTGTCAGACTTCAGTGGTAGAAGAAAAAGCATTTGATATCAAAGATCGTTTGGCTGTTTTACAGGACTTAAATGAAACAAGAAGAAGTCTGAGTAATATAAAGTTAAAGCCAACAGCCACTGAAGAAAAACCACCTGTCCCAGCAAGACCTGTCTGGATTCCAAAGATTGGGGATCTAGTCAGAGAGAAGATCACAGTGAAGAAGGAATTTGGGCCTTCTTACAGAAAAGCAGTACCTGTCTTAGCCGTCAGCGGAACAAGATCAGTAGTACTACCGCCACTTGCTGGTAAAAAGGAGAACCAAGTTGTATCCATCGACCTGGTAAAACCACAATCATGTGGCCAATAATAAGTAGTAGGCCCAGTGGACTCCCAAGAAATAGCAGAAGACCAAATCTTGCTACAATCCAAGAGGCTCAAACTGAGAGACTAATCACATTTGATAAACCTGCAGTGAATAAAAAAGGACTATGCAACAAAGCCATGGAACTTGTGCCTCTTGAAACCCAAATTGCAACAGTTCGTAAGAAACACCAGTCTACAAAGATGTAGCCTCAGACTATGCTAGTGAAACAAAGAAAAATCCAAAAGCAAATGAAAATCCGGAAGCAATTCCAACAATTGACAGAACTGCATCTGGATACTTCATCAAATTCGATGACTTTTCTGATGATCCAAGTGAACATGAAGAAACGCCAGCAAAAAAAACTTTCAAAGACAAAGTGACTGAACTCTTTCATCAACTAAAAGAAACTTATCTGATTTCACCATGGATTGAATTTTGGATTGTGTTAGGTGTACTTTTCCTCCTGCTTTGGCTCATCATGGTTCTATGGGGGTCATTAGGATGGCGGACGGACTTGCGTCCGTCCGCCACCCCTGAGTTTGAGGGACCGTCCGCATGGGCAGCGGCGGTCCCTCCATAGCAATTAGGATGTGACCGCCACCCTGGCGGTCACATCCTGCATGTTTTACATTGCGGCGGATGCTGCTTGAAGCAGCATCCGCCGCAATGCAAAAAACGAAAGGTGTGCATTTGCATGCACAAAGCGGCAGGCACCGCGCGGTGCCTGACGCTTCGTGCACGCAAGGGCAGGGGGGTACCATAGGTACCCCCCATGTGCACCCCCCACGCAACCTTCACCCAGGGGGCCCGCAACGGGCCCCCAAAGTGACTGTCCGTATGCTTTTCCACGGCGGAAAAGCCGCCGCGGAAAAGCATGACTCACCCTGCATCCTAATATGGCTGGCGGTGTCTGATAGACACCGCCAGCCATGTTATTGCTTTTCCGCCGTGGTCGCCTTCCGACCACGGCGGAAAAGCGGCGGACGGATTGGGAGACCCACCAGCCATCCTGATTTGGCGGTGGGTCTTTCAGGCCTCCTCGGCGGATTTCCCGCATACTCCGGGCTGGCGGTGGCTTCCGCCGGCCCGGAGTATGCGGGAAATCCGCCATCCTAATGACCCCCTATGTTTGGGAAAATTCATTGAAGGAAAATACAGTACAATGGACACAGCAAGTCAGAACATCAACTTGGTCCTAAAGCCTCACAAGTCATCTCACATCGAGAAAAGAGAACTGTCATCAGTGAACATCACAGCCAATCCAATACCCGGTGGGGTAGCATGGGACAAAGCGGATTATGAAATCTATGGCCCGATTGAGCTCTTGAAATATCCACACCAATTTAAGGTTTCCTTAAGTGACTTTGTGAGACCAAGTACTTTCTCTGATGATTGGGACTTTGATAATATTAATAATATGATGTCAGATTTAGTAATGTCAGCTAAATTCACAGAACATGATTATTTGCAGGGTTCATCAAATTATGAAGAGTTATATTGTTATAATCATTTTGGTCATCACTATTTGCATAAAACTGCTCAACCTAGAAATGTTTTTAATTATAACCAATGGGAACATTGTGCAACACCACCTAAAGACAGCTCGAAAACATTTTATGAGAAATTCCCATACTTCTCAGGTTTTAACACAAGTGATGCAGAAACGTTTTATTTTAAAATATTAAAAAAGACAGGAATGAAAACAATGTTGACAAATACTAAATTGATTTATTCTGAAACATTTTATGAAAAAATGACTACATTTGGTTTTGAATTTTGGAAAAACACCATTGAAACAAAAAACATCTGGGGTTCAAAAGACTGGCAGGTCCAAGGGTTAGAAGCATTATTTAGAGCCTGCATGATCCCAGAACAATTAATATTCTTGAATGACACCATTCAACAGACAACCTATCTTGGCCTAGCCAAGATTAAGGACTTAAATAAACCGTCTATTCCGAAGCCCATACCTGATAGTAATAACACTACAGATGTGGAGATAGACGTATCCCATATTTTACACCAAAACAGAACAAATCCTGATTGGATAAAATGGTTGATCTGGCCCACAGACACAAATAACAGTCAAGATAGATTCCTGAACAAAACACAGGGGTTTAAACAGAACAGGCCAGACCCTAGATACTCCCAGAGACAGCATCCAGGGATAGTTACAACATACAGTGTAGGGAAACTATGCCTCGAATGGCTACAGAAATCCACACTGGCTGAAATTAAGCAACACTTGACTTTACTTAAAGACGGTGCTGACTTGCGAGATTTCATAATGGGACCTCACAAACAGCGTCAAAAACGTTTCATAGCGGCCAGTATATACGCGGCATACAACGAAGCTTGGAAAGAAACACAAATTGAAACAGCAGAAAAAATACGAGAAATTGATCGTATTAATTTGGAAAAATCACTTTCTGTTGTGGACAATGGGTTAACAACTCTGTCCTCCAGAATATATTCACTGGACGGTATTGTATCATCTGCTATTAATATAATAGAGCAGGACTTACTAATGTTACAACATGGTCAGTCCCAATTACGTTCTATTGTACAGCTTGGCTGGACGTTGCAAAATCTGCGTTCAGGCTACGTGCCATGGCGTTTAATCAACACAACGTCATTATTCTCTATCTTTAACCTTACTGATAAACAAATCAATTTGGCACAAAAAGGAGCAGACTATACGATTCTGAGTATTGAAAAACTTGAGAGATTACCATTGACAATGTCAGAGAGACCTGTCATTGAATGGATAATACACGGAATAATTACAATTCCGATAACAACTTTCCAGTTTAAATATTGCCAAGAGTATATACCAGCGGGCCAGTATGAAAGGTTGGGTAAAGGATACATCAAATCAACCTGGGATTTACCTTACACACACACAAATGTTATAGTGAAGGAAAAAAGGAAGTATTCCTTAGTGTTAACAATTGTAAAAAATCACTAAGTGGTACACTTCTGTGTCAAGGTATTAACTTGCATGGAGCCTGCGAAGGGTCTTCAAATAACCTTTCATGTCACCTGCACGGCACTCCTGCAAAACAGATAGAGCCATTTTTCAGACAGCTTTCCAACGGCAGTTATGTTCTAATAAGTGACCACAGCTGTTGTGGCATGGTGCCAGGAAAAGCCTATCTCGTAACCGTCACTTCCAGGGTCATTTGCTGTATGCAAGTATTGTATCCACACAGCAATCCAGACATGGAGGCTGCGTTATGGCCTTCTTTGAATGTCTCTTCTATTCGAATTGATACTTTAAGCAGAATGAAATCCATTCTTTTAGAGACAACTGTGCCTTTAACCTCGTCCAAAGAGACGTATGATCTGCAAGTTGCAAGGACAGCAGCAGAGATACATTCCCTATTATCAACAAATTGCCCCATGCATTTCGTAGAAATGTTAAGTCAAATCTTAAACATGTCTGATACCAGTGGCATCGCACAGGTGTTTAAGACAATTTTTTCGGGACTGTTAACACCCTTTGAAACAGTTCTGGGCATTTTTCCGAATTTTGTCCATTCGTTATTTGGCGGCCTGCCTCTACTTTTGGGACTCGTAGCAGGAATTTTATTTTTGATCCTTCTGCTCCGATATGGCAAGCCAAGCCACAGACAGAAATCCAGCTACAATGGAAGAAACGACCGTAGCAATACGCTACCGAGACCAAATCACTAGAGTCCTTGGATTAGCCCGGCTAAGAGATCTAAGTGCAACCTGGTTTCTTTTATTTAGACCTATCTGGCAAAATTGTATCTTACCTGTGCTTCGATGTCTGCTATGCGGAGAAGAATGCGTGTTGGACGTCTGTCTTACACTACCATCAGCAGTACCAATGGATATAGATACCTTGCTAGGTCCGGTAACGATTCATGCATCGTGTTGTCCCCAGCGTTTACCTATTCTGATGACGGCATTCGTTGAGACTTCACCATTACGAGTAGGTGGCGGTGAAGTACAAGAGGAAAGCAGCACCAAACAGGTACAACCTTCTGTGAGCATTGCTGATCCAAACATCGAGGATAGCAATCATTCTCACATATGCACAATTTCAGCATTTTCGAACTTGGTCGAACTTTCACCTGATGTTGTAGACCAATTTTTTGCAAGCCTGTCTGAAATGATGTTCTCCCCTGAACAAAAAGAATAACTTTTCTAAAAACAACGAGCACACAGCGTTCTCTGAACTCTGAATTCGGCCTTCAGTGTTTTGATAAACACAGCTACTGAAAACAATTGGAACTATTTTTTCCCTGAGAGCAAATTATATTTTTTTCACTTCCAAAATATTTACCCTTTTTCTGGCACAAAGTACTCTGCTTAAAGTAGAACTATTCTTAGAGAACAGAGCTTCTATTTTAGGAACTCTAGAGACAATATTTTACCTCAGCCTCTAGCACATGTACAGCATTTGCATAAATATGTGATGGAATGGTCTTGACCTTCTTTTCTGTATACAGAGCCATTTCATGTGTAATTTTCGCAATTCATTCAGCTGATACATATATGCATTGTTTTAACTGAATGATAACACTGCTTGAAAAGCGTGCAGTACCAATATTCATTTTCGTGTATTTACCACATACCATTTCTAAATGCGAATTATGTATTTTGAGGTGGGTTGTAAAAAACACATGCATCGTTATATGTTTACTATTCCTTAGTATTTTTAGTAATGATTGACATAATACGTGGAGTGGGTGTTGTATTTCTATCTAGGACCCTAATTCGATATTCCCGATTTATGCCCTTATATGGTTATAATAAATAGTATCCTTATAAAGGCATAAGAATCATATCCATATTTAGTAATAGCCCATGCAGTCCAAATACGGCAAGGCTACTCCCCTAGACTCCTAGAAAGTACAACGCGTTCTTTAAACAAACCAAGCCTCTAGCAGCCCGGGAAATCCCCCTGCTCTTGTTTTGATTTGCACAAGAACTCCTAGAGTCAGAAAGAACTGTTATTTCTTAGTGACGTCTTATGTTCAACCTTACGCCAAACCAGGCACCTTTCAGGTATAAATATACCAACGTTGCCTTAAGCAAACACACGGTGGTTTGGAGCAGAGCGGCTATCTACTTGCCCGGAAACCTAGCTGATGCGAGAGCCGAAGGAAGCCGACCCTCCCTTGACGCACTGAGAGAGACGCTGTCTTTTCTCTTGCTGAGAAATCCAGCTCGGGTGTTTCCAGTCACCCTTGCGGGTTGCTGGGAGATCGAGTTCTGAGAGAGAGATACAAGACCTCCTCCAACAAAAAGCAATGCCATTTCAAAGGTCATAAATAGACATTGGAGAATCATGTCTGATGACCTCACAACACAAGCTCTACCCATGCATTCCTTCAAAAGGGCAAAAAGTATCAGGGATCATGTGGTGCGCTCATTCTTGGATACACCTAAGCCACCCACGATTCTCTCTGTTTGGAACTTGCCGCCCATTGTCGGGCATCACAAGTGCGGACATTGCAATGCCTGCGAGACAATGATTCAAACGAAGGAATTCCACTACAAACTCCACAAGATCATCCTGAAAACGCACATGAATTGCAACAAAAGCATTGTGATATACGGGATTGTGTGTCCCTGCGACCTGATCTAAGTAGGTCAAACTCAACAAAAATCAAAGCAAGGGTGTTGCAACACTGCAGCCGTATCAGATGTGAAGTCATGGGGGCCCCCCTAGCCGAACATTTTAAGAAACGTAGCCATGCCCTGGAGAGTCATAAATGGGTTGTACTTGAAAAGGCCACCTTGGGCCCAAGGGGAGGCAAAATCGGTCATATACTCAACATTCATGAATCACAATGGATGCTGTTTTTTGACTCAATAGTGAATGGTCTCAATCAAACTGATACCAGCTATGCCCAACTAGTGACTATGGCACTTTAAATCTTACCCTCCTACTCTCTAGCTGTGATCGGTAACTGATTCTCTCTTGTCCTGGCAGTTTTACCACCCTGCAAGGCAGGTAATTGCCATGAGTTAATGTCCTACACATTGCAGGTTTAATGTATATTTTTGCAATTATTCCAATGACACATGTATACAATACCCGTTGGGCATATTCACCACCCTGTGCGGAAGGTACATGCCCATGTTATTTAATTCATCACATACCAAGTGCTAGTACTAAGGCAAATTGTCCATCTCCTACCTTTACTACGTATACAGAAGCTGTCATGCTGGCTCAAATGTTAAGGCAATCGGATCACACAATGTGGGGTACATGTACTGATTGCAGGTTTGTTAGATGGCATTTATACCACCCCGCGCGGTAGGTACATGCCTTCAAGTTTCCATACCACTAAACTTAAAGTTCCTCTGCATCGTGCATCTTCACTACACACAGTCAATCGGCCATGCTGGCATGGACCAAACGGCATTCAGACCGCCCTGAGTGGCAGGTTCTTGCTATTTGGCCCGTCGGCTCAACCTTTGCGTTTATTTATTCAATTTATTTAATTTATTTATTCTCATCATTCCTTCCCGGTTCCAATATGCCAATTATTGCATATTATAGTGATAGTGGCATATTTTAGAAAGTCTCCCCTGTACCACCGTGCACGCATGTCCCCCAGCCCGTCGCAGCTACAATTTAAAGCGAGCTCGCAGGGTGCGGAGCCCTCTTTCATCGGGATGCTACGCTCGATTGCAAATAAGGTATGACATCACCGCTCTCGCCGTGTTCCACGTTAATATGAGCATTCCGCTTTAGTTTACCCGGCCTTATTATTGTTAATTGTTTTTCTTGTCCTCTTTTGGTATTCCGTGGTTAGCTGTACTGCACCCACTACCGGTGAAATGACGATTTCACTGTACTACTTTTTTTGTAAGTATCCCTCATGAACCGTGCCCCACGATAATTTGAGCGGTACACAGACATAATATCGACTCCAAAATATCGTTTGGACATAATATCGACTCCAAAATATTGTTTGGAGAAAATATCGACAGGACAGAATATCGACAGCCAAAATATCGTTTTTAAGGTAAGTGAAGTAATATCGTTTTTAAGGTAAGTGAAGTAATATCGTTTTTATTTTTAGGGTTCAGGGTCAGTTTTGGGTTTTTGGGTAAAGGGGTATTTTTAGGGTTCAGGGTCAGTTTTGGGTTTTTGGGCAAAGGGGTATTTTTAGGGTTCAGGGTCAGTTTTCAGTTTTTGGGTAAAGGGGTATTTTTAGGGTTCAGGGTCAGTTTTCAGTTTTTGGGTAAAGGGGTATTTTTAGGGTTCAGGGTCAGTTTTCAGTTTTTGGGTAAAGGGGTATTTTTAGGGTTCAGGGTCAGTTTTCAGTTTTTGGGTATTATTTTATTATATTTTATTACTATATATATATGTTTAATAAATATGAAATAAAAAAATATTTATTTAACTTTCATTAATTATTCAATTATTATAAGTTAATTTAAGTAATTTTAAGTATATTTTAGTAATTAATTATTAATATTAATTTAATTTAACACTGTTTTTAGTAAATACGATATTTTTTTACAACTATATTTTTGTAAACGATATTTTTAACTCGATATTTTTGTACTTACCTGTTTGTAGATAGAAACTCGATATTTTGACTGTCGATATTTTCTCAACGATATTTTTGATGGTCGATATTCTGTCCGTCGATATTCTTTCAGTGATCCAATTTGAGCATCTTGCCTTCTTTGGTTTACCCGGCTGGGCCTCAACCAGGTTATATGGTTTTTTCGTCCTCTGTTAGTATTCTGTGGTTAGCTGTATGGCAGCGATTACAGGTGAAACAACGCTTGCACTTCCACAGTACTACAATCCTTGTAAGTACAACCACACTGTCTCCCATTTTATCCATTTATGACCTGTCCATTTCTGTTTATTAAAACACGCACATTTTTTGTTTTCTTCTAGAATGGTCCGTATTCAGGCGCCTTATATTAGAACTATTTGGAGACTCGTACATGATAACTATGGTACTGAGCCTTTTCTTTTCCTACCCCCACCGTGAACTCCCTCAATTTTGTTTGTATTTGAGCTTGTAAAGTGCACTGCTACCCGTCCGTAGGTTTCCTGGCGCTGTATAACTCTGGGGAACCCGTCCTGGCTTTTCCTGTGAGATGGTCCCTGCTGGGAGTCCCCAAGGTGGAGCCAGGCATCCCCGGAATTGATGGGCAGTTGTGGAGATTAGGCAAGCTAATGCCCAGAGTAGCCGAGTGGAACCCCTGATTAGAGTAAGCACCGAAGCGAGAATTATCGAGTCCACTGACCCAAGTCCACGACCCTGCCGCGTCAGGAATTGGACCCTGGACCCGGGCCGACTTCTGCTCTCGGGTCTGCCGCCTCTAACCAGTGAGCCACACTACTCCACTATGTGTTTGACCCTCCTTGGGGCACATTTCTCATTATATTCATTTTCACTCTAGATCGAATAACCCTCCCCCCCCCACGTGTCCTGATGAAGACCCTCATGTAAGGGCCAACTTGTTCCTACTTATGTATGGGGTCGTAACGTCGACAACTGGATCCCTCAGCAGCTTCCTGCCCTGGCTACAAATAATTTGTCTCTCTGTTTAGTGGAAGCATGTTGTCTACTTATTACAGTGTCATTTATGCGTTATTTTGTGTGCCTGGCGCAAACCCTAGCCAGTCTCTGAGTATTTAACAAAGGAGTATTTGTGACCTGTACTGTTTATATTTTACTTATGCACTATTACTCACCACATCTACCCCCACCTTGACTCCCCCCTCAACCCCCCCACCTTGGGCACTCTATGCATTGATGCTATGTGTGCTAATATCTAATGCAGTACTTTGTGATTAAATAACAAATGTACTCCCTATTTTAGTTTATTGTCTCTATTTCTTTCAATTATCTAATATAACTATATACACAGCTAAGGAGTATCATATATTCACAATTTTAACAATCAAAAGTCATGTGTAGACATAATTCATGCAACGAAAGAGACAACTCTTTATAGCAGGCTTGATTCTTCTTTTATGTTTTATTTCCTTTTTCCTTTTTCACTTCAAGCGTTATTGTTCAAATGATATTTCCAAAAGAAGATTTAACGAATATATCCAATTCAATTGTTGGTTAAATACATCACAAAACAGCTGTTTTGTGATGTATTTAACCAACAATTGAATTGGATATATTCGTTAAATCTTCTTTTGGAAATATCATTTGAACAATAACGCTTGAAGTGAAAAAGGAAATAAAACATAAAAGAAGAATCAAGCCTGCTATAAAGAGTTGTCTCTTTCGTTGCATGAATTATGTCTACACATGACTTTTGATTGTTAAAATTGTGAATATATGATACTCCTTAGCTGTGTATATAATTTTTAGTAGCTTTGACTTTCTGTGGTGGGTCATTCTAAGTTGAGCGTCTAAAACAGTAAAACATATTATTCAGTTAACAAATTGAATCTCATGAAGTGCTAACAGTAGGGCACCCTCACCACACAGCATAGTTGTATCTATTATAACTACCTGCATCTATCCTGGGACCCAGCGACTTTTTCGGGTTACACCCATTTACTATAACGTGACAGTCATGGAGGACATGATTCACTTCCACATATTCTGTTAGTACCGAATTAACATACTTTTCCAGTACTTTAGAGAAGAATGGCAGCATAGATATTGGGACTATAGTTGCACGCGGGTGTAGGACCAGTCGTTGGTTTCTGCAACAATGGGATGATTTTAGCCCTTTTCTAACAGTTAGGTACCGTCTCCTTTTGTAGCGAGGAATTCAAAAGAAAGGACGGCAGGATTAATATTCTCGGCGATGTTCATCAAGATTTTTGCCGGACATGGATCTGGAGCCTGACTTCAGTGTTACTATGAAGGGATTTATCTGAGGAAATGGGGGGGAATTGGTTGATCAATTAACCAGCCCCATCAGACACGGGATCAACGCCCTCCGTTACAACATCATTAAGTGTATCCATTGAAACAAAAGATTGTTGTATCAGACAAATCTTATCATGGAAATAACTTGCCATCTGATGAACCCATACAGAAGTCGAGGTGAACGGCAAAGTCACTGCACTGGGGGATGTAAAG
Source organism: Lissotriton helveticus (assembly GCF_964261635.1). Taxonomy (NCBI): domain Eukaryota; kingdom Metazoa; phylum Chordata; class Amphibia; order Caudata; family Salamandridae; genus Lissotriton; species Lissotriton helveticus. The sequence continues at coordinate 528,349,943 of NC_136057.1, read as the reverse complement.
TCCTTAACAATTTTAAAGATTTCTTTACTCTTGTGGGCCACCCCCTTGATTTTTGAGGAAAGAATTTTTTTTTTCGGTGTGCACATCATTATAATAGGCTTTCAAGGCTTGTTTATAGATGGCCTTATCCTCAGGAATAAACTTGTTGCGCCACACTCTCTCTAGTCATTTGAAGGCCCTCCTGCTTTTCCTAAGAATTTCCGTAAACCACGGTGCGGAGGGACGAGCGGAATTGGCTTTCCAGGTGGTAATAGGGGCCAACTCAGAGGCACGATCGTCAAGCCAACTCTCCAAACTAGGGGCGTCGGGATCGTTGCTATGGGGAATTGGATGCTGATCCAATGCTGCCCTCAAAGTATAGTGGTTAATCTGGCTGAACGATCTAAAAGTATTAGGGCTGGGCTTCCCCCGCAATTGGGGATAAGGTAGGGTCTTCGGGATCTTGAAACCCAGGAGGAAATGATCAGACCACACCAGTGGAAGTGGGATATTCGTTTCTACTCTTGTGTTGGAGAATATCTGATGTAATATATGTCCCTTTTCGTGGGTGGGGAGGTGGATATAAGGGGGCAGATCAAAAATCTCTACAGATTCCAACTACCTGGATGCCTCGGGTTCAAATGGAACATCCATATGAATGTTAAAATCACCTAACACAAGGCAATGCCTATAGTTGGTAAAAATTGGAGAGATGGCTTGGCTGAGAGAATCAGAGAATTTGCCAACAGGACCCGGTGGCCCCCGCAATTATCTGGTGGTCAGAAGCGGAGAAAAAGAAAACCCAGGCTTTCAGCACCCTCAATGTCCAGCAAAGGTAGCATCGAGCATGAAAATGTTTTCTTAAAAATAATGCTCCCCAAATGTGTGCATGCATACACATACCTGCTGACACTCATGCAGTCATTTTCAAATGTTATATATGGTTCAAATCTTTTTATTTGTTTTCAACTTAACACATACGCTCACATACATCCAGCAACCAGCAACATTGAGGTGGAAAGAAGAATTAAGTAAGAGTGGTAAAGTATGGGAAGGGGGAAGGAAATATGTAAGCTTACTGGTTGAGAGGGTGAAACACTACTTTAAAAAATAATTCTTTTTATTAACCAGAAAAAAACATAAATGCTTCAGAAAACATCATAACATACATTGGGGTCGATTCCGATCCGGTAAAATGCGCTCCGAATCGTCGTACGGGGCATTTTTTCCCCGTACGAATCGTATCCGTAGACGTCCCGTACGTACGATGAAGTACGATCCGTACTAGGTGCCGAACTCCGTAAGAGTCGTACAGGACTCCGTACGACTCAAATCTCCGTACGAATCTCACTCGGAACCCGCTGTACGCGACATCGCGGTTAGTTTTTACGACCCAGCAAGTACGATTCGTATCGGGTACGCACCGTACAACCCTTTTCCTACGGGAGCTGAAAACAGTCGTAAACGCATTGTTCGCGCCGAAACAGGTACGGAACGCCCCCCCCCGGGTACGGGACGTACCCCCCATGATCGCAGGGGTACGCGCCGTACCCCTGCGATCATGCGGGGTACGTGCCGTACACCCAGCGTACATGGGGTACGCGCCGTACCCCATGTACGGTGGGTGTACGGCACGTACCCCATGTACGCTGGGTGTACGGCACGTACCCCATGTACGCTGGGTGTATGGCACGTACCCCCCATGATCACAGGGGTATGGCGCGTACCCCTGCGATCATGGGGGGTACGCGCCGTACAGTGTGTAGGTGATCATGCGCTTTTCCGTACGAATCGACGTGTACCGTACGAATCGCGTCCAGGTCGGCCGATCGGAATCGTCCGGTCGTACGGCGTCCGTACGAGTCGTACGGAAACGGCTCCGGATACGAATCGTACGGACGGGGATTTTACCGGATCGGAATCGACCCCATAGTGTGAGGTTTGGCATGTATAGATAAAAAATATTCCAACAATTCAACTCTCCCAATGACCCGCCCTCCCCAACTAATCTGACTCAGGGTACAATCAGTGTAACTGCAACAAATGATAGACGGAATGCTGCATGATTTAAGCATTCTTCCCTAGTCAAGAGATCTGGGTTAAATCCATTGTTAATTTTCCCACTACGCCACCCCAGTTTGGACCCAGCCATATGCAAATCAGTCTTGACCCTGTGCCTCATGGGAACAGTCCAGACCAAACTGCCAAGCCAGATCCTACCTGGTCAGGAAACAAGCATCCTGGGAGTGGCTTCATGGTATGTCACCATTCATCATCCAAGGCTAGCTTGAATCCAGTGGTACAGTGAGCAAGGGATCCACGTCTGGGCATACCCGTCCTACTTAGGGCGAAAAGTGTAACTGCAACAAATGAAGGACGGAATGCTGAATGATTCAAGCATTCTCCCCCAGTCAAGAGATCTGGGTTAAATCCATCATTCTTTTGCCCACTATGCCACCCTAGTTTGGACCCAGCCATATGCAAAGAAATCAGTCTTGACCCTGTGCCTCATGGGAACAGTCCAGACTGAACTGCCAAGCTAGGTCCTCCCTGGACCGGTAACAATCATCCTGGGACATGGCCTGGCAGTTTGGGCTGGACTGTTCCGATTGGGCGCAGGGTCAAGACTGATTTGCATATGGCTGGCTCCAAACTGGAATGGCATGGTGAGCAGAAAAAATATGGATTTAGGCCCAGATCTTTGTACTGGGGTGAATGTATGACATTGTTCTGCATTCTGTCCATCAATTGTTTTTTTTGCATTTGTCAGCCCGAGTGGGACGGGTATGCACAGACGTGGGTCCCGTGCTCTCCATTCCACTAGAGTCAAGCTATCCTGGCTGATGAGGGCTGAAAGCCCGAAACTGGTCGTAGGATGCTTGTTTCCAGTCCAGGGAGGTCTTGGCCTGGCAGTTCGGGCTGGACAGTTCCCATTGGGTGCAGGGTCAAGACTGATTTGCATATGGCTGGGTCCAAACTGGAATGACATGGTGCGCAAAAAAATGATGGATTTAGGCCCAGATCTCTGTGCAGGGGTGAATGTATGACATTGTTCTGCATTCTGTCCATCAATTGTTCTTTTTGCATCAGGGTACAATCATGCAGCTTGAATGCCAACATGCCTAAGGCCCTTAATTAGACTGGGAACTGTCTGTTCTGTAGCCCACCCAGGCTCCCCATATCCTCTCTCATTTGCGTGGGCACCCCCTACTCTGATATACTGTCTGCTCAGCCCATTGGCACCAATCTAAATCCTTTTCTCACGATTCCACCGTTGGGACTGCACTGGCGCCCCATGCACAGGCAATGTTGCATTTTGCCACCACTCCTGCCAGAGCAAGTCATGTTGTGGCCCATTTGGGCAATACTATTTTGCCTGTCATCCCTAGTATACGCCATCTCGCATCTACTGGGACCTGCTCCCCCACCACCATTTACATCAAGCCAGCCCAAAATGTCTGAATCTTGGATCAGGCCCACAATACGTGGAAAAAAGTTCCTGTCTCGCCACAGCCCCTGATGCACCGACGTACAATGGCCCATGTGGTAGGGTACCGTCCTCTAGGCGTATGATCCGTGTAGGATGCGGAGTTGGATCAACCTAAATCTCACTCGTACAGCTATCTCTCGGGGTGTGCAGAGCCTCCCTTCAGTCATCGTCCTCAAGGAGACCCACATCCAACTCCCAGGCCATTCGTAATGGACCCAGACAGTCAGGTGTATTATTTATTAACTTTTTGTAGGTAAGGGATATCGCCTTATCAATCATTTGATCAAGTAGGAGTCTGTCTTCAAGTAGTGTGTACTCCGGTATTGTGTCGCCCTCGGTGAAACACTACTTGAGCAGCAACCACAATCCTTGTCAGGGAGAAGCACAAGCAAACTCTAAATTAACCCACCTGTAGCTTGGCACAGAGCAGGCATGCTTAACTTAGACACAATGTGTAAAGTATATATGTAGCACTTCAAACAATAATAGAGTGAAAACACAAGACAAGAAAAATCCCACACCACTCTAGAAAAATAGAGCACTATTTGATAAATAAATCAAGGCCAGAACAACAAAAATCCAATCAGTGGAACCAGAGATTTGTTATTTTAAAGTCTTCAGCAAAAATAACGCCAAAAAGCTTAATGGGCCACTTGCTCTTACCTGGTCCTGCGAGACCAGGAGAAAGTCGTAAGTTCAGGCCAACTGCGATGGAGTGTGAGACAAATACAGAGACAAGTTCAGTCCTGCTGGAAAGTTACTTTCTCAGTCCAGCGCAAGGAGTTCTCTTTGCAAGATAGGGGGCCATGAGGAAATGGAAGCCTCACAGACGGTCGCTGATGCAGCGTGAAGAGCAGGCCTGGCGTTGTGAACTGTCGATGCTGTCTCTCTGGATGGGTGGGCTACAGCTTCGCTGTGGCACTCCCCACAAGTGGATGATGCTGTAGTGCAAAGGGTCAGGCTGATGGAACTTCACATTCAATCATTCAATCAATCAGGGGTTTGTTAAGCGCACTATTCACCTGTGAGGGTCTCAAGGTGCTGGGAGTGGGGGGGGTTTACATTCCGGTCCATCAGGGGGGGGTTCATCGAAGAGCCAGGTTTTGAGGTGTCTTGAAAAGATGGGAAGCAAAGATGTCTGTCTAAGGTGGAGCGGAAGGGCGTTCCAGGCTTTGGCCGCGAGGAAGGAGAAGGAGCGGCCTCCTGATCTGGTTTTTCTGGTGCCTGGGACCATGGCGTAGGAGAGCTGGGCTGATTGTAGGGTCCTTAGGGGGGCATGGAAATTGAGTCGGCTGTTCAGGTATGCAGGTCCGGTGTCGTGAGGACCTTGTGTGTGAGGGTGAGCATCTTGAAGGTGACTCTTGCCTCGACTGAGAACCAGTGTGGTGTGCGCAGGTGCTGGGAGATGAGGCAGTGTCTTGGCAGGTTGAGTATCAGTCTTGCGACGGCATTCTTGATGTTCTGTGGCTTGTGGGTGAGGTTTCTGTGTATTCCGGCGTAGAGTGCGTTGCCGTAGTCGAGTCTACTGGTGTTCAGGTCGTAAGTAACAGTCTTTCTGTGTTTGAGGGGAATCTATTTGAAGGTCTTACATAGGAGGCGAAGGGTGTGGTAGCAGGAGGATGAGGCTGCATTGATCTGGCAGTCCATTTTGAGCTCGGAGTCCAGGATAATTCCCAGGTTGCTTCCATGGTCCGTGGGGGTGGGGGGGTTTCCGAGGGTGGGGGGCCATCAGGTGTCGTTCCAGGCGTCAGGGTTTGGGCCCATGAGTACTTATGTCTTGTTAGTGTTTAGTTGTAGGCAGCTGTTTTTCATCCTTTTGGCGACGGCTTCCATGCCTTCTCGAAAGTTGTGTCTGGCGGTGTTGGGTTCGTTGGATAGGGAGAGGATGAGTTAGGTGTCGTCTGCGTATGACACAATGTTAAGTCTGTAGGTTCTGACGATGGGGGCGAGCGGAGCCATGTAGACGTTGAAGAGCGTAGGGCTGAGGGAGGACTCCTGAGGGACTCCGCAGGTGGTTGGTGTAGGGTCTGAGAGGAAAGGGGGAGTCTAACCCACTGCGTTCTGCCAGAGAGGAAGGAGCTGATCCAGATGAGGGCTTTGTCCTGGATCCCTGCGTCATGGAGTCTGCATATTAGGGTGCAGTGGGAAACTTTGTTGAATGCCGCTGAGAGGTCGAGGAGAATGAGGGCTACTGTTTCTCCTTTGTCCAGTAGGGTGCAGATGTCATCTGTTGCGGCGAGGAGGGCGGTTTCCGTACTGTGTTTTTTTCTGAAGCCGGATTGGGAGGAGTAGAGGATGTTGTGCTCTTCAATGAATTTGGTGAGTTGGCTGTTGACGGCTTTCTCAATGAATTTCACCGGGAATGGTAGCAGGGAGATTAGTCTGTAGTTTTTTAGGTCAGTGGGGTCAGCCACAAGGTTTCTTTAGGAGGGTGTTGATGGTGTGGGGGAGCATGGGTGCGATGGTGTAGGCAGCTCTGTTGAAGATGTGGTGGGCAGGGGTCCGTGGGGTCCCGGAGTGGATTGACTTCATCGTCTTCAGTGTGTCTTTGGTGGTGAGGGTTGTCCAATTGTCAATCGCTAGTTTCAGTGGTGGTTGGTGGGGGTTCTGTGTTTTGGTTGTATTTGTTGACGTTGTCGTAGATGCTTTTGATTTTGTGGTGAAAGAAGGTGCTGAGTTTGTCGCGGAGGTCTTGTGAGGGAGGAATGTCAGTTGACTCGCTGGTGGGTTGGGGGAACTCCTTGATGATGTTGAAGAGTTCTTTGCTGTTGTGTGCGTGTGTGGAGATTCTGTCTTCAATCACTTTTTTTCTCATTTTTCTGATGAGTTGGTAGCGGCTTTGAAGTTGTTGTGTGTTTCCGTAGATTTGGTGTTCCTCAAGGTCTTTTCAAGGCAGCGGCAAGTGCGTCTGGACTCTCGAAGTTCGGTGGTGAGCCACCTGGTTGTTTTCTTGCAGGGGCAATGGTGTTGGCAGTGTCGGAGATCCATCTGTGCAGGGTTCGGTCTGAGGTGTTAGAGTCGTCATTTTCTGCGCTGGTTAGGGTGGAGCTGCTGAGTGAGGAGGTGAGCTCTGCGTCTGTGATTATGGACCAGTTTCTACGTGGGAGCAGGTGCTGGTGTCTGTGGATGGTGGGTGTTCTGAAGGTGAAGTGGACCATTCGGTGGTCAATACATGGGACTTTGTTCATGTGACTGAAGGTGGTGGAGTTTCCTGTTGTGAGTAGGGGGTCAAATGTTTGTTCTGCTGAGTGCGTGGGTTCGATCACGATTTGGCGGAGTCCAATGTTGTGGAAGTTGTTGAGGAGGGATGTGGTGTTGAAATCCAATTTGTTGTCGAGGTGGTAGTTGAGGTCTTCCAGCAGGGTGTAGTTGGTGGATGCGAAGGTGTGCGGGGAGATGATGTCTGTGATGCAGTTGGTGAACGGTCCGCGGGGTCCAGGGGTTCGGTAGATGAGGGTTCATCGGAGAGTGGTGGAAGGGCTGGCCTGTATCTTGAAGTGCAGGTGTTCCATCAGGTCTGTGGGTTTTTCAGGGAGCGTGCTCAGGCGGAGGGTGGATTTGTGGACGATGGTGATTCCTCCTCCCGGGCGGGTGTGGGTGTCCTTCCTGGTGATCTTGTACCCTTCGGGAATGGCAATGGCGATGTCCGGGCCCAAGGTGATGTTGCTCCAGATTTTGGTGAAGAACGCTACGTCCGGGGTGGTGCTGTCGAGGAGGTCCCAGATTTCTGTGGCATGTTTGTGGAGGGATCGGACGTTGAGGGGGAGGAATTGCAGGGTCTTCGTTATGGGTGTTCTTGCGGTCAGGTTGTGCTGGGTCCGTTTTCCTTGCAGTGCTGTAGGGTTGTCGGCAGCGGTGACAGCTGAAGGGTACGTGAGTGTCGGCGAGTGAAGCTATCTTGCAGTTGTTGTTGCGGCCTGGGTTGAGTTTGTGGAGTGCTTCTGGGTCATAACGTTGGCGGTGCGGAGGTCCAGGGTCCCTGGCGCTGGTCGCGTTCGGGTCGTGGACGGGCGCAGACAGGCTTGCCTTCGGCACACCAGCGGTGCGGCCGCGGCCAGCATTTTATGGGGGAGGTGGGAGGGAGGTGCAGTTGGGAGGCAGGTGCGGGAAACAGCAGAGGGGAGGGACTGCGGGGGCAGCAGCAACGGGTGGGGGCGCAGGAAAAACAGGCAGAAAATGGCACGAATGGAAAAGAATGAGGGCGAAAACAAACAAAGTGGGCAAAATAAAAGTAAAGTACAACATAGGGCAAAACAGACAATGTGGGCAATAAGCAAAGAAAAGTAACAGCACAGGGCAAAACAGACAATGTGGGCAAAAAGCAATGAAAAATACAACACATGGCAAAACAAGCAAATGTGAGCAAAAAGCGAAGAAGGTACGACAGGGGCCAAACCTAGGCTCGAACCCCTACCAGCCTTCGACAGAGGCACAGCACAGCAGAGGCACATCACGGCAGACTGGAGTTACGGGGGAGAGATCAGGTCCCACGTTTGCAGGCACTACAAGTGACAAGGTTTGATCGCCAACGTGCCTGTTCGCAAAAGCCCCAAAACTTAAATTCTGCTTCTCTGAGGCCACAGCAAAGGTCTATGACCTGAGAGGCACCAATTGGGGGTCATGGGCTGGCTCCAGCTGGATCTGTGTATTGGTTCATGCGGTTGGGAGCCTGTTATGTTCCTGTAGCTCTGAACAGGAGGCCATAAGACTAGCCCTTGGAGTCACTTTGCAAGTCCTGGGTTGAGGTGCAGGTCTAATCTCTCTGACTCAGGCAGGAGGACAGCAGGGGAGCCGACCAACAAGGCAGTAATCCAGCAGGGCTGTAGTCCAGCAGGGCAGCAATCCAGCAGAGTGGCAGTCCTTCTTCCTGTGAGAGCCTCCACAGATCTGAAGAGTTGGTGTCTGAGGTCTAATATGTATTCCAGGTGCCTCCTTTGAAGTGGGAGAAGCTTCTAGGCCTGGGAAGAGTTCTGGACTATGCCACACTACGTGGAGTTCTGCAAGCAGTGGAGTGCATTTGGTCATGCCGTTCACATGGTAGTTTAGTGTGGGTGATCTTCCACCACAAATGGCACCATGCGCAGGGCAAGAGGGTGCTGCATCTTTCTGCCACTTGAATAGATGTTGTATTCGAGCAGCAGCTTCCTCAATGCGAATAGAAGGCTTCTCAACGCGAGCGGCGTAGCGTCCATCTGCTACTGCCCGCATTGAGAAATCTCACTGGGAGGTGGTCTGTAGTAAGATTTTCCTCGCTCACCAACTCATTGTTGGTGAGCAGTAGCGAGGGGAAAACTCTGGATGCTATGCGGAGCGTGGAGTGGGAAAGACTGCAAACTCCACGAGCGAAACAGAATTTCATGACCACGCCTACTAAATTTCTGCCTCCCATGCCCTGGCTCCAGACTAACTACAGGGGGAATGCAGACTCTGTGTGGAGGCAGGAAATAGCCTATTCAAGTAAATTAGGACTGTGTCCAGCTCCGCCCTCCTATTCAGCCAATGATGGGCCAAGCAGGCACACCAAAGCTCTCTATTGTGTATGGCTATCTAGAAGGAATACACAAAGCCTAATGGTCAGCTACACCCAGTAAAGTAATCCAGAGACAAGTTGCAGACACTAAGTGGCTAAGGCAGGAAAATGACAACTTTCTAAAAGTGGCATTTTCAAAATTGGAATATTAACTTTGACTTTACCATAAGAGAGGATTTTGTCATTACAATTCCAAAGACACCAAACATTACCTGTTCCCATTTAGAAGTTACAGCTTATTAAATGTAACAAGGTAATTTTCAATGTTATCCTATGGAAGAGATAGGCCTTGCAGTAGTGAATTACAAATGTAAGAATTTTTCACTACCTCAACATGTAAAAGTATATGTCCTATGTTTTAAATACACTTAACCTCTAGGCTCTCCAGGGCCTACCCTAGGGGTGACTTAGATGTATTAAAAAGGACGGTGTGGGCTTGTTAAAAGGTTTCTTTTGCCAGGTCAAAATGGCAGTTAAAAACTGCACCTACAGGTAGCAATGGCTGACCTGAGACATGGTTAAAGAGCTACTTAGGTGGGTAGCACAATCATTGCTGCAGGCCCACTAATAGCATTTAATTTACAGGTCTTGGGCACAGGTAGTGCTTTACTAGGGACTTACAAGTAACAAATTCCAATTGGGTATAAGCCAATTCTACCATGTTTTAAAGAGAGAGTACAAGCACTTTAGCATTGGTTAGCAGTGGTTAAGTGTGCAGTCCTAAGGACAGCAAAAACAAAGTCAGCAAAACAGGAGGGTTGAAGCCATAAGGTTAGTGAGAAAACCACGCAAAGGATACCAGGTCTAACTTGGCGTATGGGATATCAGGGATAGGCATTGAAGAAGGGCGGCTGATCCCTAACACAGGGGCATATATCACCATAAAATAGCCAATGTGTCAGGGATATATAATGTGAGATGTCCGTTCCATTGTGGTCAATTGTCACTGTGTGGGGCTGCCGTGCCCTCGCCTCCTGTGAGACATAGCGCTTGAAGGTAATTAGGGCAAATTAGCTTGTGTAAGCCAGATGCTAAGAATCGACCTCAGGTCTCCCACATTTTATAAAATTGTGATAGTTTGAGATCCAGGGAGGGGGGGAGATTATCCATTCCCATGATGTCCCATAATTTGTGTAGCCAATCAGTGTGGATTGGCATGATGTGTGTGTCCCATATCGAGGTGATAACCTTTTTGGCAGCATACAGGACTATTGTGATTGCCTTCTCTTTATTAGAGTACAGTGGGTAGGTCACTGCATTTGGGAACCCTAATAGGATATAGCCGGGGATACAGGGAATATCTGTTTGAAAATGTCATTAATGTCTTTCAACACTTCCTCCCAGCACCATTTAAGTTTGGGACAGCGCCAGAAGAGATGAGTTAACATGACCAGGCAGCCTCAGTAGTACCAGCAGGCATCTGTGCTATTTGGTTTCCATTGATTTAGTCTTATTAGGGTGTAGTACTAATAATCTGTGATCTTGAGCAGGGCTTATTTCCCTGTTTCATTATAAGGAGAAAGTTTGGGCCCTGTAAAGTATATTAGACCACGCCCTAGAGGTAAAGGACAGCTCTAACTCAGTCTCCCACCTCCTCCGAGTCTGCAAATTGCTTGAGTCGAAGACTCTATTCAGAAAGTAAGCACTTGTCATCTTTCCTGGTGAGTAGCCACTTTTTAAAGTTTGTGAATTGTCTGCTGGCATGGGGGTGGATCATGGCTGGTTGACCCAGTGACTGATAGCTGTATAGTGCCACCTTTCACTGGCTGGGATACCTTAGTCTAATCAAATTTGTGAGAAGTCCATAATGCTGTTTTGGTCAAACAAGTCACTGATCTGCTTGCAGTTGGCTTCTTGCCAGATGTAGGACTCTTTGTCTGACCTAATGGGATGGAACACGGGATTGCCGATGATGTGTTTGAGAGGGGAGATCTAGGTGGACAGGCCAATGGCAATCATGACGCTATCCCAGGCATCCACAATGGCCCACATAACCAGCAAGATGTATACCCCTGGGTGCTGGTGTTTCTTAGAAAGTAAGAATTTTCCATATGTGCAACCCTGCTATAGATCCGCCTATTAAGCACCAGTGTTTTTCCATGAGGGGCCTACTCTATACCACCATGTCCCAAAGTTGAGCTGCAAGGTAAAAATGGGTGCAAGGAGGGATGCCCAAAACGCCTTCTGCTATGGGTAGGTATACCCTTTTCGTCGGCATATGTGGCTTGTTGCCACAGCAAAATGTAGGTCTCAATCAGATGTTGCTTGCCTGCTATATGTGGAGGTGGTTGTAGGGGAAGTGCCTGCATAATGTACAGTATCTTGCAAAGGGGTGCCATTAGGTCCAGCATAAGCGCCCATGTGCTATCTGTAATACCTGCTGTAATCACTCTTATGGAGTGAAATGCCACCTGCTGTTGCACTTGGTTCACTCCTACGTCGCTTTTATTTCCTGGCTCCTTATTTGTTAGCGCTCAGGTTCATCATTTCCGGTTTTACATGAGGAGCACCAGTAAATTATAGTCTCCCGACGCTCAATAACTGCTGTGTGTTCTTTGAGGACTATTTGTTTATTTAACGTCATGTTAGGGTGTGGCACGGTGCACTTTCACTTTAAGTATGGTAGCTACCATTTGCTTTTGTTCATGCTTGGCCCACTTTCAAGGATGGCTTTACTTGTTTTTCATTAATTTTACAGCTGAAGGCTCCTTTTCATCAAACAGTGCACACTAATGTGACCTTTTATTTATCTCTGGTGACTCCTGCCCGCTGACCTTTGGCCACTCCTAGCGTTTGGTTCCTTACAAATATGGGGCGCAACGCCTTCATTTTGCCTCACTCAAACACAACGCAGCACACACATAAAATGCTATTTTTGTTGAAGGGCAATTGCAAGTGTGGCATGTTTTAATATTTTCAGTGCATTTTGACGTATTTGTAGAATGTTTTGACATGCACAGTATTGCCTGCCGCCGTAGGAGAGGATGTGGCTTAACTGCTACAACATCTCACCTTGAAACTGCTGAACCAGGTGCGAGTCTGGCGGAGGCTCCAACATTCTGTGATTCTGGGCAAATCACTTAATCTCCCCATGCCTAAAAAAATGAACGTTCTCGTCTGTAAAGCGCTCTGATACCTTAAGGTCGAGTCGCGCCACATAGCAGTGCAAAAAAAACCCTGATATTTTCCAATGATTAATACAGCGACAAAATGTTATGCAAATGTGACATTACAGCAAGGAGGTTGGTGTGAGAGACTACCCCCTTGCCCATGTGATAATGAAGCTCAACAATGCACATTGCACTTTGTGCTTTTTTGTACACTTTATAAAGCTCCGCGTGATCACTTTATTAAACCCCTCCTATGGGACATTAGACCCTGTAATTTTAGGGAAGGCTTTGAGCATTTAATATCATTATCAACCGCTGTTATATGTAGCTCAATGCTCAGCTTCATTAGATCAGCAATTTTAATTAGGAATCGTTACTAATATTGTGTTTTCTGCTATTTTTGATTTTGATTTTATTATTGAAAATTATTGAAACTAATAGAAATGATGATCTTGACTAACGCTTTTAGCTATAATGAATTAAATTTAAGTTGGTTGGCTTGAGAGGCTAATCAGCTTTTACACAATGTATGGATGCCGTTTTCTGATAATGCACAGTGCACTTTATATTTGCTTATTAGCTTGTGAGAATGACGCCTTTGATAATGCACAGTGCACTTTATATTTGCATATTAGCTTGTGAGGGATCTGGCATAATCGTGATTTTATATATTGTTTTTAATGTCAATTTTATGGACAAACATATGAATATGTCTTTATGTATTCTGTTCTTGATATATTTTGCTGGTGTTCTGTGTTTAAATTCTGGGAAATAAAATACCATTTGTGAATCTGTAAGTTTAAAACTGGAAACTTTTATGATTCTTTTTTTTAATCGAATAAAATTATTACTGACTGACTGACTGACTGACATTACAGGGCAATGTTTATTTCAAAATATACTATTTACATTCACAAGACTACCAAATGACTATGTTTTAGAAAAAACACTCGTATAAACCGTCTGTGGTCTCAGATGTTTTAGCGTTATACTTATTTTCTATTTCGCGTTTAGCCATGATTGTTCCAAAGAGGCTCTTTTATTCATCTTGCAATCTACGTATCACAGCTCAAGTCTACCAAGGGGCACTGTTACAATACGGTATTTAGGGCCATATTACCAAGGTGAAGTATCGCCGCTTTTTCGGCGAATTGTGCCGAGAAAGCAGCGATACTTCTAGCGCCCTATTAACAAGGGCATGCTAACGCCTGCCTCAAGCCCACTTTGCATGTCAGCGAGAAACTTCGCTAATGACATGCAAAGTGGGCGTTCACACGTCCAACCACATGTAAAATGTGGTTGGAGGTGGTAACACCCTATTACCAAGGCAGGCGTTGGGAGAAGGAGACCTGCGATAAACTCGTTTATCGCAGGTCTCCCAACGCCTGCTCTGATCAGGTGTTAGGCATTGATAACATGGGGGTGTGGATCATAAAGCTGAATCCACCCCCCCATATTATCAAGGCACACATTACCGCGTGACAACAATGCTTGTTTTCACGCGCTAATGTTCCCCATCGCGGCTATTGCCAGATTTAATTTCGCCTACATGTTGCGCGTTGATAATGATGCGCTAAAACGAAGATAAAATCCGGCGATAGGGAAATGTGCGATATGCGTTTTTTAACGCACATCTTGGTAATATGGCCCTCAGTTTTATTGATTATTTTTCCCATTTCCCATTATGAGATCTCCTTGCATCTTTTACTTTTCGAGCAGTCTAACAAGGTCACTGATGGTTTCTTACCAATTACAAGGAATTCTTGACATTTGCACTTCCTATTCTAATATCTCTTTTCATGGTCTGCTTGTCAGAGAGTATTATGCCCAGAATCTCGACATAAGAGAGCATGTACTGTAGAGGTGGCAGCTGACACGAAGCATTGGAATGCAGGAGCCAGGAAGAGACGAGGCCGAGACTAAGTGAATCCGCTTTGCCAAATGGAGGGCGAAGGCCAACCTTCTGTGAAGCAGATGCTGATTTAAACGAAGATAGCACATTCTACACGACTACCGACCCATGCTGGCATTTGAAATGCAGAGCCGAGTAAACAACGAGGAAAATTGAGGTAGGTGAACAGAGACAAGCTGTAAGGCCCATAGATACATCAGGGCGACAGGGACCCCACACTTAGCATGCATCCCGCAAATAACACACTAGACACCAGTGTTACATTGGGATAAACTGCTGCAGGTTTATTTTATTACATACAACGTTATGTAATCATAGTGGGTTATCTTACGGGCAATCCAAGGGCAGGCCGCATTCTCGCCACCTGCCCGCCTGATGAGCCAGGCAGCACCGTGGCGAACCACCATGTGCTGCCCCTTATGGTAAACATTATACTCACGCCCCTTGCGGGGCGTACTAGGCAAACCCCCGGTTGCACAGGCCCACAACCGCCCGAAGGACGAATGGGGCGCCGACACGTGTTCCCGGAACCTCCCATGAGGCCCCAGGTCTTAGGCTCTGGCACCCCTATGTGCCCGCTGAGGTCCAGTGCTGAACTTCTCTGCTTCCGGATTGCCCTGTAACTCCGCCTGCAACGAAAATTAAAACATTAAAACGTTCAAACTGTCCACCACAAGCTGACACACAGGGTGAGAGGTCGGGAGGGAAAATGTGTGTCCCCACACGAGGACACTACGGCGCGTCCGGTGCGGCAAAGAGGCAGAGAAAATGGTGAGGGGTTTAAGTACCCCTCGCCCCGCCTGCCGCACCGGACATGCCCACCCAACTCCTCCTAACTCCCCTCGGGACTCCGCCTGCCCGGGGGAGGAGGGAGGCTAGAGAGGGTCGGGGGGAAGCCCTCTGTATCTAAGGGGCCGCCCTCCTGATGGCCACTGCGTGGCCTCGGGCAGCCGCATAGATACATCAGGGCGACAGGGACCCCCCACCCCACACTTAGCATGCATCCCGCAAATAACACACTAGACACCAGTGTTACATTGGGATAAACTGCTGCAGGTTTATTTTATTACATACAACGTTATGTAATCATAGTGGGTTATCTTACGGGCAATCCAAGGGCAGGCCGCATTCTCGCCACCTGCCCGCCTGATGAGCCAGGCAGCACCGTGGCGAACCACCATGTGCTGCCCCTTATGGTAAACATTATACTCACGCCCCTTGCGGGGCGTACTAGGCAAACCCCCGGTTGCACAGGCCCACAACCGCCCGAAGGACGAATGGGGCGCCGACACGTGTTCCCAGAACCTCCCATGAGGCCCCAGGTCTTAGGCTCTGGCACCCCTATGTGCCCGCTGAGGTCCAGTGCTGAACTTCTCTGCTTCCGGATTGCCCTGTAACTCCGCCACAGCCCGGCCGGCGGCAACCGTCGCCGCCCGGGCCCCCCACTACTTAGCTTCCTTCCTACCTGCAACCTATATATGTATGTCTATCCACTAACCTTTCTCAGTAGCAGTGAATCACATAACCGGACTGCTTCCTGCTGGACGGAGGAAAGGTTTTTTGCAGAGAACCTATCCCTGCAAAATTAGGCCAAAGCTGTTACCCAAAACATTCTTGCCGGCCAAGGCCACTCAAGCTGACATAGGACTTCGTAGATCCTACGCTGTGCACACTTTGTTTACATAAGATGAGGGGTTAAAGCTATCCTTCTGCGCTAGGAATTTTTGCAGCCGAGATCCATAAGGAACATACTCTGACCCCCGTGGGAAGCTTGTAGCACCCTGTCATCTCTAACATACTGAGATATGCGGCATAACCTTCATCTTAAACGTAGTGCCTGCACAGGCCTCTCACTTCTTCCAAGGAAAACAGCATTAGAAGGCCCAAGATATCTGTCAGCCACGAGAGCCGGGGGCGTCATGTACTCCTGCAGCACTCGGGCCTCGTACACATACAACTGCCAACAACGCTTGCTTGATTCCTGTTAAACAGACATATTCGCCGGCCAAGGCCCAGACACAATTGCTTCAGGGTGATGCTGGCATACACTGTGCTTTAATTTAAACGCTTGAGATTTTATACTCTAAGAATACAGGCGAATATTGTAATGATAAATACCAAAGTATTATCATAAATAACTGGTGAGGTGTACCTCCATTAGATATAACCGGAATGAAAGGAATAAACCGCTGGCTCCACATGCCCTCTTGAGTTTTGCCTGGAGACTGCTTAGTCCATGCTACCTCAAGATAGCGATGTTTAAAGTTGACTTACAACCACCCACATAAGGGATAGCTTAGACTGGTACAAGGTGCCTCCAGGAATTGGGGACATCGAGCATCAGGCCCCAGCTCACATTAGGAGGAGCTCCCTGAGAATCTAAGGATACTCCAGTACACTCACGAGGCTGTTCGGCAACAGGCCAAGGGGAGCCCAACCACACCTAAACGTGTTTGTGATGCCGCTCGACCCAATCCTGAAAGAAACACACGGAGCACAGCCACCCCCCCTCTGAGTGAAACAAGCAAAAGGGGTGAAAATTACCAGACAGAACAGTCAGATCCCCCGCCAAATCTGGGAAAAAATGTGAGGGCCACTTCCCAATGAGTGCCCCAGGCAAAATGCCCCGACGGCAAGTATAAAAATTGTATACTTGAGGTGGCCAGGAAGTTATCACACAGCAGTGAAGGCTGCGAAAAGGCTGATAAGATCAATACAAATAGCTCAATACACAGGAGTGTCCAGCATTAAATGAACCTCCGTGTACACCTAGGAAGAGACCGCCTGGTGTCCGAGGGGATTTATAGGTCCAAGCTGGCCTCCCGTCTGCTCGGGCAAGGACGCCTTCACACTCCGTTACTCATAGTGAGGCTGCCTGAGTCAGCATGCTTACCCCCAGACAGTGATGCTTACCGACAACAGATGCAATAATGCCCCGTCAAGCAGCCCCAGCCCCGACGCTACAATGTTCTAACGCTTGAGATATTATACTCTAAGAATACAAGCGATTATTGTAATGATAAATACCAAAGTATTAACATAAATACCTGGTGAGGTGTACCTCCATTAGATATAACGGGATTGAAAGGAAAAAACAGCTGGCTCCACATGCCCTCTTGAGTTTCGCCTGGAGACAGCTTAGTCCATGCTACCTCAAGAGAGCGGTGTTAAAGTTGACTTACAACAACCCACGTAAGGGATAGCTTAGACTAGTACAAGGTGCCTCCAGGAATTGGGAACATCAAGCATCAGGCCACAGCTCACAATAGGAGGGGCTCCATGAGAATCTAAGGATACTCCAGTATACTCACGAGGCTGTTCGGCAACAGGCCAGGGGAGCCCAACCACACATAAACGGGTTTGTGATGCCGCGCGTCCCAATCCTGAAAGAAACACACGGAGCAAGGCCACACCCCCTCTGAGTGAAACAAGCAACAGGGGTGAAAAATGACCAGACAGAACAATCCGATCCCCCGCCAAAGCTGGGAAAAATGTGAGGGCCACTTCCCAATGAGCACCCCAGGCAAAATTCCCCGACGGCAAGTATGAAAATTGTATAATTGAAGTTGGCCAGGAAGTTCTCACAGCAGAGAAGGCTGCGGAAAGGCTGATAAGAGCAATACCAATAGCTAAATACACAGGAGTGTCCAGCATTAAATGAACCTCCGTGTACCCTAGGAAGAGACCGCCTGGTGTCCGAGGGGATTTGCAGGTCCAAGCTGGCCTCCCGTCTGCTCGGGCAAGGACGCCTCATTCTCCGTTACTCATAGTGAGGCTGCCTGAGTCAGCATGCTTAGCCCCCGACAGCGCTGCTTACAGACAACAGATGCAATAATGCCCAGTCAAGCAACACCAGCCCCGACACTACCATGTACTATGAGAGCACACATGGGAGTATAGTACAGGAGCTACCTCTGAGCTCCAGGCCCAGATAACTACTACTGTGTTACTTCCAAGGGGTGATCCATTTTACCCCGCCCCATGGACCTAATGCCACCTGGGGCGGGAGGCATAGCTAGACCCAAACCCTGGCGGGCTGCCCCCCAATGCGCAACCTTAAACCGGATGGTGGATCCGCTGGCCCCCCAAGGGTGGGGCAGTTCACCAACTTTGGTCCTGTACTGGACCGAAAAACATCCATAGCAGTCCCGCCCCCCCTCATATACCAATCTGCAACACAGGGCGGGAAGGGGGTCGTGGATGCCCCCTCTACCAGGCCTGATTGCCAGTTAGAAGTACCAGCCGTACCACCGACCCTCCCTCCAGGAGATAATTGGGCAAGTGCTTACGTACCTCCAGCGCCTGATGAAGAGGTAATGTAAAGGCGTGGGCCTTCAAACTAACCTAAAAGACCTCCCACAAATTGACACCTCCATTAATACTACCTGCCCTCACCAATATCTGATGGCAGACCTTCCAATCTAGGGAATTCTACTTTCCTTGAGTGTAGGTGTCAGCCCGGTAATACTTGTAACACGCGGGAATCTCACCTACCAGTCTAAGGGACTCGTAGTGACATGCCATATTACTAATCTCCTGTCACCATGTGAGCTACCTATGCAATGAGGTGGGTATCTGCAAAGCACCAGTGACACCAACACCTGCATAACCTTCGTTCCTGGGTATGTCTGTCGCCAGCAGTGAGGATTGGGATCACTATGCCGCCGAGGAAACACACGAAGAAATGGCCCACATGCCCGGCCAACAACCACATTTAAAAAAAAAAAACATAAGGTTGTTCTCGCAGGGCTCCTACTTGGGAAATGATTGATACCTATCAAACATTAATACTCATGAGCAGCCACATCGGGGAAAGCCAAGGCACTACTTATTGGCTGGTGAAAACATGGTGAAAATGGGCGGAAGCCGGGGATGCGAATGTGGCGCCTGCCAGACATGTGCTTGAGCTGAATAGCACTTGTATGAAAACATTAACCTTAGACGTCCTGAGAACACCCAACAGTATTGCTGCACAAGTATACCTATAAGTCCAGACTAATGGCTTAATCAGTGGTAGGGTGCTGCCAAAAGATCACACAGATGCGCTGCGCCATAATGAAATATGAGTTTGTGCGGTACTCCAGCGCCCTGCCCCCCCCTGCCAGTACATATTCTCAGCAATGCGGCGGGGCCAGCAATGCCCACACTCCACCCAGCTAATCCTGCTAGTCAGGTACGCAAACCAGAGTGAGCAAAGTACCTACGCGTAAGGGGTGGGTGAGGCAATCATATGCCTACTTCCAGCGCCATGGTCAATAGTATGGAACGTGCCATGCGACTATGACGACTATTCGACCGCTATCTTAAAACACATTGTGCTACGTCCACCGCAGCTTACCAATTTGGGTCAGTGGAAACTTTCTGATATGTAAAGCATTTAGCCTCTACATGTACATTGAAGCTTATGTAATTACCCATAAGTCACATGTCCTGCTGTACTGGCAAGTAAGCTATACCCTGAAATATTTGCCCCACTGTCACTTAAAACCTGAAACTAGCGTTAGCTATGTGAGGTGTACCCACTCCACAAAGTCAACCATGGAATGTGTACATAGAAACGCTTCCACTCACCTCCTGTTCCTGAACAACTCTGGCTGTTTCTATCTATTCTCAAAATATGTAGACCAAAGACACTGAATGCAACTGCTTTTCTGACTGTGCTCAGACCCCTACGGGCAATGTTTGCGCTATATAAAACAATTAAATAAACGTCGCTTCAACTTCTGCAGGCAGCATGAGGGAAGCAGAAAACATGGTTTGAATTAATAGAACTAATTCTCCTATGCATCGCTCTGACACCCTAGGATATGTTCGCTTCTGAGTTTGGTACTCTTGTGTAACACACACGCCACCCTTCTGAACCTAGATTACGTAACCAGTAGTTGGCATGTGCCACCATTGCTTATGGAATCTATAGAGCATGTCTTAGACTGCCTGCAAGCATTCTTGAAAGAACCTCTACTGGAGATATCTGCATACCCCAGGTCACTATTCTACCAGATACAGCCCCTCTGCTACTTCTGGTGTAGTATCGTAAATAAAAACCAAGGTCAGCCTGGTACCTCACCAGGTACCACCAACCGAAGGCCGGTGACATACGTACGTTATATACTTTTTAAATACTCTGGGATAATAATCGTCTTATTTAGGGATTTAGAAGCGTGCGGCATCCAAGTGCGATACTGACCGCCACACCGGACGCCCGTCTGTCACCCATGGCCCAATTAAAGAAAGGTGCTAACGAAATGTTAATGTGGATTACTCATAGCACTTTCCAAGCTGTGGAAACGAGGCACTGCATGCTGTCAACACCGGGTAGGAACGAATTCCCAAAACCTACCTAGGCTACTCCGATGAAGACGCAAACATCCTCCTCAGTACCGGTCGTACTGCCTGCATTACTAGAGACACCTCACAGGCCAGGGCAAAGTCCGCGCTATATAAATGCATGTATAAAACTAATTAAACAGCTAAGGGGTAGCTAGTGCGTAAACCGGAGGCACCACAATAGAATTCAATGTCTGTGCTTCCAGCCAAGGGCGTACCAAGCCGTAGCGAAAAGCAGAGAGCCTAATCGAAAAACCCTTGCCGCACGGATGACCACCCCTGCTATTGCATTTCATGCCTCTAAAAGGTAAGAAAAGGAACGTACATTTGTGTTTCAAATGTCCAGACCCGCAGCAGCACACTTCCAAAGCCCATACATAAACACGCTGCCCCCGGAAAATGGCCGCACTGGACGCCCTTACCAATCTGCGCCAGACAATGGTGCCCCTAAAATTGGCCGCCCTTGCACGTGTGACCCACAGTCGGTAGGCGCACACGAGGATGGCTGAACATTTTTCCCTGGGACCAATAACTAAAGTTTCCAGCTTGAGGTTCCCTTAACAGAGCAAACGAATCAGAAGGTGTATCCCCACTACACCCGGCAACAAGCCGGCGCCATCCTGAAAAGACTGCACCGAGCCATGCATGCATGCGTTAAGCATAATGTTCCACGCGCCTAAAATGGCCGCCCCCGCCGCCATTCACCGCGTGGGTCGGACCACCTAAACAAGATGCCCCTGAAAATGTCCGAACTGGGCGCCATTATCATTCTGCGCCGGACAATGGTGCCCCTAAAAATGTCCGCCATTGGACGTGTGACTCACAGTCGGTAGGCGCACACGAGGATGGCTGAACATTTTACCCTGGGACCAATAACTAAAGTTTCCGGCTTGGGGTTCCCTTAACAGAGCAAACAAATCAGAAGGTGTATCCCCACTACACCCGGCAACAAGCCGGCGCCATCCTGACAAGAGTGCACCGAGCCATGCATGCATGCGTTAAGCATAATATTCCACGCGCCTAAAATGGCCGCCCCCGCCGCCATTCACCGCGCGGGTCGGACCACCTAAACAAGATGCCCCTGAAAATGTCCGAACTGGGCGCCATTATCATCCTGCGCCGGACAATGGTGCCCTTAGCAATGGCCGCCCTTGCACGCCATAGCCCACGTGCGACCAAGAAAACCACAACCACCGCAAGCACCATCCCCGCAATCGGTCACCGGCAGATAAAATACAGGGTCAGCGCTGGTCCAGCCATAAAACACCCAAAACACTCCTAACACATACACACTGCAACATCGTCATCCAAACCAGCCAGCACCCAGAAAAATAACAGAAGCAGTCCCCGCCTCAAAACATGCCCCGCTAGATACACGTAGGGGGAGAACCCATTGCAGTGCCCCAGCCCTAAACCCCCCAACTCAGACAAGAGACCGCACTGTATGTATAAACATGCCAAAAGATCAGGGGCATGAGTTTTTAATAGACCAAGTGACTTTTCACGGGGCGCCTATTCTGAGGCTCGAACCCGGGTCCTCCGGACCTAAGGCGACCGCCCTACTAGATGCGCCACTCCCCGTCTCCAAGCACGGTAAAAGAAAGAATCTGTAGAAACGCAACCTAGCGTGCTCCTTCTTGAGCTGCTCCCCCAAGTCCTACAAGCGCTGTTCTCACCGCACAATACAGTACTGAAAAAGTATCCCAGTGAGCACCACAGGTAAAATTATCGGAGTGCGGGAGAAAATTAGTTTAAGACATTTACGACCGACGGGGAACTAAGCACTAGTTAGCGAGAGAGAAAAAGTGCGGGAAGACAGGGTTCTGCCCTAACTGGGCCATGGGTTGGATCACGAAGAAGAAGCCATGTTCTGCGCAGGTCTGCGCACCTGGGGACCCTAGGTGCTGACTTGGCATGGCCAGTCACCGGAAAACACCAGATGTCCCGCGATACTCGTGATACTCGCTCGCCCGCGTTGGTGTAAAGACTCCCAGTTGCGCAGCTCCCTAACCTGAAGAAGAACCCTCCGAGCTATCCTGCCAGCAAACCAAACCAAAGGAGGAGTAAACGGGCACTTGAGATCCTTATGATCGCGTCCCCGATCTAATAGAGGGCTCGAGATTTGAAAAGCAATGCGGCCACTAACTAAAGGCGTGATACCGCAAATTAAAACTCTCAATGCGAGGCGTGCTGAAAGAGTTTATAAACCCCCTGTGCTCTTAAAAACGAACTCTGGCGTGTGGGAGGACAAAGCTGAGATACTGTGCCACCCCGTTGGGAACACGCCTTACTGCACCCCGGGTAATGCACATCCACGAGCCAACAGTCACAAAACGAACACCTACATAGTGTTCCCTTAAATATCTTTGCTGTAGTCTCCTTGTTTGTCGTCCCACTAAAAAGAAACGATGGAGCTCCCTTACTCTTCACGTAATTAAATATACCTCGCTCCATTCCAGAGTGCTCCGTTCGCGAAATAGAAGTCTGCCCGGCACCCCTACACACTAATGCTGTTCGAACACGCACTTATTTACAACAAGGGGTGGTGATGGACAGAGTCTCTGAATTAAGCAGAGTACTCTCACCCAGTCAAGAGATCAGGGCTAGATCCAACACCGTTTTTTAGCTCATTGCACCATCCCAGTTTCAGAACCTGGCTGTATGCAAACTAGTCTGTCCCTGGCCCAGTGCATCATGGGAACAGGGCAGACCAGACTACAAAAGCCAATTCTTACACTGGGAAGGAAACAAGCTTCCGGGGACCGGTTTCTGCCATTTCAGGCGTCTTCGGCCCGGCTTGCTTGAATCCTGATGGTGCAATGAGCAAGGGACTCACATCTGAGTATACCCTTCCACGCTTAGGGTGGACAAAATTATTTACAACAAGGGGTGGTGATGGACAGAGTCTCTGAATTAAGCAGAGTACTCTCACCCAGTCAAGAGATCAGGGCTAGATCCAACACCGTTTTTTAGCTCATTGCACCATCCCAGTTTCAGAACCTGGCTGTATGCAAACTAGTCTGTCCCTGGCCCAGTGCATCATGGGAACAGGGCAGACCAGACTACAAAAGCCAATTCTTACACTGGGAAGGAAACAAGCTTCCGGGGACCGGTTTCTGCCATTTCAGGCGTCTTCGGCCCGGCTTGCTTGAATCCTGATGGTGCAATGAGCAAGGGACTCACATCTGAGTATACCCTTCCACGCTTAGGGTGGACAAAATTATTTACAACAAGGGGTGGTGATGGACAGAGTCTCTGAATTAAGCAGAGTACTCTCACCCAGTCAAGAGATCAGGGCTAGATCCAACACCGTTTTTTAGCTCATTGCACCATCCCAGTTTCAGAACCTGGCTGTATGCAAACTAGTCTGTCCCTGGCCCAGTGCATCATGGGAACAGGGCAGACCAGACTACAAAAGCCAATTCTTACACTGGGAAGGAAACAAGCTTCCGGGGACCGGTTTCTGCCATTTCAGGCGTCTTCGGCCCGGCTTGCTTGAATCCTGATGGTGCAATGAGCAAGGGACTCACATCTGAGTATACCCTTCCACGCTTAGGGTGGACAAAATTATTTACAACAAGGGGTGGTGATGGGCAGAGTCTCTGAATTAAGCAGAGTACTCTCACCCAGTCAAGAGATCTGGGCTAGATCCAACACCGTTTTTTAGCTCATTGCACCATCCCAGTTTCAGAACCTGGCTGTATGCAAACTAGTCTGTCCCTGGCCCAGTGCATCATGGGAACAGGGCAGACCAGACTACAAAAGCCAATTCTTACACTGGGAAGGAAACAAGCTTCCGGGGACCGGTTTCTGCCATTTCAGGCGTCTTCGGCCCGGCTTGCTTGAATCCTGATGGTGCAATGAGCAAGGGACTCACATCTGAGTATACCCTTCCACGCTTAGGGTGGACAAAATTATTTACAACAAGGGGTGGTGATGGACAGAGTCTCTGAATTAAGCAGAGTACTCTCACCCAGTCAAGAGATCAGGGCTAGATCCAACACCGTTTTTTAGCTCATTGCACCATCCCAGTTTCAGAACCTGGCTGAATGCAAACTAGTCTGTCCCTGGCCCAGTGCATCATGGGAACAGGGCAGACCAGACTACAAAAGCCAATTCTTACACTGGGAAGGAAACAAGCTTCCGGGGACCGGTTTCTGCCATTTCAGGCGTCTTCGGCCCGGCTTGCTTGAATCCTGATGGTGCAATGAGCAAGGGACTCACATCTGAGTATACCCTTCCACGCTTAGGGTGGACAAAATTATTTACAACAAGGGGTGGTGATGGACAGAGTCTCTGAATTAAGCAGAGTACTCTCACCCAGTCAAGAGATCAGGGCTAGATCCAACACCGTTTTTTAGCTCATTGCACCATCCCAGTTTCAGAACCTGGCTGTATGCAAACTAGTCTGTCCCTGGCCCAGTGCATCATGGGAACAGGGCAGACCAGACTACAAAAGCCAATTCTTACACTGGGAAGGAAACAAGCTTCCGGGGACCGGTTTCTGCCATTTCAGGCGTCTTCGGCCCGGCTTGCTTGTATCCTGATGGTGCAATGAGCAAGGGACTCACATCTGAGTATACCCTTCCACGCTTAGGGTGGACAAAATTATTTACAACAAGGGGTGGTGATGGACAGAGTCTCTGAATTAAGCAGAGTACTCTCACCCAGTCAAGAGATCAGGGCTAGATCCAACACCGTTTTTTAGCTCATTGCACCATCCCAGTTTCAGAAACTGGCTGTATGCAAACTAGTCTGTCCCTGGCCCAGTGCATCATGGGAACAGGGCAGACCAGACTACAAAAGCCAATTCTTACACTGGGAAGGAAACAAGCTTCCGGGGACCAGTTTCTGCCATTTCAGGCGTCTTCGGCCCGGCTTGCTTGAATCCTGATGGTGCAATGAGCAAGGGACTCACATCTGAGTATACCCTTCCACGCTTAGGGTGGACAAAATTATTTACAACAAGGGGTGGTGATGGACAGAGTCTCTGAATTAAGCAGAGTACTCTCACCCAGTCAAGAGATCAGGGCTAGATCCAACACCGTTTTTTAGCTCATTGCACCATCCCAGTTTCAGAACCTGGCTGTATGCAAACTAGTCTGTCCCTGGCCCAGTGCATCATGGGAACAGGGCAGACCAGACTACAAAAGCCAATTCTTACACTGGGAAGGAAACAAGCTTCCGGGGACCGGTTTCTGCCATTTCAGGCGTCTTCGGCCCGGCTTGCTTGAATCCTGATGGTGCAATGAGCAAGGGACTCACATCTGAGTATACCCTTCCACGCTTAGGGTGGACAAAATTATTTACAACAAGGGGTGGTGATGGACAGAGTCTCTGAATTACACGCACAGTCAGGAGAAATCTACTCCGCAAACCGCAGTACCGTGATCGCCCCCACACCGGGCATTCGGAGCAAAATAAACCAACAGTGATGCAACAGAGACGGATAAAAACCTTGAACGCTCGAAATGCTCATGCAGAGAGATAACAAGTTTACTGCGTAACGCCTGGAAAGATCACAAGCCCGTAAATAATGAATATGGGCAAACATACTTGGTGGCCTCACACTCTAATAACTGCGCCTTACTCCCCATCTGATCACACGTTAAAACCGCACGGTGTTTAACACAACACCCATGGAGACAAAACCCCAGGCAGCAGTCCCAAAAAACCTGCCTGCTCCAGGTGAGGCTCGAACTCACAACCTCGGCATTGCTCACTGCAAGTACTGCCATAAAAGTCCCGCGCGCTAACCGATTGCGCCACTGGAGCTGAAACGACCGCCCCGTCCCCGAACAATGAGCAGAGAAAGCATTAAAACCCCCGGCAGACCCACGGCCTCATAGCGAGGAAAGCAATGAAAAGGGATCAACCCGAGTGATCCTAAAACTTACAACCTCGAGGCCGTGGCCGGGGATGGTGCATACTGCTATGTCTCTACACATCCAAAGTCCCCTCACCCAAAAGAAAAACACAGAACCATCCCGCGAGGGGATGACTCACCCAGAGCAAAGGAGACACCGTCGCCAGACAAAGCCTCAGGCTGAAACACTCGCGAGACGGCATCAGGGTGAGGGAACAGCGGAAGAAAATGTGTGTCCCTACACGAGGACACTACGGCGCGTCCGGTGTGGCAAAGAGGCAGAGAAAATGGCGAGGGGGTTTAAGTACCCCTCGCCCCGCCTGCCGCACCGGACATGCCCACCCAGCTCCTCCTAACTCCCCTCGGGACTCCGCCTGCCCGGGGGAGGAGGGAGGCTAGAGAGGGTCGGGGGGAAGCCCTCTGTACCTAAGGGGCCGCCCTCCTGATGGCCACTGCGTGGCCTCGGGCAGCCGCAATATCCAGGGTACAACTCACCTTTAGCGCTATATACTGTGAGAAACCATACATCAACATTGCCTTGCATAAAGGGATAGCTAAAATGTATTTTATTTATTTCTTCTCTTTTTTAGAGTTTTATATAGCTTGAACTCGACCTGGGTGTATTGAAGCGCTTTACATGAACATCAGTCACGTTACATAAGGACAATTTCAATGATACATTCATTTTGCACATCCAATTCTGCTGCAACGGCTGGAGGAGGCCGGCATAGTGGGCTCCGCCCTAGATTGGTTTATTTCTTTTCTTTCTGAGAGGACGTTCCAGTTGACAGCTCCCCCTTTAACCTCCTGTGTTTCTACAATCAAACAAGGTGTGCCACAAGGCTCAGGTTTGAGCCCATTGCTATTCAATTTGGATGTGCAACCTTTGGCTGCTGTGGCCAGGAGCAGAGGGCTTACTATTGTCTCCTATGCTGACGACACACAGTTGGTAGTGGCACTCTCTGACAACTCTATGCAGGATGCTCTCAAGTTTCGGAGTGATCTTGCAGTCGCCGCTGAGTGGATGACTGCCAACTGTCTCCAGATTAATGCTAGCAAGTCTGAGGTGTTGTTGGATGGTATTGATATTCTGGGTTATGGAGTGAGCATTGGTGGCCGGCACCCTTGGTGGCGCCCCTGCCCCCAAGCAG
This sequence comes from Lissotriton helveticus, assembly GCF_964261635.1. NCBI lineage: Eukaryota > Metazoa > Chordata > Amphibia > Caudata > Salamandridae > Lissotriton > Lissotriton helveticus. The sequence continues at coordinate 528,322,578 of NC_136057.1, read as the reverse complement.
GTGGTAAAAAATCTGGGGGTGTGGATGGATTCAGCCCTCATTTTTCAAGTCCAAACAAAAAAGGTGGCAGGAACTTGTTTTGGGTTACTACGGGGGCTTAAACCTCTTTTGGGTTTCTTTGACCCGTCTACCCGGCAAGTCATCGTCCAGGCCTCAATTCTGTTGAGACTGGATTATGCCAGCTCGTTCTTTCTGGGGACAAATAAGGCAGAAATCCTGAGACTGCAGAGGGTCCAAAATTCAGCTGCCAGAATTCTTCTCGGTCTCCCTTGAGCATTATCTTCGGCGAATGCCGTTCGCCGACTCCACTGGTTGCCGGGGGCTAGCCAGATAGAGTTTAAAGCCCTCTGCATGGCCTTTAAGATTCTGAATTTTGCCTCCCCAGGTATCTTGGCCAACCTGCTCTTGCCTTAGGTACCCACCCACCAACTTCGCTCTTTGGGGCAGCACCTGCTGTTGGTTCCCCGGGTGAGGAGTATGCGTGCTGGGGGGTGTTCTTTTCGCACCCTGGCAGCAAAACTCTGGAACTCTCTTCCTTTACAGACCCGCAGCTTGAACAACTACCTGGCATTCCAGAAGGCAATCAAACACATCTTTTTCCTTTGCCGTAGGCCCTAGTTCTTACTAAGGGCCCCATTCTTTCTCTGCTGTCAGCGCCGGGACGCCTCTTTGCTGGGGCAGCTGCGCGCTATATAAAATTTATAACATAACATAACAGATTAAGTTAATTGTCCAAAATCACAGCCGATACTCGAACCTGGTTTGTTACAACACATCCTCTGTGTATCTATTGCACGGATAAGCGTTCTTATTAAATGGTTGCCAGTGCTGAATTCCCTATTAGCAAAAGACACACAGTTCTATCCATCAATTGTTCTTTTTGCATTTGTCACCCCGAGTGGGACGGGTATGCCAGTCGTGTGTCCCGTGCTCTTCATGCCACTGGAGTCAAGCTATCCAGACTATTGAGGTAGGAAAACTCAAATGCTTGTTTCCAGTCCAGTGCGGTCCTGGCCTGGCAGTTCGGGATGGACTGTTCCCATGAGGCACAGGGTCAAGACTGATTTGCATATGGCTGTGTTCAAACTGGAATGGTATGGTGAACAAAAAAACTATGGATTTAGGCCCGGATCTCTGTACTGGGGTGAATGTATGACATTGTTCTGCATTCTGTCCATCATTTGTTCTTTTTGAATTCCCTATTAGAGCATTTTACTTCCCTAACCAAATTTTAAAAAGGAATGGATGATGAAGTGAGCTTTTTAGGTCTCGTCTACGCAGCGCGCATGCGCTGCACAGGCAAAAGACCTTTAGCAATCGTTTCGGCTTTTCAGCCAAAAATGTGCACGAGTTCCATTGCCTTCAATGGCAAAGCGTGCACTTTTGGCGATTCCCTTGCGGGAGCGAGCTTGACACCATATGTTTGTAATTAACTTATAAACACATGGTGCCCCTGGCTCGCTCCCGCAAGGGAAACTCTTTGTGTGCTGTCGGCCGCACTCCCCTCAACCCTCCCACAGTTGTCGCACGTGCTTGTTTTCTTTCTGTCACCGTTTTAAGCTTTTTTGTATCTTTTTGTTCCCACCTCATTGCTGTGTTATTGTAGTTTATTAATGCAGAATGTATTTGTTTCTGTTTCTTACTTGCGAGCCAGAGATGAAAGTTAAGTTAAGGAGGCCATGATAAAACAGTTCATTTGCCGCAACAGCAGCCCTCTTAAGCTGGGATAGCGGGAGTTTCACTGCGCCTTTGCCACTCCCCTTCTAGAAATAGCCCCCATTTGATGTGTGGTGAGCAGTACAGCGGCTGATCTGTGCGCAGCAGGCAATCAGCCACAAACGGGTATGATGTGAAAAGAGCCCTTATTCATCACAGAAGAGGCTACAATATACTAATCAAACACATACACATACACTTTAAACAGTTAATCTTCATGCAAATTACCTTTGCTTAGCTCTGATTTTACCTCTCAACCCCGAGAAATTAGCAAATTAACAATATTTACCCTGTTGTAATATATTTTTAAGCGCAGTGATAAATCCACGTTTCCTCATAAAAGTGGATATTGAGCGAAAATATATGCACTCTTCATGTGACATACACGCTTGTCAGTTTATGAGTAATTTGCACATTTTGTCAGCTGTCACAGATGCACTTTTCACTTGACACAGCGTACACTTGAAAAATGGTCCCCACTTTAGATCTTGGAACTGGGGAACCAGGTTTGGCGCACAGCCCATGATTGTGAGCAAATCACTTTGGGGCATATTTACAAACCTCTTGGCCCACTTTTGCGTCACTTTTCCCATGTTAAAAATGACCCAAAGTGGCGCAATGGGCTTGTAAATCTGCCATGGAAGAACGAAAACCCACAGTGGGTGCTTACAGACTCCTGAAAACAGGGGTAGGAATGGAACCCTATCTTGCCCTGACACATAACGCGCAGGACAGATTTTATATGACCCGTTTTAGGCTCAACCTCTTACACCACATATTGGCCGATCCTTCAGGTTTTATGCCATCGGTTGAGCAGAAGGGTACCAGCGGTTGCGACAATAGGTCTCTGCAGGATACCCTTCATTTTGTATTGTTTTGTTCATTTTATGCCTTACCCAGGCGTAGGTTTTTAGTGGGTATTTTAAAACAAGCAAAGTTTAAACATGCTAAAGTTGCACTACTGTTTTTGCAAAGAGCTAATGATCCCTACACCCTGTTCTGTATAATGAATTTTATCAGGATCTCTGTAAGGCTTAGGAACTCGAGAGGGCGGTGTTGAATGTATTGTTTTTATCCTGTATAATCATGGGTCAATTAATTGTATTTTAACTATCTCTTACTGTTTTTATGCACTTTTATTGTATTTTTTAAATGCCGAATAAAGATACATTGGCTTGACTTGAAATCTGCCCCTTAATTTCCTAGTCTCTACAAAAATATAATATCTGACTTTATGTAAAGTAATCTGGTGCTCGGATGCTTTTGGGTCAAACTCGCACTATATAAAAACTGTATAAGTTGCGTAAGCACAGTATCACAGATCCGACAAGCCACAGTGCATAGGGAGGAAAGTCAGAACCACGCGACGCCACTGCTTTCGCTTTCGTAGTGCAATTTTTCAGTTACTCTTCTGTACTTTGTTGAAGCTTTTATTTATTTAATCATTTACAGTTAGTTTGATTAAACCAGATAAACAACAGTAAATACTATATAGTAATAAATTAGTTCTGTTCATAAACAACTACATTCATACCTCAAAATTCACTTATACGTGACATATATTTGTCACCATCTGCAGGGGCATAACACAAGCCCCTGCAGCCCCTCTTACGCAGGGGGCTTCAATCCTTCTGGGTCCCCCAACCCTTCCAGTGGGCCCCGTTCCACCGATGATCAAGAAATATCTGTTAGATATGGGAGTTTCAGGGTCCACTCTTCACAGTCTGCAGGGGCGGACATAATTTTGAGTTACGCTGCTGACCATCTGATAAATAAGAGCCTAACTAAAATAGTGCCAGAGAACTCAGGCAGATTTAATTTCATATATATCTTCTGTATTCCTTACCACTTTAAATATTAACAAATACTGAGTCTCTACATTCCTTTGATGATACAGGCTCATAGTAGACTCGCAAATGTTGTTAAAGTATTGTTACATATCTGTTACTCTGCAAACACATGACCGTCAAAAGCTCAGAGACTGTAAAACAGTAAATGTAAAGGTGGAACTGCTGTCAGATCACGAGGAAGGAGGAGACCTCTCAAAGGACACCTAATTTCTAACAACTACATTTTTGTTTCCCACACAGAGCCTGCAGGCCTACAAAGGATCCATTTCTTGTGGACCCTGGCACAAATGGCAAAAATCAGGAAAGCAACTCTTCAGTCTCAGTAAAGCAGTGAAGTCCCCCAGGTGTGAAGCGGACTTAGGTGATCATCTCCAAATGTTCACTAATTGTTATCCATCTTGTGGCTGTTTGGGAACAGAGATAAAGTCCATTCACTTTTTTTGATGTATTTGGTATCTCAAAGAAATGTAAAGAAGGGGGCAGCAATCTTTTAGTTTTACCTTTTTATCTGATGTTATTGACAAGGCTTCAGAAATGGAAAACTAGGATCTTCCAGTTGTGTGTTGTTTTCTCCATCCACCTCCCCTTTTCCACTCCTTCACCTGATATACTGGTATACATGAAATCATGTTTTGGTGGAACCATAGATTTTACAGTGTATCCTTGGTTTCTATAGTTGTCGTGTTTCTACTCCAACCATCTACAGATATACCACTTTCACATTTCCCACATCTTGATGTGTGAGTTCAACTAATGTAAAACTGCCTTCCAGGCCTAGGTCTTCACTTTGTAAGTAAAATAAATATATAGTAAATAAATGCTGCTTGATAACAACTGGTTGTAGTTGTAGGATTTGGTTGCTATGTTTGTCTCCATTGTATTTTGTTATCCCATTTCTACAGCACTTTCCTACCTCTTGTTAAGGCCGCAAAGTTCTTTCCTCACTATCAGGTGAGTAAATACAACTTCATTAGTACATGGATGGGCCTCATGTGTTGCTTGAAGTGACATTTATTAGTGTTGAGTATTGGAGTGTTTTGCAAGTCTTATAGAGTGTGCTACAGACTTGACTTGGCGGTATGTTGGTGCGTCTTGCACATCTGGTTACAAGTGCAGGAATGTGAGGATTAAATCACATCTACAAACAGTCACAGATTGTGGTACAACAGGCAATTGATATGTATTTAAAGAAGGACAACTCCAGATTATATATGTTCTATATCTTCTTTATTTCACTTATGTGTAAAAGAAACAAAACTCCAGACGTGACATCAAACAGCCAACGTGTTTTGTTCACTACATGTAAACTTCTTCAGGGTTGTAATATAATAAATACAAATAATACATGAACATGGGGAAGAAAGAAAGAAAGACACCCAAATAAATATATATTCAGTGAGGACAAAAGAGAAAATAAATCAGATGAAATCGCCAAAATATACATTATAAACCCATAAAACCCAATGCACAATCCCAATTTAAAATCATACTAAAAACATCCAGAGCAACTAATGCGGAAGGTTGCCTTAAGCTTTGTTGTGCGGCAAGTGTTAAAAAACACAACATAAACTCAACATCATACATCATGATTTAACAGTCAGGAAAGATTACAATTTCAACAAGCATTGGCATAGCCAATAGGTCTCACCTTTGGGACCTAATAAGTATTTAGTTATGAAGGACAATATCCTTACTGCAACAACATTAACTGTTGCATGGCTAAACACTTATAAGGTCCCAAAGACGAGACCTATTGGCTATGCCAATGCTTGTTATTTTTCTCTCAGTACTGCATTGATAAGGGCAATATTTCATGCCTGTGGTAACTATTTACTTTGCTAATGCCTTCTGAAGATGCCCAAGCGCCTTGTTGCTCTTGGCTACTTTCATTGATTTATACCACATATGGCAGACCGCATACGATTCGGTGTAGCATACCACTAACTATAGAATTAACCTAGATTACGGTTCACAACAGGGAGTGCAGTACATACTTATTGTTATTATGTATCACCACTTGTTGCTAGAGGCAAACCCCGAGCCCGTTTTAGCAAAAGCCTAGTGCAAACAATACAGTTTACTACTATCGCTCAAGTAAATGCCTAGAAAAAGCATTTCAAGGTCCTCGTAAATACAAGCATTGGCATGGATAAGAATGGGGGTTGGGCCTTCAGGTGGAGATTATTTATTGGTAGTACCCTTAGGAGGACACATTTGCCCTGTTTTGTAATGAGTTGACTGGGTCAGCTGATACATTTCTTAATTTATGGAGGGCTAAAAAACGGTTTAATTACCGCTATCAATCTTGCATAACGTGCATGTTTTCGGTCATTTGCAGCTCCAAACATCAGTGTTCTGGGAGTCGTCGGAGAGGGAAAATGTATACGTAAAGCTGGGCTGCTGCAGTGCAATATTTCTAATCTGATGTCAGAGCTTAAAATTTGTTAAATTACACTAAGTGATGTAAATTAATCTGTTTTTTTTTATCCTGAACATTAGTTCACATGCTGCACTAAATAACTGTTAATCGTTTACTTTTTAATACCCATCACAAGCTCAGATTTGTAACACATCCCAAAAATTAGTCCGGCAGGAATGCCGACACGTGCGAAAAGCAGACATACAATACAAACCTATTTTCACACCGAAAGGAGATGCTGTTCCAAGAGTGCATCACTACACAGGCTCAGTGGGTTGAGAGCCTGTGCGTAGGTTAGAGTGCAATCGTCAGAGCACAGCATAGGGTCGAGCAGAGCACGACTGACCCTTCCAATAATCCTTCCAACGGACGAAGAAAGGGATACTTCAGCCAATTTAAAATAACAATAATTCGATGTTTTATAATGTCATTGCTTCTAAAAATAAAACTTGTAAGTTACGAGGAATTTTGATTTCACTATTGAAGATTATGAGAGAAAAAGTATTTGCACTGAAAACTTATACCAGCCAGTGCACAGCATTAGTTTCGCCATATTCGTAGAAAAGGTACCATACAGACATTGAACACTCAAAATATCAGCATACATTATGCATATTTAAAGGAGAACACGTTTTCAGTGCCCTCACTCAAAAAACTAGCTAAACACAGCAGCCCGAACACCACTTGAGTAAAACAGCTGGCGGTTTCTTTCTCAAATTTGCTCAAGTAAATTTCTCTGACATAATACAATCTTTGCTGCTATAGCACAAGCACGTTCTGAACTGTTTTGTTTAGTACAAGTTTCATGAACATTTAACAGGTGGTGGCACTCCACAACCATAGTTTGCTGTAGAAGTAAACAGTAACAAAACAAGGGGAAAACGTGAAAAGGATCGCGATCGCGGAATGAGTGACGTGATCTTGCAAGGTCTCATGGAGTGTGCTTGGGTCGAATACATAGCAGTTTTACACATCCTTTTACTTTTATCAACTACCTTTTGTTTGCCTCTGTTGTGAAGTTTATTAGAGGAAAAAGGTGTGCGCAGTCATATCAGACTGCGTGGAGGTGCTTTGTCCCTTGTCTGCTCAATAAATGGCTTGCTGTGGTCTCTGCCAAGAAAGCATTTGCACGCCTGTTCCCGGCAGAGGGTGGGTGACTTGTGACGCACGATCTCTTCTGGAAGCAACGTGGATGACTCACAAGCCAGCAGGGAAGGTGTTCAGAGAGCGAGGGGCACATTTACACTGTGCAATGGTGAGAGGGGACAAGGAATGGTATAAAAGCCATTTCGCCATGTCAAAGTAGGCATGCTTCCTTTCAGTGTGTTGTTTGTTGCCTAATGCCTTGCTTGAAATTAACAAGCACGCAAGTGGTGCGTGCGTCCGCAAGCCTTGCACTAAAAGGAAGTGAAAGCAGGCTGGCGAGTGGTGTGTGATGTGCGCGCACCATGACGAGAGAGGAAAGTCAGATGGCGCCTCTGCTCATCATTGTGCGTGTAACCGCACGCTCTATGCCAGCCAAAAAGCTATGGTCGGCTTTCTAAAGCCCACACACTAAATGTCTCGCCTGGACAGTGCATGCACTGGCTCAGGCGAGACCTAAAAAAATCTATTAGTTACCCCACTCTCAAATGCACCGCTCCTACGCTTTTTGGGATGCAGATGTCACAAATCTTAAATACTTTTAACATATAAACGTATAAACACTTTATTTTGGCATCGAGAGATGATTTTTTGTGTGAATGTGAATACTGGTGTTTATTCACATTAAATAAACATACCAGAGCATTAGCATTTATGCAGCAGTCCCGCTTTTATCCAAATATTACTGTTCCTTATTTTTACTCCATTCCTTCTGAAATACCGACATCTTCTAAACGAGGCAATATTTATCTGCATCTCTCGAGTGTGCAACCACCTACCCCAAGTGACTGCGCATCACTAGTACTCTTTTAATCCACCTTGTTTGTTCTGTGTTTTTTTAGCCACATTATTTTGCATTCTGGGATGTGTAGTTCTAATATTTAGTATTAAATATATGTGCTGAAACCTTTGTCAAGAGTACATTGCCTGTCAGTAAAAGGTTAAGAAATGTCTGGACAGAACCTTTCCAATTGTTGAAGGAGATAAGGTGCCCGGTCAAAATCTCAAGCTGTTGCGACAGAAACCTAGCAGCTCTTACTATTTTCCCTGAAAAAATCTGACATTCAGCTGGAAACTCCCACGTTATGCAAAATAGTTTGAGAGGGAGAGGGGTGGGCCATTTAAACTTAAAAATCGACATAGCGTCCGTTGCATGCCCCTGATCGCCGCCACATTGCGTCTGTTTCACCCCCTTGTCGCCCCCACATCGCGTCCCTTGTATGCCCCCTGGTTGCTTCCACCGTGCGTCCGTTGCACGCCCCTGGTCACCTTCACATCTCGTCCGTTGCACACCCCTGGTCGCCTCCAAATAGCTGCTCGGTAACGTGGCTCAGCTGCTTCTGGTTCCCTTTCATGCTTACTGTATAGCACGGGGGCAGCTTGGGTGACTTATCCGTGTACACACAATAAGGATTATAGTATATATTGAGGAAAAGTCAGCCATAACACACCTGATGCCCAGGCTGCTGGCGCAGGACGCCTCTTAGTTCCCATCTTGAACAATTACCAAATAAAGAGACGGGCGCTGGAAGCAGGAAGACAAGAATAGAGTTTTATTTCTCATGAGGAGAGCCTGTCATTTCGGACACTCGCATAGTGTCTTCAGGAGGTGCTCTAACAAGTTCTCTGAGGCTTCGTCTTTTATACACATGTTTATGACGCACAAACATTCCTTATTACAATAAAGACGCTTTGAAGTGGGAAAAGGCATGCTTGGAATCCCAGCTTCAGGCCTATTCCCATACCAGTCGCTCAGATGTCATCCTCCCCTCCTGAATGTAACAAGAGATTGTGACCTCTCAGCTGGACATTCCTACAGGGCACGAGGGCAGGAGGGGATGATCAGGTCAAAGGTTGGTCAGGTGATAAGGTCGGACACTTTGGTTGGTGTATCACGGTTTTGTTATGCTGGGCAGGGAAAAGGGGGATGTACATCCACGAGGCTTGGTCTTAGGACTTGGGACCGGGTCGAGAGGTCAAGTGCAGCCGGGGGGTGGTTGTCAACTGAGGGGAAGGGTGTTCCTGGGAGGAAATGGGGGGTGTGGGTCAAGCAGGAGTGCTACTTCTAGAGCAGGGTCACGCAGAGGGAGAGGGTCTTGTGGCCGTTGCATGAGCAGTGCGCGCAGAGAGGGGTGTCGGGGGTTTAGCAAACGGTCAGAGAGGCCATGGTGCCTAAAATAGCTGTCGTGTACATATGTGCATGGGTCTTACGCTGGCGGGATACCACAGTCAGTGTTTCGTAATTATTCGTTCTGCTTACAACAAGGGGTACAGTGAACACAAATGAACGCCGCTTATGTACACATACATTGCCATTTTCAACAGTCGCCGCTTTTTTTACATAAGCAAGTTCAATTCTATATAGTCGATACGATAGGCAGAATGCAATACATGTTAATTTACATTTGTTGGGTTCTTCATACAAGTCTAGAGATCGATATTATACTTTAGTCGGGGTTAATCAAGAAAAACGTTCAGACACATTATAGAATCATGTTCTGACTTTCTCTCCGCTGACATCAAAATACAGTAGAAAGAACTCTGATACCTTCGGGTCTTGTCAGTGCTATAAGAGACCTTTGGAAAACTAAATGCATGAGTGATCGATGAAACATTTTAGAAAGCAATACAAAATGGCTGAGGGAGGAGTTCAAGTTGATACAAGCAATTTGGTCAAGGGGGTGAGTAGAAAGTTCAGGAAGGGGGGTTTTCGTCACAATGTCTTTTTTAACAGAGTCCGTCTTCTTTTGTTGGCGCTGTTGAGCACCGGCGGTGGAGCTATAGGTCCAGCTCGGATTCATCCTTACACGTTGCAGGGTGCGATCAGTCCTCTGCTGTTAGATCACAGTCCTGTTTCTTAACTGATTTTCTTAGGGGTGCCTCATGCTGGGCACCTGCGTGTCTTTCTTTTTCCGTGGCAAAACCTTATTCTATAGTCAAAAGTTATGCGAAAAGTGTGATGTTGTTGAATAATCAAGGGAAGAGAGGGCGGAGTGGGATCAGATCTTTGAGCACATCAAGGGACCAAAAGGAGCAAAAGATGACGAGCAGGCAGGCCCATCAGTCGGGCTCAAAAAGGGACGGGGACTTCAGGCACGAGTGGGTCAGCAAATTGAGGGCTTCAAGGCGGCCCTTTATTCCTTCATCTGCCGAGTTTGAGAGTGGTGCCTCGTCCCGCGTCTCGTTGCTCGGGGGCTCCACCTTTGGTCGCGGTCACACGTGCTTCATGATCTGTGGCCAGGCTGTGCGTCACGTCCAGCTCCTCTTCTCCGGGGATTGTATCTTTGAATGGGTAAAAAATAAGTTTTAGAAAAACTGGCAGGAGAAGACATTTATACATCTCAATTCCGTCCCCAATCCTATGTAGGTGGGAGATAAGTTCATCGGTCACAGTCAGAAGTCATCACTTATGGAGTATGTAGGAGGGCATTACCATTGAATTCATAAACCTGTTTGGCGTTCATTCGTGACGTATGTGGAGAGAAATTGGACCTTTATACACAGTGTATTATATCAAACTCAAAATCGAGTCCTTATGTAGAGACTCGCCCTTTTTCTTTTTTAACCCAAGTACCGACAATCTTACATTTCCCTTTGGGGTCGGCTAACTCTTGCAAGCAGGGGCGTTATCGTCATGAAGAAGGGGGAGGGGGCAGATGTTAAACATGCTTTTCTTGGGGAGCGACCGTTAATCAAGGTCATCAATTACGCTTCGAGGGTAGCTGACATGAAGCTGGGGTTAATCGGGGGAAACGGGGACGCTTTGGACAGGGAGCTGGGGTCAATCGGGAGAAGCGGGGGCGCTTTGGACATCCGCACTTTAGTGCAGAGGGGTGAAGTGATCGGTGCATTGGGAATTGCATTTCTAGCGAACTGGAAAACAGAAGGCCATTGACGTTATAGTCCCCCTATAAAAGGCCAGATTAGGGGACATCCGTCGTCTTACCTGTCCTTTCCTTCATTACCAACTCGGGTTCTATCGTTTTGCAGAAAGGCGAGGTAGTAATATGGCAAGTCACAATCGTTTTTAGTTCCTGTCAATTTTGCCGAACACCTTTGTGTTCGAGGAGACCCAATTAAGTTTTGTGCCGGGGGGCACAACGTCACCATACAAGGAAAGAGGGAACAGGGGGCTTTTGGGGAGAGAGAGAGAGAGAGAGAGAGAGAGAGAGAGAGAGAGAGAGAGAGGTGTACAATAATGGGTCATTCAGTGCGCGCACAACACAGAACAACAGGGTTAAGTAATACGGAAACACAGGCAGAGGGATGACGTAGCTCCATACATTACGTACACACATACTCAGGTGAGGGAGACAGTACATGTATTATATACAAAAATCCAAGACAAGACATATAACCGTTATTGGCCATAATGATCTCTTCCTGTATGCTGCGCATCCTTAGCATCCTACGCTCTTTTTACCCTTTTCTTTCCTTTTATTGTCGGCTGCCTTTACTGGTCTTTGTGGTTGTACACACTTACGCCTTTGGCAACCAGTCAAGAACTAACCTGGTCGGGCTAATGTGTTTCCAGGCTGAGGCAACAGTGGGTGTCAGTTGGGGGAACAATAGGGCAGCTTTGAGTTTCCGGTCCATGAGGGTGCGGAAAGGATGTAGTAATTTCCAAACACTGACAACATTCCTAGTCCTCCAAGCGGAGGGTACTAGAGTAAACCTCACCTCAGAATATTCTTTAAACCTTTCCCTATTTAGTTAAGTGTAGAGTGCTTAATCATGAGTGCACATTATTTTTGGTTGTATTATTCGGGGTGCGTAGGCACCATAATCGAACGCCTTTTTCCCGTCTCTTCGTCCGTTAGATCACCATTTTCTTTTTCGTATTTTTAATCGATGTTCCAAAGTGACCTGCAGAAAGAGGGAAAAAGAAGGGGGCGGGGGCAGCATTTAAAAACACATCAGCGCGCATAAACCCGAAAAGGCTTTTACTTACTACATACTCGGTCTATCTCCACGGAACGCAGTTCTTGCCAACTCGGCATTTAAGCCCAGATGAACCTTTTAGTGTGGGAGAGATGATTATCGGAAGCCGGTGGATAGCATAGGTCACCCAAGTGTGGTATTACGGACCGTATGTAGGGAGGCCAGGTGGCACTCCTTCGGGGCGACTTAGGGACATTTTAGCACAATTTTCCTGATACAGGTAGCATATAAAGTATAGACTGAATTCCAGGGTCTTTTAGCGGTTGCTTTAGGCTGTACAAAAATGTGCAAAGTACATACAAGAAAAACCTGGACCATTCATATTTGCAATATTTCTGCGTACTATACTTTTTAACCCTTAACTAATCGAGCTGAGCCATTTCACCTGTAATTTAGTTATATCGGAAACAGTGGTCAGTTATTCGAGACTTACCAATTCACACGTGACAACTACGTACGTTTTTCTCCAAAAATCTTTAATAAAAAATGTCGGTGCATAAATATGGGCCTACAACCCTGTGGGCCGGCCAAAACTGTACATGTGGGGGTACTTATCAGTGCAAAACCTAATGGAGTCGGTGGTCATTGAAAAAAGTGCGACAAGTGCAATAAAATCATATCGAAACTTCAGTGTGAGCGAGTATCATAAGTGTTGAAATTCGAACTTTCAATAGTCATGATGCGCCAAACTTAACAACAATTCATTGTCCGAATGTTCAACCAGCACCCATCTCACTTCAATTCATTGTCCAAACACATAATCAGTACCCATCCCATATCAATTCATTGTGTTTAAAAATTGTATACATATTTCATGACATCAAGGCTGAGCAATCGGGGTACAACAAGGAGTTGAAAGTTTCATTGGTACCAGCGCCATTTTGGGTGTGGCCAGGCAGATCCAGGCGTAGTCAAAACCTCCACCAACTCGTGGTTGGCCCAGAACCTCTTTCGGCAGTCCAAAAAGTTCCGTTAAAGGGCAACAGAAAGGGATCGGCAGTATGAACCATCAGTCAAAAGGGGGGAGGGAAGCAACATTTTTCTACCGGGTCATACTGCGTTTTCACCGGAACTGATCCGAACTGTAGTCTGCAGGATTTTAGTCATTCAAATTGAGGCTGGCGTCAGCATGGGAGCCCCGACGTCCCGCGGCTACATTTTCATCGTTCCGCGGGCAGTTATGGCAGTCATTCCCCATCGGGGGTATCTGCGGGGGTCGGGGACTCCCGCGGCTCCTATAGAATCTTCAAGGTCGAGGAGAACTTTTATGATGGTGGAGTCAACAAGCAACCGGGCCATTCCTTCATGCTGGGCCCGCTCTTGCAGGGTCGACCGCCATTTTGAGAGTTCGGCAGCTACCGGCAATCGCGGGGTCAAATGAGCAGACGGGCTCCAACCTGTTGGGCGAGGCGTCGCAGCATCGCCACAGTGGACGAACCCTTTGCCGGGTGCGAGGAGCGTCGCTGCACCGTAAGAGTGGACGAACCCTTTGCCGGGTGCGAGGAGCGTTGGGGGTGCAGCTGGGGAGCCTTCACCTGGGGAGGTGGGAGAGGCTCGTTCGCGCCGCCTCTCCCTCCCGGTGCACCCCACGGCGTCTTGCTTGACATTTGTTATGGCCGGACCAGGCGATGAGGACGAGGGGGGGGGGTCGGAGGCATGTGCAAGACATCCCCCCCCCAGTGTTGTCGCAGCCATTATTGAAGAAGTGGGGACGCCTGGCACGTTTCGGGCCGGGCCCACAGCCGATGGCGGCCGGACGCTTCTTCGCCCTGGCCCCAGGAACGGGTCCCTTGGTTCATCCGGGGGACAGGCCTTGGCGTGTGGCGCCGCCTTCGGGCTATTCGCGTAGTGGTCCTTCCATCCCACCGCCCCTGACGGTTTTTGTAGACTTTAAAACGCCCAAAAACTACTAGAAAGTAGCCCAAAGTAGCCCAACATTGCTACTTTGGGGAAGGAAGGGCTGGAACGGCGTCAGGCAGACGGCGAAATGCATTGTGGGTTTCGTTTGTCGTTGCAGCAGTTTGTCATGTAAATAGTTGCTTAAATGTTTTTTTTTTTTTGTTTGTTAAAAAATAAAACGTGTTCACCTGTTACTTCGCTAGAGTGTTATATATTTTTCTATTATTCGCCTAAGTTTTGTCGTTAATTGGGCGGGGTGGGTGGTGGAGCCAAGCTGTCTCGAAGTCATAGCGTTAAGTTCGGCTTTCCTCACCAGTTTCATATTTCCTGAGGGGTTGTTCCCTATGTTTCCATTTCAGCGAGGTTGAAAAGAGATCTCATCAGCGGCCTACTGATTTCACTCTATTCCTTTTCTTTTCCCTAACGATTTTTATATATATATTTTTCTCTTTTATTTGCTAGCACGATACAGCGGCTAATCCGCATTTTTATATTTGTCCTTTTGTATTAGGGGTACCCTCCTGGCCGAGCCAGATGACCTACCTCCAATAAATGGTCCGGGTGGAACTGGTTTACCAATCAGTGGGGAGTAGATAGGCATGACAGATTACAACGGGGGACAAAGGTCCGCATTACCTACCCTTCCTTACTTGCAAAGACTAGAAAGAACATTTCTATTCCACGTTATTTGCAAACAGAGAATGCCTCAAAAGAACTATTCCTTGAACAATAAATGTTCAGACAATCAATCAATCAGTGGGGAGAAAAACAGGCATGACGGATTACAACGGGGACAAAAGTCTGCATTACCTATCCTTCACTATCTGCAAAGGGAGGCAGAATATTCCTATTCTTCCCCGTTTGTAGACAGGGAATATCTCAAAGAGCAATAATCGATAAAAACCGATAACAAACAATCAATGGGGAGAAAGATAGGCATGATGGATTACAACGGGGACAAAAGTCTGCATTACCTACCCTTCACTATCTGCAAAGGGAGACAGAATATTCCTATTCTTCCCCGTTTGTAGACAGCGAATGTCTCAAAGAGCAACAGAGCAACCAATCAATCAGTGGGGAGAAAAATAGGCATGACGGATTACAACGGGGGACAAAAGTCCGCATTACCTATCCTTCACTATTTGCAAAGAGAGAGAAACGTTCCTATTCGTCGCTGTTTGCAAACAGAGAATGTCTCCAAGAGAACCAATACTTCAATTAGCAACCGAGGCTAAATGAACCAATCAATGAACAATACCAGTATTTTAAATACTGATTTCAAAACAATCAATCAATCAATCAATCAGATGGATAAAGCCATCCTACCAATCGGACGTAAAGACGTCCTACTTAACCTTACCCGGACCGGACCATGTGGGCAATTCTTCGCCTTCCTTTCTCCAGCGCCCCATCGTTCTCTTTCTCCATGTTTTTACCGCAGCATTCCTGTGGGATTCCAGTCAGGACAGTGGGTCACTTGAGAGAGGTCCGTTCAGAATCGGTGAAGTTCATTCAATCGGCAGCCGGACGAGGGCCCTCTCAAGGCAGGTATACTCCAATCGTTTAGATGTTCACCCCATCGTCTGGACCTCTCTTACCGGACCTTATGTCGCTGATGGACCCCGCGTTGGGGCGCCAATTGAGGAAAAGTCAGCCCATAACACACCTGATGCCCAGGCTGCTGGCGCAGGACGCCTCTTAGTTCCCATCTTGAACAATTACCAAATAAAGAGACGGGCGCTGGAAGCAGGAAGACAAGAATAGAGTTTTATTTCTCATGAGGAGAGCCTGTCATTTCGGACACTCGCATAGTGTCTTCAGGAGGTGCTCTAACAAGTTCTCTGAGGCTTCGTCTTTTATACACATGTTTATGACGCACAAACATTCCTTATTACAATAAAGACGCTTTGAAGTGGGAAAAGGCATGCTTGGAATCCCAGCTTCAGGCCTATTCCCATACCAGTCGCTCAGATGTCATCCTCCCCTCCTGAATGTAACAAGAGATTGTGACCTCTCAGCTGGACATTCCTACAGGGCACGAGGGCAGGAGGGGATGATCAGGTCAAAGGTTGGTCAGGTGATAAGGTCGGACACTTCGGTTGGTGTATCACGGTTTTGTTATGCTGGGCAGGGAAAAGGGGGATGTACATCCACGAGGCTTGGTCTTAGGACTTGGGACCGGGTCGAGAGGTCAAGTGCAGCCGGGGGGGGGGGGTTGTCAGCTGAGGGGAAGGGTGTTCCTGGGAGGAAATGGGGGGTGTGGGTCAAGCAGGAGTGCTACTTCTAGAGCAGGGTCACGCAGAGGGAGAGGGTCTTGTGGCCGTTGCATGAGCAGTGCGCGCGGGGAGGGGTGTCGGGGGTTTAGCAAACGGTCAGAGAGGCCATGGTGCCTAAAATAGCTGTCGTGTACATATGTGCATGGGTCTTATGCTGGCGGGATAACACAGTCAGTGTTTCGTAATTATTCGTTCTGCTTACAACAAGGGGTACAGTGAACACAAATGATCGCCGCTTATGTACACATACATTGCCATTTTCAACAATATCTCCCTCACAAATATAGCCCACTTTTACAAACTTGTAGTTTAATGTGTTTTTCTTTTTTTCTCTCCCCTGTCATGTCTCTGTGCGCGCCTTATTCAAGTCACATTTTAAACTCTGCGACTCATGTGAATCACCCTTTCTATGAAATCAGTTCTATTTTCAATGAAGAAGTGGCAAAAACATGAGACTGCTTATATTATTATTTACTCTGCATTTGCATCCTGTCTAGTGACTCCCTTCAGCTGTAGCAGCTTTATGTAAAGCTTGCTTTGCCCGGCCTGCCCCCAGTAAGGAGGGGATGGATGCTTTTGTTTATCCTCATGTCGGTGCCCATTCTAGTTGGGCTGTAAAAGCTTCTTGTTGAACTAACTGTATAGCAAAGCATTCCACCACACAGATGACAGCAAATCCACTGTCAGGGACACAAGCATCCAGCTATCAACGAGCCGCCCTTTTAACAAGCATTTGCAATGCAATAGGTCTTACTTAACTAAACGTGTCAGCTATTGGCTCAGCAGTTGCATAAGTCTTCAAATATTAAAATAAAATCCACCAAGCAAGAAAAGGGTGCAGCATCACAGGCTGTTACTATGTGTCCCTGTGGAGTTGAAAAGGGACCTCTATTAGCCACATAACTACTGCACCCTTACTGATGCTGCTGTGGGATATTAAAAAAAAATCTAACAAACATTACTATTTGCAATGTCAATAGCTCACAGTTTCAGTAATGCGAGACCTATTGCATTGCAAATGCTTGTTTTTACTGCAGCTATTTTGCCTACTCTCAAGAGACCTCCGGCTTTCCAGTTTTGAAAATCTGTTCAAGCCGTGGCTATCAGGGTGGAGTAATTATATTCCATTGTTTTCACCAAGGGGACTATCGGTTTAGCCTGTTCACCCTCTGACTCGCCCCTTTTTTATTTCTTTTTAATATAGCAATGGAAACAATATTCGACATAGCCGATTGGCAATACTTCTGCGCTTATTTATTGCTGGTGATAACAATTGGATTTGCCAATGCTTGTTCTTCTTAGCTAAGGAGAATATTTCAGTAAGTACTTCACGGGAAAATAAGTTGAGCACGAACATTCATAACCGCAGAGTGACTGCTACAGCAACCTTCCTGTGCAGGCTCCTTTGAATGCCACTCGCCCTCACTTCAGAGGCTATCGCCCAGAGAGGTTGCGGCCTTGCCCATCAGCCACATCACAAAACCATGTGCATTCTGTGTCTGGAGAAGGAGGGAGGGAAGCTGCCCTTACTCCCCATGCTCCCTGGTCTAATTAGCTCATTTCAACGCTCTTCTTGTTAGGCCTGGCGTCCTAAGTAGCTTCTCCAGGGGCCCTCCCAACACATGATGCTGATGAAAGAGGGCTATGGCCTTCCATCCTGCCATTCTGTCATTGAATAGCAACAATTCTACCCTTATTTTATCAAACTGAATTGTATTTTTGCCTGAACACTACTTACAGTCTGCTATTAAATAGTATCTGTGGCTTGTGAATTAAAAATTATATATTTAATTCATAATGCATAATGTTGTAAATGTGACGCGTTATTCCATGGGGCACAAGAGAATCGTTCTAATTGAGCACTACAGCACTCAGAGAAACATTTTCCGCTCAGCACTAAGCTAATGCTTTTATATTGCTAGAAGTGGGCTGCGCGAGTAATTGATGAAAGATGTATTAGACTAAAAAGATGAAATTGTAATGGGCTGAATGCAGCACTTAGGAGTACAACTCAATAGCAAAGAACAGAGGCCAAATCGGTAAGCACAACTAAGACGCCTAAAAGTGTCTCTTACCACTTATTGACTGTCTCCTCCTAAACATTATTTGTCTTTCGTGTACATGATGTGTTGCAAAGTAGCCAAGGCTAACGAAGGCAAACACGAAAATGCCTTGTCAGGACAGGCACCTATTTAGAGGTTCAAGAAATAATTTAGTGACCCGCTGGGGGGTTACCAGCTGATTTCTGTTGGGTCGTAAATAGGCAATAAATAAAGGTGCCTTCAATTTTTTATTTATCTTGTCACATTCACTGTGCTGCCAAGGCAGTCGTCAGATGCCAGGCTATGTCTTATGTCAAATCGCTGCTTATTCTTTTAACAAGGAGAGTAGTGTTTACTTTTCTTTGCTGGATATTGAGTGACTGCCAGCCCTTCAGCTGTCAGCAACCTGTTTGCTTTTAACATGCATTTTATGAAGGATGCAATCACTTGGGGTGTCACCCTTCAGACAGAAGAGTAGTGCATGATGGCTCGATCTGATGCCATGTTGGTTGAAACATGAGGGCCAGTGGACTTCGCACTGGGTGCAGTTCACGATGGATGGGCACAGAGGGGCTTGCCTATGGCACTCTTTTGGCATGCCTGCGTTACGATCCCACTGCGCCTGCATTAAGTAAGTCTCGGGGTGGGCAGAGCTTTTGTTGGCAAGAAGAACGGTGAGGACGATCCCGCTGCGCCTGCATTAAGTAGGTACTGGGGTGGGCGGAGCTTTTGTTGGCAGGACGAACGGTGAGTACGATCCTGCTGCGCCTGCATTAAGTAGGTACTGGGTTGGGCTGAGCTTTTGTTGGCAGGTAGAACGGTGAGTGGGAAAACCCATGTGGGAAAACCCAGATGCAAGGTCTCAGAAGCCATTTAGGCAGGTAGTCAATTATTTCAAAACAGCCCAAATTGTAGATGGCATACGAGTTGCGCTATCTGGCCGCCCATCGAGCACCGTCTCGGTTCTCGCCGTGATCGCTATCCGCGACGGCTCTGATTGTTGAGTGTGATCCCATCGCTAAACTGACTTCCCCAATTGGCTAGGACTCCGATCCTAAGCAACACGCGCTCTTTACTACCCACCAAATCAGGATTGACCCCCGCAAGCGCTGACTAAACCACGTTATTAATGAAGCACCACAGCCGGATTGTATGTTAGTGAATGCTTCTTTCTCCCCCCGCTGAGAAACTTCTCCGACCTGAGTCTGCTTGATTCTGTCGGAATCTGCAGGCCCCCAGGACCCCCCTGGTTGACAAATTGATTATTGTTTGTAAGCAGGCACATTTTATCTTTACTGTCCTGAAGATTATCCCATGTATCTAAGCCCAGGGAGCGAAACATCAACACTAATTGTACTATATGTCACAGAATAACATGTACATAATGCACAATGGTACTTATATGAGAATCAAGTCTGTCCAAAACATACCTGAATACAGACTCCTTCCCTTTGCCTGAACCTCTTCCCCCATACTTTGTTTTGTATATTTGGGTCGCAGGTTGCGTCCTACTTGTATTTGTTACTAATTTTGTTTACAAAACTTATTTTCCTAAATAATGCTGTCCGGCTGGACGAAGAACATATTGTCTATTTAGCATATGTTTATAAGCTGTTCTCTACATGACATAGTCTAGGGACCGCTGTCTTTAGCAACAAATTGTCTCACCCAAGATCCCTAGTAATATTACCTTTGGGTTCCCTTGTCTCTTTCAAATACAAAGTGTAGATTGAGCAGCTTGATTTGATAAAATCTTTTGAGTAGAACTGTTAGGCAAGCCTTGGACTCGGCTGTTTATAGGAGTTGATATCATCTAATCATTTGTGAAGGATCACTTGTCCTGCATAACATCGGGTATGCGGTATTCGTTCTTTCTAGTCCCAAATAAAAACCCTCATGCACGTGCTTTTTTTTGGATGGTAAAGTCAAGCGGTATATCTTGATTCTCCGCTGGCCCTCGCACGTGTCTGCATAATCATAGGGTTTGGTTTTGAATGCAGCCTCCACCAGGAGGTATTACCCTTTGTTAGGATCAGTAGTGATCAGAAATTGTGATAGTGAAAGGGTGTAGTGAAAGTGATTAAAAGTCTCTCTTTTCCAGAAATGTATTTTAATAGTTCTGGTTCTAGGAGGCAATAAAAACAAAATAGGTGATTGAGAGTGATTATGACTCTCTCACTCTGCAGTTGTGATTTTAGGTCGACATGTTTCAGCCCTTCTGTGCCTGTCAGTCGGTGGGCTTTCTTCAGGACCAAGGGGTGTAGTGTATAGAGACAATTATTGTCTCCATTGGGGCTGGAAGAAATAAATAAAGAAATGAGCCAATCTCAAGAATACCTGACCCAAACCAAATTACAAAAACTAGGAAAAGAATTGAAGAACTTCTCCCTGGAACGTATACACCCCTATAGTCAAAAAGATTATACCCCTAATGACAATGCTTCAAATTATGGTTCCAATAGCGGTTCTTCCACTGACGGTTCAGACTGGAGTGGAGATGAATTCTCTAACAATCAAAGAGGAAGAAACCGGAATAGGAGAGGAAACCGACGAGGCCAAAGCTATTGGCGTGCACCTCAATACCAAATGAATCGCCAAGCAATGCCTTTTCCGCTCTTCAACCCCCATTTTCAAGGGTGGGTAGATCCTTTTTTCCAAGGTCCCTCACCGATGAATTACCAAATGCAACAACCTATGGGAGGTAATTACCAACAAAGGCCACCTTTTTTAGGGAGAGGCCAGAACAACCAGAGAGCAAGACTAAAAGGTGTAACCTGGCAGGACCAAGCACGGCAAGTGCAAACCAGGAGCGTGACAAGAGGGAAAGCAGGAACCAGCACCACAACAACCTCATAGTGAACCTGACAAAAAAGGTACTAACGAAGGAACAGGAGCAGGTACTTAACAAAGGCCTTGGGTATGTCCCAACACCAACCCTAGACACCTTCAAAATAAAATGTGAAGTTGCGGACTTTTGTAGGAAATTAAAACTTAAGGCCTTTTTTAGTAATCAAGCCTCTCAGGCTCCAGTTGGAGATACAACACTAAGAAAGAAATCCACATTCTGCCCTCTAAACTCACAGGTACCAATTGAGATTCTCACGTTCGAACAAGCCGTAATGAAAGAGATCGATTGTTTCAATGACAACACAAAAAAAACCTTCCAGAACATGTCTAGAGCCGAACAACAGGCACTTGACGAACTAAAAAATTATGGAGACATCATTATAAAGCAAGCTGACAAAGGGGGAGGGGTAGTTCTCCTCTCGAAGGATGGCTATAATCAGCAATGTCTCGAGTTACTCTCTGATCAAAAATTCTACAAAGTGGTGACCACTGATCCAACACCAAGACTGCAGAGGACAATCACGCTGATGATAACAGAAGCAGAAACCAATGCGTGGATTTCTAAAAGAGAAGCAGAGTTCCTAGAAACCAAGAACCCTCGTATACCCTACTTCTACTCCTTGCCCAAGACACATAAGGCACGGAACCCGCCACCAGGAAGACCAATTGTCTCTGGTATTGGTTGGGTATTAGAACCATTATCTCAATTTGCGGACCAATACCTCAAACCCCTAGTACAAAGAACTCCAACCTATCTTAAGGACACCAGGGATCTCCTTAATCTCCTTAAAGATTTCCAGTACTCAGAAGAAAACATGATTCTTGTAGGACTTGATGTGGAAAGTCTCTACACAAGCCTGCCCCAACAAAAGACACTTGAGACTCTGGAGACAATCCTCTTCAATCAGGATTAGGATTACATGACACCAAGACACTTTGTCCTAGAGTGTTGCAAGATGGCTCTCACTGAGAATTACTTCAAGTATAATGATACCATTTACCAACAGTGCCATGGTACATCCATGGGGAGTACCTTTGCTCCAAGCGTAGCGGGACTCTACGTGAGTTTTTGATCAATTATGACAAATTCCAACCGGATCTGAGACGGCTATGCCTTTTGAGGGAGGTGAAATAGAATACAGAATACCTTTCCTTGGTGCGGAGTTCAGAAAGGTTCCAAAACTTTCCCAAAAAAGATTCCGTTCCAAAACTGATTATTGTAATTAACTTGTTCTTTATAACTCTAAGGAGGGAAGACAGAGTTGGACTGTGCAGGTTGCGTAACAAGGATTGAAACACTAAAATCAAAGAAGCGATCCTTGGCTTTGTTGAATTTAAATGTATATGGTGAGACAGACTGTCTCGCAGCTAGACCCTTAGGCATTTATACTTCGGGCGTGGCTTGGCGCCCGACGGTATGGCGGCAACCGTGTGAGGCTCTGTGGAAGCCGCGGGAGATATACCGTCTACTGACTGTCTTTTCCTGCTGGAGGGTTCATTTTGAACGTCGGAACACACCTGGACACCGACGCGACCGTCGAACCTGTGCCAAGATGCTTTGTTAAGAAGAACTTTGCTGTGGAGTTTAGCTTCGCCTCAGGTACGGATGCGGCCGCTATCTTATGGCGCCGCTTACCTACAGTCGTCTCTGCCGCCTCATGAAGTTCCTTCTTTGACCACATCACTTTCCTATTTGAACTTTCCCGTAGCGTCCATCATCTGTGATTTTTCTCTTGATCTACAAAGTGTTTTCGCCTATTCACCTTACAGAAACTGCTGATGGTTTCCTCCTCGTATCTCCCGACCGCCATTTTGTGCTACTGTAATTGCGCTACCGCTTTGCTCTATGTTATGGCGTAGGAGTGTATTTCATCTTTGGTGGATGCCCCTTCACATCTCTACTTGCTGCTGGACTGTATTTACGATTTTTTTTCTATCTTTTTTTAAACTGACGAGGTGCTTCTTTACTCAGTTTTTTTCACCATGATAAAGCGCTTCCTCTCTGTTATTGCCACATCTTTGCCTCACTGTTACTTACGGTGAGAAGTACAAGTATGTTATTTTTGTCATATTCTGGCACACAGCTTCGGTTTCTAGGCGGATTGCCGTTGTGTTAATATCCATTTGATGCCAGTTTATGCCTCACTACCTTCAATTAATACGCTCTGATTGCAACATGCTCCTAATTCCACACCAATAACCGTTGTTATCAATGCTGCTTCGCACCACGTGGATTTGGGAGTTACTGAGGACCTCGCCTTTCTGGGATGTGTCGCTCCTAGGTGGTTTTTCTTGGATGCGATACTGGTACTTTCAATTCTGCGCCTATTTACATCTGAGGGCTGTTACTCTCTCCAGTTTGTGACTCTTGAGTTTTTCTAGCATATGCCTCCTTATGGTTTTCTGCATGACGGTGACCTCCTTTGACTCAGCGTAGGGGCTTATTCCTTATCTACGGCTAGCTGTGCAGTTTCTTCAAGCCTCACTGTATCGTTCTATCCTCTTGCGCGGATAGTACGTGCTGCGCAGGTGATTTCCTCCTTGCTTGACTCTTATGGGACGACTTAAGTCGATGTCACGCATACCCTCAAAATCATCTACAAAGGTGGCCTTTGTGAAGAATTCTAAAGTGTTTTCTGCGCTCTCCAAATTGGAAGATTCTATCGTCTCGTCTGGATCGGATACAGTCATGGATCCTCCTCCACCGGCATCAGGGAAATCCACCACCAAGAGATTGAAGAAGGACCCTCCTTCGCCACCAAAGCAGTCCACTTCTGTCTCTATGGAACTCTTGCGTCCTTTCATGGAGGACACGAATGCCAAGCTTAAGCCCTCATGGAAAGTTGGTCACAAATTGATACAAGAGTCTCATTGGTTGAACAGTCTGTTACCTCCTTCCAGGAAACTCGTACCAAGGTCTTTCATCTAACTACACAGGTGGATTCCCTCCAGAGGCAGGTGGAGGAGTTGGAAAACAGAAATAGGCGTAACAACCTTCGCATTTATGGCTTGGCGGAAGGTCTTGAGGGTACGGACTCTATTGCTTTTTTCAAATCCTTCCTCCCTAAGTTACTTCGCCTACCAGAAGACTCATCACTCAATATTCAGCGTGCTCATCGACTGGGTCGCCTACCTTCCTCCACTTCCACAACACAGCGCCCAAGAGGTGTTATCCTTTACTTTTTGGAGTACACCGACCTTCTGAAGGTTCTCATGGCTGCCAAGGCTTCTCCCAAATTAACATGGTCAGGTTCCTCCCTGTTCTTTGCTCAGGACTATGCTAAGGCGACTGCAAATCGCTGGAAGGCCTTCCTCGGCATGAGAGACGACCTACGTCCCATGGGTGCTAGATATGGCCTATACCATCCCTGCCTGTTCAAAGTTACCTACAATAACAAGACGACCACGTATGAAGATCCTGTGCGATTACAGAGTTTCATCAATGCACATAAAGCCACTGCCATGGACTCTTCTGGTCCGTCCTCTTCTCGCCCTGGCTGAATTGTCTTTTAGCTTATCCTCACATTGCTCATGTTTGCTCATGTTTTTTTTCTTTTCTCTTTCACATGTTGATTCCTCAAAAGTTACTTATATTTGATTACATAGTTGTGGTTCGTTCCCTCTCTTTTGATGCAGATTTGTAATTCATCTCTTTTATCTCCCCTCTTACCTCCACATGATTCTTTTTTCCCCTGTTTGATGATGTCTCCCTGGTTCCCCGCCTAGCCGTCCTTGGATGTGTTGCTTTGCCTTCGTAGTTCCCTCCCTCCCCGACTCCTTCTCGTCTTCTCCTCTTGTAGGTATGTTTATCCTTTGTTTCTTCTTTCTCCCTTGTTTTCTTATGTTTCCTTACCTTCTTCGTGTGCTTCAATATCTCTGGTTGTGCAGTAATTATAACTTTTTCCTTTCAGATTGTACTTCTCTTTCTTTTCTTTCGCTTCTCCTTTTGACCTTCTTACATTCTTCTCTGCTCTCTACACTATTTTTTCTTTCAGCACACTATTTTCCTCTCGTTCATTTCTTCCTTCTCACCTTTCTCTTACTCTTTTTTGTATTTATCTTTTCTTTTGATCTCTTTTCATTCATGGGTTTCTACCTTGGTTTCATTTGTTACAAATTTGCTACATTACTGTACATGCTATGTCCTTGAATATAACTTCCTGGAAGGTTAAGGGTATTAACTCCCCAATTAAGCGTCAACGTATTTTATCTCACCTAGCCAAAATGAATGTTCATATTGCGTTTCTTCAGGAAACTCACCTTTCTGATACAGAATCTGCTAAACTTAGGAGAGGAGGGGTGGGTGAAGTTTTTTATTCGCAAGGTGATGGTAAACGAAATGGTGTTGCAATTCTTTGTCGCAGGTCTCTCCCTTTCACGGTTATTTCCCAAGAGTCTGATACTAATGGCAGGTGGACGCATGTCAAACTATCACTTAGAGGTGTTCCAATCTCTCTTCTTAATGTCTATGGTCCCACCAGTGGTAAACCCCTTTTTTGGGCTGAGTTTTCTCAACGCATCACCCAATTCATGGACAACAATTTCATCCTTGCAGGGGATTGTAATCAACCCTTTGATCCGTTTATAGATAGGAAATCTGATGCCATTTATGTCCCCACTAAATCACACAAACTTTTTACCCAAGCTATATCTCAACATAAGCTTGTCGACTCTTGGCGACTCTGCAATCCTACTCTGCAGGAGTTTACCTTTTATTCACCATATCACCGCTCCCAATCACGGATTGACTACATTTTTCTTTGCCATGATCTTGCTCAAATCCTTAATGTAGCGGAAATTGGTCCGATTCTGATTTCGGACCATGCCCCTGTTGTAGTCAGCCTTGATTTGCTCCCTAAAGTTGATGGGTCCAGGAGATGGCGCTTTAACAATACTCTCCTCCTGGACTCCAAGTTTTCCACTTCCTTCACTGCCTTTTTTGATGAATTTTTTTTGTTAAACGATGTTCCGCCCATTTTGAAGCATACTGTCTGGGATGCCTTCAAAGCAGCTGCACGCGACTTCATTATCAATTATGTCGCAACTAAACGTAGGACTACTCGCCACCTTACTAAAACGCTCCTTCTTGACATTAAGAGATTGGAACACGCCTATTTCACCTCACATTCCAAGAATAGTCTGACAGCTCTGGTCGCTGCTAAGCTCAAATTTAATGAAAAATCTACCGAAGATGCTTCCCTATATTTACTCAAGTCAAGTGCTAAGTTCTATGGTGGTAGAAACAAAGCTGGGAACATTCTTGCCAATTACCTAAAGGTCAAGCACAACAAGATGAATATTGAATCTGTTTGACACCAATGCACACTTACAACACAAAGATGTCGATATCCTTGCTACTTTTTCACGCTTCTATGAAACCCTTTACACCTCTGACACCCAACCCTCTTCTCAGTCTCTCACACATTTCTTCTCTACTATTCAAACACCTGCTCATTTCCCTCTTGACCTTTCCTCTTTGGAGACTGACATCTCACAGAAAGAATTGCTCACCGCGCTCCAGCGTCTCAACTTTTACAAAGCTCCTGGTCCTGACGGTTTTACTGTTGAGTTTTACCTTCATTTCTCCAAGTTATTGATTCCGAAGCTTCATTCCCTTCTTCATTCCTTTGCTGATTTGGGTGCCTCCTCGGGGTCCTTTTCAGATGCGCACATTTGTTTAATACCCAAACCTGGAAAAGATGTGCAACATTGCAAGAACTATAGACCTATCTCCCTTGTTAATATTGATTATAAAATTTTTGCTAAATCATTGGCGATAAGGCTGGATCATCTGCTTCCGGACCTCTTAGGAGAAGAACAATCCAGCTTTGTTAAAGGTCGTTACATCACTGACAACACCAGGCTTTTATTTAACATATTGTCAAAATCATCCCATCTCCAACACTCCCTTGCGGCGATAGCCCTAGATGCTGAGAAGGCATTTGATAGGGTTGAATGGCCTTATCTCTTCCACACTCTCAGATGGTTTGGGTTCGGCCCTAAATTTATCTCCCTAGTATCATTGTTGTATTCTCACCCACGGGCTGCAGTTTACCCTACTTTGATCTTGGAAGAGGAGTTCGCCAAGGATGCCCCCTCTCACCTTTTCTTTTCAATCTTGCTTTAGAACCTTTCTTATCCAGACTACGCCAAAACCCCGACATTCATGGCTTCCAGACTGCGGAAACCTCCATTAAGCTTGCTGCTTATGTAGATGACATATTACTTTTCGTCTCTAATCCCTTGGTCTCCATTCCTGCTTTTTTGGAGGAAGTGCGGAATTATTCCTCCATTTCTGGCTATAGGCTTAACAATGATAAATGTGAGATCCTTCCCCTGACAAAATTCACCTTTAAACCTGATATTAGCGCTTCCAATTTTACCTGGAGCCCTTCACACATTAAATATTTAGGATTGCACATCACCCCTTCCATCCCCGACACTGTTTCCCTTTGCCTTACTAAGTGCACTCAGAAAACATCCAAACCTTACAACCAGATGGCATCCTCTTTACCTGTCTTGGTGGGGTCGTTTAGATACTATTAAAATGATGTTATCCCCCATTGTTTTATACACACTCTCTAATCTCCCTGTCTCTATCCCAGCCAAATTTTTAAAGAAAATCAATTCAATCCTGTCCTCCTTTTTATGGCAGAACAAACAACCCAGAATGTCCCTTGCTAGGCTTATTCGCCCAGCTTCTGAAGGAGGAGTTCATTTTCCAGACTTTCCGGCCTATCATAAGGCTTTTTTGTTACGTCAAGCTTCCTTTTGGTTACAGGACCCTGACTCTCCCTGCCCTCTGTGGACTAAGGTTGAGCGCCTTCTCCTTTCCCCTTTCTCATTAGCTGAATATGTCTCTTTTTCACGCAAGCCCTCCTCAATTCCCACCCTCATTCACAAATTCACGGTCAAACTCCTTTTATCCTCTAACCCCCCCCCCCCCCCTGCGAATATTGCCGATTTCCTCTCATCCACTATTTGGCACAATAAATGCCTTTTAATCCGAGGTAAACCCTTTTACTGGAAATCTTGGAGATCTAAGGGATTGTTGTGGATATCGCAGCTCTTCTCACACTCCACTTTTCTGCCTTTTCACACCCTATGTTCCACCTTTGATTTGCCCTCCTCTTTTGCTCCCAAATATCTTCTCCTCAAAGCAGCGGTCATGGAGGTTTATTCGAGACTCTTGCAGGCGGCCTCTCCTCCTACTTCACCTAACCCTACTCTCCAACTTCATTCTCTCTTACAAGCTCTCCCTAAAGCTTCTGTTAATTATAAGCACCTTCATGCACGTACACTCCCCAGACCCAAGTCCAAATTGGAGGGGCATTGGGAACATGATTTTTCTACATCATGGCCAGTATCTTTGTGGGACAAGATTTGGACCAAAGTTCGTAAAACTTCTAGGGCGGCGTCCTTGACGCAATCTATATTTTTCATATATAACTGATTGCTTCAGACTCCTTTTACACTCCACAAACGATTCCCTGCCACCCCAGATGTATGTTGGTCTTGCTCCTTACCCAATGCCACTTTGTTCCATATGTTGTTCCTATGCAAGAATGTACATGCCTTTTGGTTACAGGTTTGGGCACAAATTAATGTTATTTTCCACACTTGTATTCCCTTCTCTCCCACCCATATCTTTTTAGGAAGTCTTTCTCCTTGTTGGGACGAGACCAATCTATATGTTCGTATTGTTGATTTATTACTGGCTGTTGCGTTTCAACAAATTACTATTAATTGGAAATCTTCTTCTACCATTACTTTCAAAGCATGGTGGTACAATGTTTGTCACAATCATAGGCTTGATACTGCTTTTGTCTTTCCTGCCCAGATGGCAGCTAAACGTGCAGATTTATGGCTTCCTGTTACAATGTATTTGGACAATTGTACAACTCGTTCCTTTTGCCTGCGACCTGCTCAGCAGGAGGTTTCTAAACCCCCTTGATGCCCTCTTTCATTCCCTTTTCTTTTTTACCATATTTACCTGCATAACCTCATTTGCATTTACTTTTATTGTATAATTATTGTACCCTTTTTACTCTTTTTATTGCCCATGATAAGTTTTGCCGTTATTCCTTCAATTCTACAAATGTACTCTGATTTTTCTTCCCATACTACCCCCTCCCTCTCCCCTCCCCCTTTCCCCCCCCCCCACATTTCTTTGAATGTATTATGTATTCATACCTTATATTATGTGTAATAAACTTTTCTTGAACTAAAAAAAAAAAAAAAAGGTATTTATACTTCGTTCTTCTGGAAATAGGTTTTCCATCCAGAGACCAGATGGCTTTTGTTTTGATCTTGTTTATACATGGTAAACGGCAAGCCTAAAATCAGCGCCTAATATGAGAGGAAGCTGATTTGGGGACTGTTAATGAATTATGATGTGGTGTTATTTAAAGTCTTGCTTATTGAAAGCAACAGTGGTCCTATGCACAAAGCAATTTACAAAAAACAATAAATATAGACACAGTCAATCTATATTACTTTGACATGTCCAGCCGGACAGAGGTCTCAATCTTTACTTTATCCAAAATGAGAGACAAGAATTCCTTCAACAATTCAACGTAGTGGGGCACAAGCCTGTACCCAAGCACATACAGATTAGTACAGTGAAGAAACAAGGAACAAAGCAGGGCTTTTAGACAAAAAGCTGTGGATTTCTGTAGTTTTACAATGAGACAGAAAATTCAAAGTACACCTTTACATATACATGACACATGGTATACGTTCTGTATAGGGTGCACATACAGGTCGACGGCGTTTTGATCCCACTAAGTGATCATGGGGATCATCATCAGGACATTGATTAATGCCTAATTAATGTAAGCCTCTATTGCCTAGGAAGGAGAAAGGAAAAAGGGGAAGGAAACATAGAAATAATAAATTACATGTACTTGCAAGAACTGATAGTGCATAGAGGCGGTGAGAAGTGGAGCTAGGTGACAAACTGACCGGTAGGCAGCCTCGGATTCTATGGTGGAGAGTCCAAGGATGGCGTGGAACCCGTAGTGTGGGTCATAAAATGTCGGGTAAGACGTTGCGCGGCATGATGCTTAATTCAGAACGTCTATTGAGGAGTCATCGCCAAAGGTGATGTGCCGCATCTTTTGCCAAGTGAACGGAGTGGTGCCGGTAGTTGGCAAGAGATTGACTGTGTAGTTTAAAACCGAACGAGTGTCAGTGCTGCCACGGGTCATGCTCACCATCATTGAGCAAACTATTAATAAAGGATTGTAGAAGAGGCCCAGGTACGGTGATTAAAAGCGTGCCTGATAATTAGAGAGAGACGGCGCAGACTGGGAAGTGAGAATAAATTAAACAGGCATGGGTGTATTAAAAAGTTTTGGCGCAGTGAATGCTAGAAAGTGTAAAAAGAGAGACCGGGGCTTACCAAGGGGGTTGGATGGGTCCCTTGCATGCTCGTGAGGACGAGCTGGAGGAAAAGTAATCTCGTTTATGCCATCTTTTGTCCCTGCAATTTGATCTATGTAGGACAAACTAAACAAAAAATCAAACTTCGGATCTCGCAACACCGGAGCAGGATTAGATGTGGCACGGCTAATGCTCCATTGGTTGAACATTTCACTGATGAAAGACACAATGAAAATGATGTCCGTTGGACTGTGATCAGCCAAGTGATCCTACCTCCATGAGGTGGTGACTTAACAAAACTGCTGAATAAAGAGGAGTTGAAATGGATCATCAAAACGGACAGTCTGAACTCCGGGCTAAACCTCCAAGAAGATTGGACCACTTTGATCTAAATTATCCACCTGTATTTTTCTTCTTTTTTCCCTGGCCTGTATTGTGTAAATAACAAGTTTGCCTTCTCTAATGTAAATTAACATAAAAGGTTTGCCTTCCTCTTCGGTTTTAAACTACACAGTCAATCTCTTGACAACTACCGGCACCACTCCGTTCACTCTGCAATAGATGCGGCACATCGCCTTTGGCTATGACTCCTCAATAGACGTTCTGAATTAAGCACCATGCCGCGCAACGTCTTACCGGACATTTTATGACCCACACTACGGGTTCCACGCTATCCTTGGACTCTCCACCATAGAATCCGCGGCTGTGTACCGGTCAGTTTGTCACCTAGCTCCACTTCTCACCACCTCTATGCACTATCAGTTCTTGCAAGTACATGTAATTTATTATTTCTATGTTTCCTTCCCCTTTTTAGGTCGAGGACCTAAAGGCTGCGCTTGCGCAGTCTCCCGTCGGAGATATAATGATTTGGAGTGTGGGGGCTCGAACCCGCCTCTCTCCTCCTCTCTCCTCCATTGGCTGGCTTCCTAAACGGAGGCCAGCCATTGGAGGAGACAGGCGTCACTCCAATAAAGCCCTGTCTCTTTCGGATTCGGGGGCGTGTTTTTGGCGTTCTTTTCACCTGTGACGTCATCCGTCACTCAGATCGCCAAAACAGGCCCCCGAATCCGAAATTGTTCGGATGTTTGCGGCCGCCATTTTGCGTTTTTCTTGCTGCCGCGTGTATTGGCCACCACCCCCCGACCACAGAACCACCTCTGTGATGCGCGCCCCCGTGAAAGAGGCAATTGAGCCCCCGTGTTTGCATAGACTCGGCGGCTGTCAGAATCCCTATAAGGCCCGTTATTTGCCTTTGCCACCTTCTTCCCGTTCCCTCCTCTGACCATTGGCTGCGGGTGTGGGGACGGGGCAGGGCTCCTGCGGCTGGCTGCTCCAGCACGAAGGTAGTCGGACGAGTTCTGGGAAGGGGATCGGCGTCACACGTGGCCTTTGGCGACCCCTAGGAGGGCCGGAGCAAGAGACGGCCATCGCGACACTCCCAGCGACGTGAGGCAGAACCGGCCGGGAGCAGCAGAAATCGAGGCCCCGGCTCTTCCTGCAGGTGCACCGGACGGACTCAGAGGCCAACTGCAATATTCACCATGTATAGCGGGCACCGCGTGCTCAACGGGGTGTAATAATATTTGTTATTGCGGCGCCCATTCTGTCGACCTCAGAAAAATGAAAGGTTGTGTCTGCCCCACCCAGAGTGGGACTTGTGCCTGCATCAGGAACTTTAATCCAGTTGAACATAATCGGGAGCATTACCTTTTTGGAGAGCAACTGCCAGGCCCGTTACTTTGAGAGGATGGGGTGAGGTGTGTGGACAGTGGTTATTGGGGGGGTGTTCCAGTGGGTCCATCGAGTGTGAAAATGCGCGTGTGCGAGGAGGTGGGACGCAGAGGGGCGTGGTTGGGGGGGCATCCTTCAAGGGTGGTTGCGGGGGGGAATTTATCCCAAAGTCTATTTATATTTTATTTATTTAATTAATGCATTTGTATATAGCGCGGACTTTACCCAAAGGTGTCAGAGCGCCACACAATAGAGAATGAAAAATGAATGAAAATCTCTGAGTTATTGCAGGCTGAGGGGGGCGTCACACATTTTGTCCGGGGGTGGGTGGGAGGAGCTACGATTTTGTGTCGCGCCACTGGGAATGCATCTCCCCAAAATACCACGACCCCACACGCGCAATACGACAGTTTGTTTGCTATCTGGGGGCTGAGAGTTAGGGGCGGCTAGTTTTCCTAGAGTGGAGCAAGGGTACGTATAGCCAACACTTTTCGTCCCTTTCACACTCGCCTTGTGAGGTGCCAGGGGCAGAAAGCTTGGAAATTTTGCCCCAGACCTGGACGGCCTTCTCTGAGCCCGTGAAAGTTACTTGGCACGTGGCACACTTGTCCTTCCATTATAGACTTGCTCAGCGTCTGGGAGGCTCCTCGAGACCCCCGTAACCTTGCAGCCTTGAGCATGATGCACAGTGCGCGCGCAGCGTGCCCCGAGTGCGTCACAGGGGCACCAGTGTCTATGCACGCTCACTGAATTTGAATATGCATAATACCTGCTCATTACGCTTAGTACATTCATGTTGTGTGTTAAATGTAGCCAATGGGCCTAGTAAGGTCGTGACGTGCCTAGTTTGCTTAAGTGCACAAGATGCCTTACTATCATACGGAATGCAGAGACACATAGCAGGGGCTCGATATAAATAGACGAAGTTATTGGTATGTGCACAATTTGTATACTATGTGGACTATGCGGTTGGTATGTACGTGCATACTGCTGAAGGTTGCAAGGTCAGCAGCGCGTTTCGTCTACGGGCCTAAAGAAATGACCACATCACACCTATGATGCTAACGCTCTGCGAGCTTACTATTGACGCCAGGACTATATACAATTCGCTTCCTCCACACCACCACCTCTTTTCGGCTCTTCAAAAGGCACCATGCAACTTTTCCCTCCCAAAAAGACCTATTTCTCATGAACACTTCGCACCGAACTCCCCTCTCCACCACTGACCCGCAGCACAGTTCACGATGCACTCTTGTAAAACTTCCAACCTTTCTCTTCTCTGCGAAGCGCCCTAAAGCCACCCAGAACCGATACAGCCGCTATACAAAATAAATAAAACTACAGACTGCTTGCTTGATATGCGCAACAGATGCAGAAGGCGTGCACAGTGCACAGCGGTTCACGCTCATAATATAAACACCAGGGTGATACCCACAGTACATGGGTGATGTAAGAGGAAAGCATTCCGATTGCCCAGCTCGGCCCAGAAGGCTCGGGGGCACACTCGAGCCCCCGGCATCGGGCTTGGCTGGGCCCATGGGCCGTGCTCCGCCGACGCAGTTGCGGTGTGGCCGGGAGGGCCCACACCTGAGAGCGGAGTTACTACGCGGCGGCACCGGGGTCTGTACACAGAGGGCCCCCACCGACACCTACCAAACGCGCACAGCGATGGCGTGGGAGTACTTTGGAGGCCACATTGGGGAGTTTACCCACAGCACAGCGACCGTCTGCCCTGCTGTGCGTCATAGACCCATCATAAGCCTTCTCGAAGCGGGGCCCAAGGGGCCACATCTACCCCGGGGTCCTGTTCGGTTGTTGCCCCCTCCTTAGCCGGAGACCAGCTTGGAACATGAAGCAGTGGTAGAGAGACCCCTGAAGCGGTGCCCTTACGATTTTGCTCCTCCTCACCGGCTATTGGGGTTAGAGCTACAGAGACCCCGTACTTGTGCCGTGCTGACACCCGCCTCAACGCAGCAGACGACTACGTCTGTGAACGATGGCCATAAGATCCATAGATGTGAACACTCAGAGAGTTTGGAATTAACTCTTTCTCCCAGCCTCGCAGATGGAAACATGAATGTGTGTGTGTGTGTGTGTGCGCGTGTGTGTCTGTGTGAGCTGTATGGGCGTGTGTCTGCATCTGTGTATGTGTACATGCCTGTGTGTGGTTGCCTTTGTATGTGAATGCATGTCTGTGTGTATGTGTGTGCGTGCCTGTGTGTGCCCGTGTATGTTTGCCCATCTGTGTGGGTGCGTGCCTGGGCGCGTGGGCATATCAGTGTGTGCATCTGTGTGTGTGCGTGCCTGGTCGTGTGTACGCATCTGTGTGTGTGTGCGCGCGTGCCTGGGCGTGTGTGTGCATCTGTGTGTTTGCCTCTGTGTGTGTGTTTGCCTGTGTATGTAAAAGCATTTGTGCGTGAGTGTGTGTGCCTGTGGGTGTGCGTGCGTGCGTGTCCAGGGCAATGCAATCCTTTACTTCTTTCAAGATTAACATAAAAATGAATGTTCTGTTTGTACCTCATGTGCCGTTGTCAGAATGAAATGACTGCGGATGTGGCCAGGCCTCGCCTCCACATGGGGTTCTGATTAGGTGTTTCCCGCCAGCCTGAAGTGTTTTTACAGTTAGGCGGAGCTCACCTTCTTGCCGGGCCTGGGCTCGGCGGCGTTGAATATGTGAGGTGTTATCTAGGAGTCTCCCCTAATCCTGTAAAATGAGTAAAGCGGGGTGCAGTAGTGTTGGGGTGCAGAGAGAGTGATGGACGAATAGAAGAACTTTGAGTTAGAAGTTTTAGGTAATTCACATACATTTTCCCTTCTCTCCCCCTCCGACCTCCGATTCCCTGCCCCCTCGCTGTGCTTGCTTCCCTGCCCCCTGGCTGTGCTTGCTTCCCTGCCCCCTGATGGTGCTGGCTTCCCTGCTCCCTGGCTGTGCTTGCTCCCCTGGCTGTGCTTGCTCCCCTGCCCCCTGGCTGTGCTTGCTCCCCTGCCCCCTGACTGTGCTTGCTCCCCTGCCCCCTGGCTGTGCTTGCTCCCCTGCCCCCTGGCTGTGCTTGCTTCCCTGTGCTTGCTCCCCTGCCCCCTGGCTGTGCTTGCTCCCCTGCCCCCTGGCTGTGCTTGCTCCCCTGCCCCCTGGCTGTGCTTGCTTCCCTGCCCCCTGGCTGTGCTTGCTTCCCTGCCCCCTGGCTGTGCTTGCTTCCCTGCCCCCTGGCTGTGCTTGCTCCCCTGCCTCCTGGCTGTGCTTGCTTCTCTGGCTGAGCTTGCTTCCCTGGCTGTGCTTGCTTCCCTGGCTGTGCTTGCTTCCCTGCCCCCTCGCTGTGCTTGCTCTCCTGTGTGTGTGTGGCTCTGTGTGTGTGTGGCTCTGTGTGTGTGTGGCTCTGTGTGTGTGTGGGCTCTGTGTGCGTGTGAGCTCTGTGTGTGTGTGGGCTCTGTGTGTGTGTGTGGGCTCTGTGTGTGTGTGGGCTCTGTGTGTGTGTGTGTGGGGCTCTGTGTGTGTGGGGGCTCTGTGTGTGTGGGGGCTCTGTGTGTGTGTGTGGGCTCTGTGTGTGTGAGCTCTGTGTGTGTGTGTGGGGCTCTGTGGGTGTGTGTGTGTGGGGCTCTGTTGGTGTGTGTGTGTGTGTGGCTCTGTATGTGTGTGTGGGTGGCTTTGTGTGTGTGGCTCTGTGTAGGTGTAAATGCAATAGGTCCTGCATTTGCGAGCGATTAACCTACTGGCATTGTAAATGACAATGGCATTAATTTAACGATTAGGCTATTGGCAATGTTAATGACAATGCCATTTATTCAAGATTAAAAAAAAAAAAAATGTCATGAGCAATGCCAATAGCTCTACCTTTAATAATGCCGAGACCATTGCATGTAAATGCTTGTTCCTTTCTCCTTCCTAGGCAATAGAGGCTTACATTAATTAGGCAGTAATCAATGTTCTGATGATGATCCCCATTATTATTAAGTGGGATCGAAACGGCGTCGACCTGTATGTGCACCCTATACAGAACGTATACCATGTGTCATGTATATGTAAAGGTGTACTTTGAATTTTCTGTCTCATTTTAAAACTACAGAAATCCACAGCTTTTTGCCTAAAAGCCCTGCTTTGTTTCTTGTTTCTTCACTGTACTAATCTGTATGTGATTTGGTACAGGCTTGTGCCCCACTACGTTGAATTGTTGAAGGAATTCTTGTCTCTCATTTTGGATTAAGTAAAGATTGAGACCTCTGTCCGGCTGGGCATGTCAAAGTAATATAGATTGACTGTATCTTTATTTATTGTTTTTTGTAAATTGCTTTGTGCATGGGACCACTGTTGCTTTCAATAATCATGTCCCCCGAGGTCCTGTGCTGACTCGTTTGGGCCCCTTTGTTGACCTTAAATACTTTAAAGTCTTGCAGCACATTTGCGGGCTAGGAGCTATATTACTAGGCTAGGGAAATTTAAGACACAGGCTATACACTCAAGTGCTTTACCCACTTATCTAGGACTGCTATTGGAGCCAGTAATGCCCTTGTGTTACAAACATTCAAATTGAGTTTATTTACCTGCAAGGTTTCTGGTGGATTTTAAGCAGTTAAAACCTGGTGATTACTCATGGATTTATGCAGTTGGTTCTTAACCCACTGTACTATCTCATAAGGATTTGAACTCTGCAAATGTCACATTCTATATGGCATTTCATTGACGCTGAAGTCTACATCATCTACATTTTACGCCACTCTACCCTACTCAATTCTAAGCCTCCCTACTCCATGCAACCTCCCTCTATGTCACTGTAGTCTATCCCACTCTCTTCTATCCCACTATATTCCACTCTACTCCACTCTGCTCCGCACAATCCAATTTTATGGCACTCTATGCCACTCCACTCTATTCAACACCACTCTACTCTACAAAACTCTACCCCCTGTCACTCAACCACACCCCACTCAATGCCACTCTACTCTACATCACTGCACTCTATTCCACACCTCTCTACGCCTCCCCAGACCACCCTATGCCAATAAACTCTATTTCAGGCTACTTCATGCCACTCCACTCCACAAAATGCCACTATATTCCACAAAATGCCACTCCACTCTACTCTACTCTATGCCACTCTACTATATCTCACTTTATGCCACGCCACTCCACTCTACAACACTCTATTCAACACCACATCACCCGACTCAGCTCCACCCCACTCTATGCTAAGCTAATCTACGCAACTCTACACTATACCATTGTACTCTATGAATATAAAACAGAATCAATTCTATATAGTTACTATCCAGCCAGATAGTAGGATTTATTCAAACTTAATTTTTAGACATCAAAAAACACGGAACAATATACAGTGGAATACAATCCTGTATCCAAGAACATAACAGTGAGTCAGTTTGTGAGAAAAAATAATAACAGTGACATAAAACCATAAGAAACATAAAAAAACTAAACTAAACGGTCAGGCAAAACAAAGAGAGGTGTGTTATTAAATATGAAAAGTGAGGGGGGCGTGGCCAACCAGGCAGCGAAATGGCCGCTCTGTGAGCACGCTCCGCCGGCTACAACAATAAATCCTTACAAGATCCTGTTCCAGAACCCATTAGTGCTGCAATAACTTAGCGCAGAGGCAGAAGACGTCAGCCGCTACCTCCGACCTGACTTTGGGGGCTGAGAATGGCCGCGGGACACAGGTGACACCTCCCTTGCCTTTGGCGCTCCACCCTTCGTCCGCGACCCAGCTGGAGAGGAGCTGCCGCCGGGCGGCACTGTGAAATTGAGGTCGGGGATTGGTGGGCCGTCCGGAGCCTGGCGAGACGGCTGCGAGACCCGAGGAAGGTTAGTGCCTGCACCGGACCCCTCTGCTGGCGAGTCGCAATTGAAACCGACCTGACTGTGAGTCTGAGAAATCGGCCCGCGCTATTCTGTGGGCTGCTGCAGAGCCAGGGGGAGCCCTTGGGGACGGCCCGGTAATGTAACCGCCATCTTGAGGGAAACCTATCGGTGCATTCGGAGGGGCGGCAGATACTAAAGAAAATCCTTGCACTCGAGGGTCCACAGCGCTCCGATCTACCCGACACTGGAAAGGGCCCCACAATCGTAGCCGCCTGACCTTACCTGACGGGTGTCCTGCTGCACTTGGCACCTGCTATAACCACGTGGGCCCCGTTCCCTGCTAAGAGGCGAGCTCCCTGAGACTGCTAGCTGCACTGCTCTCTTTCCAACATGGAGAGGCTCTACTGAAAGGACGTGTATTTCTGACGTGTGGAGGGGCCCCCAAGCTGCCGCACTTTAGACTGCATAGAATCCAAACCTGTCCCCATGCTGTGCGTTTAGCACCACTTCTACAGCTGCGACCTACCTACTCATGGAGGGGCCTTGATCGAAGTCGTCATCTGCGCTTTCATTTTTCGAACTCTGCTGCAGCTAGGCTCTAACGATATTGGCCGGCTCCATATCTCTGTGGCCGGGAGGGCTTCCTGACACTGCGGATCGGCAGGTGGGATACCGGGCGGATGAGACCTTTTCCTGAAACTGAGGCTCACCAGTAGGAAAATTAACTTTTGGATTGCCGCCATTTTGTGACCCTGCAATGCCTAGCTGGGTCCACGCTGTGAGACGCGTCTCCCATACCTGCCTGGGCTGCGCAGCGGACGCTTGTACATGGTCTAGAGCTACCACCGGAGCTGGGTGCACACGGATCCCGAAGGGACCAAACGCCTGCCGTTACCCTGTTCTTCGCTGTGTGAACCACGGACAGACCCGCTCAACGGTCCAGCTCCTACCGCGCTGCTCCCTTCTTTGCAAGATGGGGAAGGCTGACGCAAGACAACCCAAGATCACATTCGAGCAAAAACGCCTGGACAAAACAAATTCAGCGGACCAGACTGCGGGCGCATCGATGGCACAGGGGGCAGGTGCGGATGTGGATTTCGGGGCTCTGATGATGGAGGTCCGAGAGAGCCTCAAGAGTATTGACACTAAACTAGATGCAATGTCCACACAATTAGAATCAGTTAAAACCAAGGTGGATGCCCACGAAACACGGCTAGACTGCTTGGAAAATAGGCAAACCGAGTGCAGCGAATTTCAGCAACACACGAAGCAGCACATCACCAACATAGAAAAAGAATTGGAATCCCTGCGAGCCAAGACAGATGATTTGGAGGCACGCTCCAGAAGGTCGAACATTCGCATCACTGGAATTCCGGAATCGGACAACACCGGAAAGATGGAAGTGTTCGTGGCGAATCTTCTCCATGAGCTCTTCGACCCGCACCTATCTCCAGTGTTCACGGTCGAACGAGCGCACAGATCGCTTGGGAAGGTACCAGCTCCGGGCACACCGCCTCGACCCATTCTTGCTAAACTGATTCATTTCCAGGACAGAGACCTCATACTACGCCTCGCTAGGGAGAAGGGTAAGATTACACATAAAGGTAATAACATTTCCTTCTACCCTGACTTTACCCCCCTGGTCCAAGCAGCGCGAAAAGAATTCCTGCCAGCCAAGAAACTCCTTTTGCAAGCTAACATCAAATACGCACTTTTGTATCCAGCTAAGCTAAGGGTCATCCATGAACACACCCCGCATTTCTTTACGGACGCAAAATCAGCACTGAAATTTGCGAAACATATTAGTGGCCCCGAGGCGAGGCGTAAGTCACCGAGACTAGAAACTGACTCTGATCGTCTTAGTGATAATGACTAAAGCACTAATATAGATACACTATTGTGCTTTCCATTTTAACACTACAGTAATGATTGTCTGCTCTAGGTCACATTCTTCACCCTATTGCGCTACTTGCTTGGCCTAGATGAGATGATCATAATGCAATTTACTG
Organism: Lissotriton helveticus; assembly: GCF_964261635.1. NCBI lineage: Eukaryota > Metazoa > Chordata > Amphibia > Caudata > Salamandridae > Lissotriton > Lissotriton helveticus. The sequence goes on along the minus strand of NC_136057.1, from coordinate 528,282,512 downwards.
CCCTGTCACACTGTAGTTACTGCTGGGTCACCAGATGTGTCATTGTTCCGCTGTATAGACTGGTTGTGACCCTGTTACCTGACAGCAACTGGGGGCATGGAAATGTATACTTGAATGTAGCCACCCTGTGTAAACAGGGATGTAAGCCTGGAGCACCACGCCTCACAGGGTGTCTCCCTTTGTTCGAGTGTCTGGTTTGCGACACGAAATGGGTATGGATAGTGGGGCTTTGTCACGACCTGATTGGGGGGTTGGTGAGGGAGGAGGGAGGAGGGGGGAGTTCAATTGTTTGCTGAATGTTCAAAGTTTTTGTTTTAGGGGATGCACTCTGATTCCTGAAACATGTATAGTATATTTGCACTCAAGATGGGCCAAGGGGCTTGGTGACAAATGGGCGAATACCGGACTGTTAATTCGTGTTCTACATGTAGGGCATTATGGGAGATGTTAAGCTGTGGACCTGGAACATCAGGGGTCTGGGGGATTATAAAAAGGCGAGGTTGATGCACGGCATACTGGCAAGACATAAGGTTGACATATGTTTTTTGCAGGAGACTCACGTAAAATCTGCCCCGTCGTCCAGGTTGAAGCACTCAAGATGGGCACAGGGGTATTCTGCGATTATTCGAACTATGCTAGAGGTGTAGCGATACTCATACGTAGAGGCCTAGACTGGCGGGAACATGATGTTTTACTTGATGGAGAGGGCAGGTATGTTGTTGTACATGGTTCTCTACACGGCAGACCATTAATACTTGCCGCACTTTATGGCCCAAATGTAGACGACCCGGAGTTTTTTAGAAATGTCTGGGCCAAGATAGAGATGTTAGATTGCTCACATGTAGTCTTGGGCGGAGATTTTAATGTTCCACTGAATGATGAATTAGACCGAAGGGGAGTGGGTAGACCTACACACACTGGAGCTCGGCAGGCTATTCTTGATGTGATGACGGAAGGGACATTAACTGATGTATGGAGGGCTAGACATCCAGTTGATACTGTAGGTACATGCATTACCAGCCACCATGCCGCCTGGTCCAGACTGGACTACTGGCTGGTGTCACCAGTCGTGGCAACGTGGACGATGGACACATCCATACAGGCTAGATCCCTCTCTGACCATGCCCCCTGCCAACTAGAGTTAAAGATACCTGGGGTCCCTAAAAGAGCGTTTACTTGGCGACTGCCCCCCCATGCCCTAACTGATACAGTTTTCACGGAGGAAATCCGAGCGGATATTGTACATTATTTTGCAGAAAATGAGGGATCGACTTCCACGGTGGCTACGGTGTGGGACGCTTTCAAGGCGGTGATCCGCGGACAATGCATCGCTAGGCAAGCTGGGGTGTTGCGCTCTATCCGCACCTCGCTGACCACATTAGAATCAGAGCTGCGCGACCTAGACCTGGCGTTCTGCCGGGATCCGTCCCCGGAAGCGGCGGGCCAAATGAAAGCAAAATTGCTTGCATTTGATGAGGAGGCTCAACGTGAGACTGCCTTCCTGGGTAAGCATGCTGAGGCCCGAAGATACGGGGAGGGGGACAGGCCGAGTAGGACGCTTGCGAGAGTGATCGCTCCCCGCACTCAACCCAACTACATACACTCCATTCGAAATAGCGCAGGAACCATGATTGTGGGGCAGGAGGCAGTGCTGGCAGCCTTTGCTGAATTCTACGAGTCTCTGTACACCTCCAGGCAGCCCACGGTTCCTGAATCTCTGGAATTTTTTTTAGACTCCATCGCCCTCGTCTGGTTCAATGACCACCACCGCCAGTACATGGACGTCCCCATCACTGTTCGAGATATAGCCCAGGTGATACAAAGCATGCCTGCGAGCAAGGCCCCAGGCCCAGACGGCTTGACCACGGCCTTCTATAAGGCATACTCCGAGGAATTGGCGCCCAAACTGCATGCAGTCTTTGTTGAAGCCCTAGAGCTGGGCACACTACCCGAGTCAATGCGAGAAGCACTAATTATAGCGCTGCCCAAACCAGATAAAGACCACCTGCTCCTAGATTCTTACCGTCCTCTTTCCCTAATCAATGTAGATGCGAAAATATATGCCAAAATCATTGCGGACAGGCTACAACCTCTACTACCGATGGTGGCACTCCCTGATCAATCTGGCTTTATACCGGGTAGAGCTACGTCACATAACCTAAGGACAATTTTCTCTGTTCTTCACTATTTACATCCCTCTACGCAGGCTGCGGTCGCGTTCTTAGATGCTACTAAAGCATTTGATTCCCTAGAATGGCCATTCCTATTTCGAATCCTTGGACGAATGGGATTTAGTCCCCTCTTCATAAATTTAATTAAAATGCTGTACGTCGCGCCCACAGCTAGAGTACACATTAATGGACTTGTATCGGAGTCATTTGCAATATCCCGCGGAACCAGACAGGGCTGTCCCCTGTCCCCGCTCTTATTTGCGATCGCGATGGAGCCCCTCGCCGCTAGGATTCGTCAACACCATACGGCAAGAGGGATAGGATTCTGCTCCAGGAGTCTGCTTATATCTCTATACGCTGACGATGTCACGCTGTATGTTCTCAATCCCTCGGAGAACTTAAACCCCCTTCTGAGGGAATTCGTCAGATTTGAAGGTTTGGCTGGGATATCCATAAACTGGTCGAAGTCTGTGGTTTTCCCTCTCACAGATACTACGCGGGAGACGCCCTCTGACTACCCGCTACGCTGGGAGCTCGAGGCTGTGAAATACCTTGGGGTTTGGATAAGCCGAGATTTGCAGGAACTGTGGTCCCTTAATTTTGGAAGAGCGGTGGACTGGCTGGAAGGCAAGGTGGCGATATGGAACAAACTGCCCTTATCGCTGGTCGCAAGGATAGCACTGGCGAAGATGGTGGTCCTTCCCAATTTCCTTTACTTATTTGTAAATCTTCCCATACCGCTGACGGCACATTTCCATGCGAGAGTGCGCTCGCTGCTTCTAACCCCTGTATGGGCTGGTGGCCAGGCGAGGACATCTTGGGCACTACTTACACTCCCGCTGCGACAAGGTGGGCTGGGGGCTCCTGACATGAAACTATACTCACTGTGTGCACAGGCACAGTTTTTGCACTTCTGGGCGTTCCCCACCCCTTACCAGCCGCATGTTGCTGTGGAGATAGCTGCAGTGGCCCCATCCCCCCTAAGTGTGGCGCTATATGGCGCGGTATCTCGCCCCTCGAAGGACGTGGACACAGTTGAATTACTTCGCTGGACATGGCGCGAATTGCGAAACAGAGCTAAACTGTCATTGCTATATGCGCCGGCGATTCCACTCCGTGGCAACCCTATGTTACCTTGCTTACGTGAGAGTGGTGGCGCAATTAAGATTAAAGGCCAGTCGCTGCACACGTTTGCGGATCTGTACCCTAAAGGCATCTTCCGCGACCTAGACACATGCGAGGGGGAGCACCGGGAGTCATTTTCTGACTTGCTCTTATACCACTCGTTGAAGGCGTCCTGCAAAAAGCTGTGGCCCAAGTTCCCCGAAGAACCGCCACAACTTGTGGCCCTTCAGAATCTGCTTTCTACACCCTCACCCAGAAAACTTGTGTCCCTACTGTACAACTGTATGCAGGACCAATCACCCATTGTAGTGCCTTCTTCACAGCAGGCTTGGATTGCGGACCTGGAGGAGCCACTTACGGAAGAACAGTGGGAATTCTGTTGTGGCCAACTTACGATGTTATCGCCCAATTACAGGCTGCGATTAATACATTTCAAGTTTTTGCACAGATATTACCGCACGCCAATATCGCTACACCGCATGGGTATTAGAGAAGGCTCTGACTGTTGGAAATGCGGCTGCGTAGAAGCCTCCTTTATACATGTTGCATGGAGTTGCCCAAAACTGGAGCAATACTGGCTAGACATATTTGCTGCTATTAACCAGATACTTCATAGATCTGACTCACCGACTCCACTCTTGGGGCTACTGGGCTGGGTTCATGAAACATTACCCCCGCATAGAAAACTGCATGCGATACTGCTTCTTTATGCTAAGCGACAGGTGGCGGTGAATTGGGGTAGGCGGGCAACTCCTACATTTGCTGCATGGATTCGAGATGTGACATACGGAAACACACAACTTGAGAGATACTGGGAATTGATGCCCTCCGCTTCCAGACCTAGAGACATATGGGAGCCCTTCGCACAGTGGACGCGAGAGCGTGCATCCTCTCCAGCCTCTGCGCGGTCGCCCACTGGAGCGATATCCGACGATATGGGGTGACCTTGCTTTCCCTACAGCTACACTCCCCTGAGGGAACGCGCCCTGGTGGGTGGCTGCGATTTCTGTGGGTGCACTTAGTGTGATTGGAACCTGCGTGCCCGAGGTATGTTTGGCACCTCATAAGCAACGTGTCTTCCCCCCTTCCCCCCCCCCTCCCCTCTGCGAATGGCCACCTCCTCTCCCCCCCTGCGCTTCCATGGTCCCCTTTACGGTTCGGTCTACTGATCATGCCGGGATGTTCCCTACATGTTGTCCCGCCCACAGTCATTAATAATTTTGTGCTCCTGGCCTGATGCCCGTTTAGTGAATTTATCCTATGCAACAGAGTTTAGTTTGACCAATGGTTCTTTTTTTGGTCTGTTGGGGTGGGTGGGAGAGGGGGGAGGTAAGGAGACTTAGGTAGATAGACGTTCATTGTATCGAAACATGCTGCTTTCTGATCTTTGGACAATCCTATACTTGCACATAAGCTGTATTCATTTTTATTGCCGGCGGCCTGTTGCATGCCTGTCTACCGCACATTGTAATCATCTCTGATTTTTGCTGTGACATATGTCAAACTGTCGAGGATTCTGGGTTGTAGCTGCTGTCTACCCAATGCCTGCTGTGAACTGAATGTTTATCCTTAACACTCATTGCTTGTCAGCTAGCGGCCTGCCTCAGGGTTGTCGGCAAGACGCTGTGTAACTGTGATATGGTCTCAATAAAAAAACGTTAAAAAAAAAAAAAAATATATGAAAAGTGAAACAAGCGTGATAGTTGACACAACCGTGACACATGGCATATAGATAGTTTGTGTGCAGGGTGTTTAAAAGGTCGACGACATTTTGATCCCATTTACAGAGATACTGGGATCATCATCAGGACAGAACACAATCAATGCCTGAACAACATACGGACTAGATTTAGGTTGGTATGCGGCGTTGTCAGTGGCCAGCGCAGTAATTTATGCATTCACGCCCTCTCTATTATCTAAAGGTAGTCCTTTCATTATAGGAAATTCTATTCTCCATCACTATAGAAGTGCCTTCCCAGTGTGTTCTTGTGGTTTGAGTGTCTGCCATTTATTGCAGTATTATACTTTTACCTGTATTTTGTACTCTTTTGTAACATGCACACGTCACTTTTCCTCTTGTAAAGTATAGTTTCCTACCTCTTGTATTTTGTTTGCTTTTGATACATGCACAATTGCCACCTTTGCCTCATGTTACGTAACGTTTGTTCTTGTGTTTTGAGTGTCTGCCATTTATTGCAGTATTATAACACTACTTGTACTTTGTACGTTTTTGTTACATGCACAAGTCACTTTTTTCTCTTGTAACCTACCATTTACTACCTCTTGTATTTTGTTTGCTCTTGATATATGCACAATTGTCACTATTGCCACATGTAACGTAACGTTTGCTTTTGTAACATGCTCACTTGTAATTTTCTCCTCATGTATCATTACTGTTTCTATTGTGAAGCGCTCTGACACCTTTGGGTAAAGTCTGCGCTATATAAAAACACGTAAAATAAATAAATAAATAAATCTAGTCCATATGTTGTTCAGGCATTGATTGTGTTCTGTCCTGATGATGATCCCAGTATCTCTGTAAATGGGATCAAAACGTCGTCGATCTTTTAAACACCATGCACACAAACTATCTATATGCCATGTGTTATGGGTGTGTCAACTATCATGCTTCTTTCACTTTTCATATTAAAAATAAGCCTCTCTTCGTTTTGGCTGACTGTTTCGTTTAGTATTTTTATGTTTCTTATTATTTTTTCTCACAAACTGACTCATCTTTATGTCCTTGGATACAGGAATATATTTCACTGTATATTGTTCTGTGTTTTTTGATATTTAAAAATTAAGTTTTATTAAATCCTACTATCGGGCTGGATAGTAACTATATAGAATTGATTCTGTTCTGTATTCATTTCCTCTGTTCTATCTGCTCCTGATAAGGACCACTGTCCTCGAAAAAAGTTGATACCCAAGGTCCTTGCTTACCTAATTGGGTTCCCTTGTTTTTGTTTTAACACTGTACGCTATGCCACTCTACAACACTCCTCTCTATTCCAAGCAACTCTTCACCACTCTGCTCTACACCACTTCACTCCACACAATGTCACTCTACAGTACTACTCTATGTCACTCTACTCTATACCACTCTACCCAACTCCATTCTACCCCATCCACTCTATGACACTCTACTCTATGACACTATACTCTACACCTCTCTATGCCACTCCACTCTACGTCCCTCTAGTCTACCTCACTCTACTCTACACCACTTCAGTCTATGCCACTCTTCTATACACCACTCCACAGAATACCTTTCTATGGCATTCTGCTATATGCCACTCTACATCACCCCACTTTAAGCCACTCCATTCTTCTCTGTGTGACTTCACTCCACTCTACTCAATGTCACTCTACTCCACGCCACTATACTCCATGTGATTGTTCCTGAGTTTGAGTAGTCCTAACAATTGTTCTCGTTATATGGGTGATTGGTCCTGAAGTTTTAAAGTACCATCAACTGCTCTACCTGTTTCTGGTTGTTCCTTGGCTTGAATGGGTATTTTCAACTGAGCACAAAAAGTAGCAGCAAAGAAATTGCCAGTGGCTCCGCGATGTACCATTACCACCACTTGTTCTGTTATGTTGCAACTTGAAATGTGACTTGTAATGATGAGTGTGAAACAGCCGTCTGAAGAGTGTTGGCTACAGATTGTTCTGGAGTTACAAGAGATATACTCGAGGAAGTCTCCTGCTCATTCCTTGAGTCAACTAGTTTCCCTGCTTTTTGATTGACTCAGGTGTTGTTGGAATTCCATATGTTTTTGGTCGTACTAAGCATTCTCTTATGAAGTGACCCTTTTTGCCACAGTGAGGACATAACCCATTTTTTCGTGGCAAATCCTTTTCTTCAGAAGTAAGGGGCTTTCGTAAACCGCTAATATCCATTGGTTCATACTGTTCTTGGTTTGAAGATGAATTAGGGTCTCATGTTTTACTGAATGTACAAAAGTCTGTTTTTTCTAATCACCTCTCCGGTCTGCCAGACGGTGATCTAATCTTAATGTGAGGGCTATGAGTTCTTCACAATTCCATGGTTGAAGATCTATGGATGCTAATGAATCTTTTAATTCACCTTTTATCCATGATAGTATAATGCTGCCCTCTTGTCCTCCGGCCAACTTGTCTCTGCAATGAGTCTATTAAATTAGGTTAAATAATGAATTAGATCCTTATTTCCTTTTTTTGCATGTCACTAATCAGTCTACACAAATCATCCATAGTTGCTATCTTGGCGGCACTGCTCGGGAGGAACGCAATTCATGGGCAGGTTTTTCTCTGTCACGGTCCACAATGTTCCTCAGGAGCAGTACCTTCAAGGAGGCTTACCTTCTGACAGTTCCGACTCTAATTATATTAATACAGAGTATCAGAATGGCGTAATGAAGGGAAGGGAAATTAGGGAGGGAACTGCAGGGAGGGAGATCTGAAGTAGAGATTCAAAAGATTCAGATCTTTAAATAAGTAATTATCTTATATAAACATATGTTATACTTAAGAATACTGCTGTGACCACAATTTACCTGTAAAAGGAAAATATGAGATTCCAGAACTAAGAACTATAGATATACTTGTAAGGGCATGTGAATGTTCCCAAAAGTAAACAGGATTGGTTTAAGCCCAAGTAATGTTCCAGTTCAGACATTATTTAAAAACGCAAAAAATGTTTGAAAGTTTCACCAAAGAATGTCTTAGGGAAGTGGTCCACCATTCACTGTATTTTCAAGATTCCAAAAGATTAACTGAAAGTTTCAAACTATGTCCAGTTCCTACTCAAGATAAACGATTCAAGAATTACACTTCTGCTCGTGGTTTCCAGCTTCAAAACAAATTCTCAGCAACTGCCTTTCTTGTCTTTGCCAGTCAGCTATGTGGAATCAAATCTCCTACCTGAATAGCAGATGAGCGGTAAACTGCTGGCAAACCTTTTGGACCAACCGCACTCTAACCAAGGATCAGCAAAGCCCGTTGCTTCAAACTGCTGAGAATTGTCCTGGAACCACTGGACCTACAACAAATAGATTGGAAAACTCCTGCCACTCCCATACCTGGAATAATCGCATACAAGAGGAGGGCATGGCCGCTTTTATAGGGTTGCAGCGGCCGACATCTTCCATCGTGGAAAGGCCTGAAACTAGATAACGACATGTTTAGGTTCAAAATTTAATGTGAAATCATGTCGAACATTGCATGTGTATCGAGTCTCCTGACAGTTCAAACATTCACTGTCACTTAAACAATGTGTAATTGAGGAATTACACAATGTGCGCTTGAGGAATAAACTATTGTGCTTCCTATAATTAGTTTCCTGTTTCAATAAGTTTGTAGTCATTGACTCATAACAACAAAGCATCCTATAATCTCCTGTGGAGTCTTATTATGATGTGGCATATCAATATGAATGTTTGTTTTGTAGATCAGACTTCCAACCCTTTGAGTCTCCATCAGATCAGACTTCCAACTCTTTGAGTCTACATCATTGGATGTTCTCTCTGGTACATCATTAGATGTTCTCTCGGATAATGTCTAGATCATGACACTATGCCACTCTACTCTATACCACTCATCGCCATTCTACTCTACTCTACTCTATGAGCATCTACTCTATGCTACTATACTCTACGCCACCCTATTCCACGCCACTGTACGCCACTCTAGTCTACCTCACTCAACTCTACACCACTTCACTCTATGCCACTCTTCTATACACCACTCCAGTTCACACAATAACGTTCTACTCTACGGCACTCTACATCACCCCACTCTAAGCCACTCCACTCTTCTCTATGGGACTCCACTCCACTCTACGCAATGTCACCTGACTCCACACCACTATACTCCTTGTCACCCTACTCTATGCCATTCTACTCTACACCACTCTACTCTACGCCATTCTACTTTATGCCCCTCGACTCCACTCCACACAGTGCCACTCTACAGCATTCTACTCCACCGCACTCTAATGTACTCAACTGTACTGTATGCCACTCTATGCCAGTCCTCTCCATGCTACACCATTCTACATCACTCTACACTACTCCAAGCCACTCTGTGCCACTCTACTCCACATCACTCTACTCCACTCCACTATAAGGCACTCAAAACCACTCCATCTACCTCTGTGTCTACTCTACAGCACCCCATTTCTGACCATGCCAATCAAGTCTACGTCACTTTACATCACTTTCAGCTACTCTACACCACACCACTCTATGCCACTCAACTCTATGCTATGCTGCTGTATGCCAGTCTATCCTCCCCCAGTTTATGCCACTCTAATCTATGCCATTCTACTCTATGTCACTCTACTCTAATCCACTCCACTCTACTCTACGCCATGCAACTGTATCTCACTTTATGCCACGCTGCTCAACTCTGCAATGCTGTGCTCCACACCACATGACCCTACTCTACCCCACTCTATGCTGCTCTACTCTATGCAACTCTACACTATGCTACTCTACACTATGACACTCTACAACACTCCTCTCTATTCCAAGCCACTCTACGCCACGCTACTCTATACCACTTCGCGGCACACAATGTCATTCTATAGTACTACCCTATTCCACTCTACTCTATACCACTCTACTCTATGCCAGTCTACTCCACTACACTCTATGACACTCTACTCCATGCCACCATAATCTACATCATTCTATGCTACTCCACTCTACACTATTCCACTCCACACAATGTCATTCTATGCCATTCTGCTCTACACCACTCTATATCACCCCACTCTAAGCTTCTTCACTCTATTCTATACCACTCCATTCCACTCTTCTCAATGTCACTCTACTCCACGCCACTCTACTCCACATCCCCCCAATCTATGCCACTCTACTCTTTGCCATTCTACTGTATGCCCCTCCATTACACTCCACTCAGTGCCACTCTAACGGCACTCTACTCCACCCCACTCTAGTGAACTCCACTGTACTCTATGCCACTCTACTCTATGCCACTCTACTCCCCTTTACTCCATTCTACACCATGTTACTCTACTCTACACCACTCCATGCCATTCTACGCCACCTATTCGACGTCACTCTATGCCACTCCACTATACGCCACTCTACTCCACTCCATCTACCTCTATGGCACTCTGCTCTATGACACTCTAGGCCAATTGCACTTTACTCTATGCCTCTCCACTCTACTCTATGCTACTCCACTCTACTCCATTCCACGCCTTGCACTCCACACCACTCTACTCCACACCACTCCACTCCATCCCACTCTACTCTATGCCACTTCATTCCAGTCTATGCCAATCTAGTCTATGCCACTCTATGTCACTTTACGCCACTCTACTCTATGCAACTCTACTGTACGCCACACCACTCAATGCCACTCAACTCTATGCTATGCTGCTCTATGCCACTCTACTCTGCTTCAGTTCACGCCACTCTTATCTAGGCCACTCTACTCTACACCACTCTACTCTACGCCCTTCTACTTTATGCCCCTCGACTCCACTCCACACAGTGCCACTCTACAGCATTCTACTCCACCGCACTCTAATGTACTCAACTGTACTGTATGCCACTCTATGCCAGTCCTCTCCATGCTACACCATTCTACATCACTCTACACTACTCCAAGCCACTCTGTGCCACTCTACTCAACATCACTCTACTCCACTCCACTATAAGGCACTCAAAACCACTCCATCTACCTCTGTGTCTACTCTACAGCACCCCATTTCTGACCATGCCAATCAAGTCTACGTCACTTTACATCACTTTCAGCTACTCTACACCACACCACTCTATGCCACTCAACTCTATGCTATGCTGCTGTATGCCAGTCTATCCTCCCCCAGTTTATGCCACTCTAATCTATGCCATTCTACTCTATGTCACTCTACTCTAATCCACTCCACTCTACTCTACGCCATGCAACTGTATCTCACTTTTATGCCACGCTGCTCAACTCTGCAATGCTGTGCTCCACACCACATGACCCTACTCTACCCCACTCTATGCTGCTCTACTCTATGCAACTCTACACTACGCTACTCTACACTATGACACTCTACAACACTCCTCTCTATTCCAAGCCACTCTACGCCACGCTACTCTATACCACTTCGCGGCACACAATGTCATTCTATAGTACTACCCTATTCCACTCTACTCTATACCACTCTACTCTATGCCAGTCTACTCCACTACACTCTATGACACTCTACTCCATGCCACCATAATCTACATCATTCTATGCTACTCCACTCTACACTATTCCACTCCACACAATGTCATTCTATGCCATTCTGCTCTACACCACTCTATATCACCCCACTCTAAGCTTCTTCACTCTATTCTATACCACTCCATTCCACTCTTCTCAATGTCACTCTACTCCACGCCACTCTACTCCACATCCCCCCAATCTATGCCACTCTACTCTACGCCATTCTACTGTATGCCCCTCCATTACACTCCACTCAGTGCCACTCTAACGGCACTCTACTCCACCCCACTCTAGTGAACTCCACTGTACTCTATGCCACTCTACTCTATGCCACTCTACTCCCCTTTACTCCATTCTACACCATGTTACTCTACTCTACACCACTCCATGCCATTCTATGCCACCTATTCGACGTCACTCTATGCCACTCCACTATACGCCACTCTACTCCACTCCATCTACCTCTATGGCACTCTGCTCTATGACACTCTAGGCCAATTCCACTTTACTCTATGCCTCTCCACTCTACTCTATGCTACTCCACTCTACTCCATTCCACGCCTTGCACTCCACACCACTCTACTCCACACCACTCCACTCCATCCCACTCTACTCTATGCCACTTCATTCCAGTCTATGCCAATCTAGTCTATGCCACTCTATGTCACTTTACGCCACTCTACTCTATGCAACTCTACTGTACGCCACACCACTCAATGCCACTCAACTCTATGCTATGCTGCTCTATGCCACTCTACTCTGCTTCAGTTCACGCCACTCTTATCTAGGCCACTCTACTCTATGCCACTCTACTCTACATCACTCCACTCTACTCCACGCTTCTCTAACCCACGGCACTGTATTCTACACCACTCTACTTTACGCTACTCCAGCCGCACAATGGCCCTCTACGCTAATGCACTCTATGCCACTATACTCTATGCCTCTCTACTCCACCCCACTCTTTGCAACTCTAAACCACTTTACACTGTTCCACTCTATGTCGTACAATTTCACTCTATGCCACTGTGCACCACTCTGCCCCATTCTACTCTGTCACTGTATTTTATGCCACTCCAATCCATTTCACACAATGCCATTCAAAGGCACTCTATGCCACTCTCCTATACACCACTCTACTCTATGCCACTTTACTCCACACCACTTTACACCATGCCACTACTCTACGCCACTCTATTCCACGCCACTCAACTCTATGCCGCACCAATCTACACTACTCCACTCTACACCACTCTTCCCCACTGAAGTCTATGCCACATTACTCTATGCCACTCCACTGTATGCCACTCCACTGTACCCGCTTCACACCATTCCATTTTGTGTCACTCCACTTTTCTCTAAGCCACATTACCCTATACCAGACTATCTTACTATACTCCACTTTAGCCTTTCTACTCTAAGCCTCTCCTCTATTTGCTACTCTAATCAATGTCAGTCTATGCCATTCCACTCTACTCCACTCTCCTCTACACCATGCTACTAGCCATGCTGAACAGCAGCCACACTGTAGTACAACATGGCTATAAAACATTGGCTAAGCCAATATCTCTCACAATACCTCTCACATAGACGAGACCTATTGGCTGTGTAAATTGTTATTTATACTTATGATTTCTATCTCTCCATTCATATTTTTATTTTCACACGACTCTGTCCCAGAATACTTCTCCCTTGTTGTGACCTAAAATCCTTTTTGGAACCACTGTAAACCGACTAAGTATGCATCCTCTTTGAGGTTTATCTAGGGCCACTGGAATTATGCGGTAGAAGCATCTAATTGTGCTTCAGGGTTGGCTAAATTATGCAGCAAGAAAAGACACATTATGGTGCATAAGGCAGTAAATGCTTTGATAGTATTACTTAATTACTTTGTCATTTTTACTCATGATAATACTGACTAGGCATCAAGTGAAATGAGCATATGTTGCCACGTTTTTTGCAATGTTTGATTCAGTTGAGCTAGAAGCAACATTTATTTTTAAAATCTGCAGATTATGCAACAGATGATGAACTATGTGGCAAATGCCCCAAATCCATAATGATGCAAAAAAAGGTGTAGAACTGCATAGTTCCAGTGGCCCTGGGTATATCAAGGTCAAAGGCTGTGCTTATGTCTTTTGCATATCAGACCCAGCCGGTGCTCACCTTAAGTGGAAAGGTATGGTGGAAAGGACTCAGATGGCATTCGTAAATGTATGCTGAAGGAAGACAAGTTCATATTCAGTATCAAGCAAGACTAGAGGTTTGAAATTAGCACACATGTGGTTGTAGTGCACAGGGAACAAACAATACATCTCAAGTATCAGGACTGCTTATCACATGCACAGAATCTCAAAAATCAATTTCCATATGTTTTAGTGTAGTTTGTTTTAGTTGCTTCACAACCTCATTAGAAGTTGGAAACAAGAATACAAAGATATAAAATAATCTATATATTAATCACAATATAATAATATTTTTGAGCAAAATTACAGGTTCGATCAAAATGTAAAAATACGCTAGTAGGTGCCCAGCTATGCAACGTTGCAAATTTAGTAGTTCTAACATTGTTATTGAGACGGGAAATTTATAAGGGTATGTGGACTTTAGCCCATGTTTATTATACCAACGGACATTTTACCACCTGCACTCCAGCGCTTAACTAAACAGCGCTGCAGTTGTAGGTGGCGAAATGCCTGTGGGCATTGTGGGTAGAGCAGTGGGGCACGAGAAGGGGCATCCGCGTACAATGAAACAGAAACAGCAATCACTGCCAGGCAAAAATTGGTGTCCAGAAGTCAGTGTTTGTCCCATGGTGAAATTTCCGCAAATCATGGATAAGCATGGAACATGAGCTGGATTCACTGACAGAACAGACCCTTGTTATACAATGAATGGTGTGGCATTTTACTAGTTCAGACCTTGGCAGATAGAAGAGTATGGATCCTTTCATTCAGAGTCTTGTAAGACTGTGAAATTGGATAATTAAACAAACAGTGGTTCTGCCACCACACACTTTACGCAAATTGACTCTTTTATCCCCATATACCGTGGGATTACATTGATGTTTATAAATGAATCTCCCTAAACACATGTTCAACAAAAAAGAAGAAAAGTACAAACTAATCGTAATGTTAGAATCAAGTTTCAACTTTATATGTTAAAGAATCATATGTTTCTCTGAAACAGAACATATCACATATACATTTTTAAAAACGGACATATACACTAACCCCCAGATGCATCAAGCCCATATTCTGCGAATTCTAAATTGCGAAAAATACCGAATCGCAATTTAGAATTCGCAGAATGGGATGCATCAAGAAAAGCAATGAAAAAAAGCGAATCGCAATCGGTCGCAATTGCCGATTGCGATTTTCGCAAACTCGCATTAAAATCGCAAAATCGGCCGTTTTCCATGTATAAATTGCGAACTCGCAATTACCGAAATCGCAAATTGCGATCTCGCTAATTGAGAGATCGCAAAAACAGGAAGTCGCATTTCGAGCACAATAATGACATCACAACCAGGAAGTAGGCAGTTCCCTCCCTCATTCAGATCACTGAGCCTGAAAGTGGAAGCAGCACTGGCCAGAGCTCCACAAAAATTAAATTTTCAGAGCAGGAACTGGAGTACCTCATTGAGGGAGTCACTAAGGACCATGATCGCCTTTTTGGAAAGGAGTCCCGGAGGGTGCCTGAGGCGGACAAGAGGCGCATCTGGCTGCGCATCCGCGCAAAGGTTAACTCAGTCGGGGTGACCCAGCGCTCCATCGATGAACTAAAAAAGAGGTGGTACGACCTCAGAGGGCATGCCAAAGAACGCATCGCTGAGAGGCTGGGGGTGCGACTTTCCACCGGAGGAGGAGACCCCACTGTTGCACCCAACACTCCACTGGAAGACCTTGTGGAGGACACCCTAAATCCTGCAGCCTGCGTGAGTGTCACCCGGCTGGACTCCTCCCGCCCACCCAACAATCCCAAGTTAAGTGCCATGCGACTGCGACCCCGTCCCCTAACAATGCCCATGACTCCAGAGCTAGCTATTTGATAACCCTAGTAATGCAGGCCATGCACACCTGAAATGCCCTATTGGATTGTGGTACTTGTAGTGTGACCACAATTCCCTGATACCCCCACACAGCCAGACCTGTCAAGTGAAAGTTATTCCTAAAGCCAGTCAGGGAATGCAAGCCTGCATGCATGTAGCAACATCACATGTGCAAGATACATATCATTAATCATGCACCCATTTACATCACAGGTGCGTCTGAACAACCCAGCACCGACAGTGAGGCCCTACACATAGAGGAGAACCCTGAGGACACCGAGGGTGAGGGCCATCCTGCCCCACGACCCGGACCATCTCAGCCAGCAGCAGCAGTACCACCACCACCCCATGTGGACAGGGCCACCCCTGCAGCCACAGGTGCCCAGCAACCACCCCAAGTGACACCCATGGCAGTGGTACAGGCCACACCACCAGCAGCCAGGAGGCAGACACGGCATACAGCCACTGTGCGATCCCAGTCCAGTGGAATGAGGCAGCAGCGTGACGTCTCAACACGCGCTGGCAGGGGGGTACCTGTCCAGGATCCTGGGCTGGCCATAGAACGTCGGATGCTTGCAGTTTACCAGAAGCAGGCACGGCACTTGGCAGCCATCCACCTGCAGCTGAATAAGACCGCGCGAAATGTGGGCCAGCTCACAGAAAGCATGCAGGTCATGACCGCAGCTGTCCGTGAGAACAGCCAGATCCTGGTGTCTCAGCAGGATATCACCCGCCACCGCCAGCTGCTGACCCGCCTGTCGGCCTACACCAGATCCAACCACATTATAGGAAATGCCACCTCCCAACTTTCGCGCCGCTCCCTAGCGATGCAGATGCAGATGATCCAATGCTGCCAGGACTTCGCAAGGGCCCTTGAACAGGTGACAAAGCTGTGCAGAGTCTGCAGGCGTATGGCCATGGCCAAGCAGGTGGGGGGGATGATGCCAGCGAGGGCACTTCCAGTCGCAGCAGCCTGTCCTTGCCGCTGGTAACGGAACGCCGCCGCAGCACCAGGCCCACTGCTACATCACGGGCCAATAGTGTCGTGGAGGACGTGGAGAGGCGACTGGGTGCGTCCGGCCGGAGGCGCCAGTGACACTTTGTACTCTACCAGCAGGGCCATGCTGATTACACAAGCACGCCCTCTAACCTATCGTGGGGCTGTATGAGGGAATACAGTTTGCATGTAATATTGAAAATAATTGTAGTACCCATTATTGTGAAAAAATAATAAGAATTTATGGTCACAAGTAAATCCGACTCATGTCATTATTACATTTGTCATGCATGAGTGCAGTGTTGTGTGAGTGGAATGTGTGCACTAGAAACAGTTCATTGTGATTTGGTTGCGGCGCCTGTGTCCTTCAGCAGGATTCTTGCCGCATGCATGATGCACATTTGCAGGTGGGCGGTTGTCCCCTTCCGACTCACTGTCAGAGATATCCACAGGTATTCTCCGCTTGGTAGCAATGTTGTGGAGTATTGCACACATGGCCACGATGCGGCAGCAAACCTCAGGCTGGTATTTGATGGCCCCACCAGTCTTGTGTAGAATGCGGAAACGGCTCTTTAATAGCCCAAATGTCCACTCAATGCAATTTCTAGTGCGAATGTGTGCAGCATTGTAACGCCGTTGCTGTGGTGTGGCAGGGTTGAGGTATGGGGTGAGGAGGTACTCACGGAGGCCGTATGCGCTGTCACCTGAATGAAAGGAGCAGAGGGTGAGTGCATGTCATGCGCAGCTACATGGTCCCGATGTACTGTTTGTTGGCATGTGTACTTACCTAGAAGGTGTCCTTCGCCATAGTCTCACCTGGCCAGTCTAGTGTGCATGCCGCTGTGCCGGAATATGAAGGAGTCATGCGTGCTCCCTGGGTATTGTGCCACTATGTCGGTGATGATTGTCTTAGCGTCGCACACCATCTGGATGTTCAGTGAGTGGTAGGACTTGCTGTTCCGGTACATGTATTCAGCCTCTGCGGGTGGGCAGATGTGGATGTGGGTACAGTCAATGCATCCAATTACATGGGGGAATTGCGCAATGTTGTAAAATTGTAGCTTGGTTTCATTCAAGTCCTGTTGGGTGGTTGGAAATTTGATGTAATGTTGTAGCCCGGTCAGCATGCCCTCCAGGAAACTCCTTAGGCAGCGGGACATGGTGCTCTGGGAGATCCCCCCTGCAACGGCAACTATCCCCTGGAAGCTTCCGGAGGCCAGGAGGTGCAGGCTGCACAAGACCTGGACACGGGTGGGCACGGCATTGGTCCTCCTCGTTGGGTGCTGCATCAGGGGGTCAAGGTCCCGGATGAGCTTTGTAATCATTGCCCCATTCAGCCGGTACTTTGAGTAGATTTCCTCCTCAGTTTGGCCCAGTAGTGTGATCCGCTGGCGGAAAATTTGCTCCTGGATCCTGCGTCTGTTCCTTGCTGCAGCCTGGAGCCTCTGCCGCCTAACCACCTTGTAGAGTCCTGGCATTGTGAATGTCCTCATGCTCCTACTGTGTCTCCTTAAGTATGTTTGGTCAGTCCCCCTGTGGCAAGTTAGGAATTTTTTTTTTGATTTTTTTTTAACTTCATGGTTACCACCTGGTTTGGGTTCTCCTTAATTTGCGCCTTGCAAATTGCGATTTTGAGGTTTTTCGCTAATTGCGATATTTCATGCATTGGGTTTGCGATTATTTTGCGAATTCGCAAAAAAATCGCAGAATCATTGGGAACTCGCAATTTCCGAATCGCAAAGGGGGTTCCACCTTGATTCTGCGATTTTCTTTGCGAAGTCGCAAAATATGTTTTTGGTTTTTTTTGTGTCCTCATAGCCACCATGGGTCTATATGCCAAGACGGATTAGCCAATAAACAGCTGACACAGTTTATCCAAACTGGTAGGGATAACGAGCAAGTTAGGGGCCAAACATCCCTCCGCTGTCACAGACCCCTCCGATAGGCAAAGACCAAGTCTAAGTCAAAATGGCACCCAACACGGGCCGGGCTAAGACCGGGCAACAACTGTGCAAAGGTGTGTGCCAAAGGACCCCTTGGTAGTGTCCTCATAGCCACCATGGGTCTATATGCCAAGACGGATTAGCCAATAAACAGCTGACACAGTTTATCCAAACTGGTAGGGATAACGAACAAGTTAGGGGCCAAACATCCCTCAGCTGTCACAGACCCCTCCGATAGGCAAAGACCAAGTCTAAGTCAAAATGGCACCCAACACGGGCCGGGCTAAGACCGTGCAACAACTGTGCAAAGGTGTGTGCCAAAGGACCCCTTGGTAGTGTAATCATCGGACCCGGGAAAAAAAAAACCCGGGTAATTCATTACGTCCATGAAAGCATATACCAAAAGGCCCTTTTACTCTGGTTACCAGACCTAGCAAGGTCCATCCGAGAAGTCTGCAAGAGAGAGGTTTGCCAATCAATAAAGGAGGGAGGTAAAGGGTCTTTCCATCTTCTGCAGATCTCCCTTCTTGCAAGCAGTACTGCGTATAACAGCAAACTCTTAGCTGAAATCTGAAGTCCATCTAAAAGCCCAAAAATCACCAAAGGCAAATTTATGGTTATCTTAAAGCCCAACGATGTTGTAAGGGTGTCACCAATGGCTGCCCAGAAAGTGTCTAGCCGGGGACACTCAAAAAACATATGGGCGTCTGATGCAGCAATAAGCCCACACATAGCACATGTAACTGAGTTTCCCTCGGTGAATTTAGACAATCTAAGTGGAGAATAGTAAGCCCTATGCAGGGTATAAAGATGATTTCTACGCAGCCAAGACGGCTTCACAATGTTCCATATAAGCTCAAAAGAGGCAACCCACAGTTCTTGTAAATTGTGACCGGTGATTAAAGGGCCCCATAACTGGTCAGGTAAGCTAAAGTCCCCATCCATTTCCTCAAGTATAAGTTTATACCATTGAGAGACCTCTTTTTTTGCTGGCTCACTATTCACTAAGTTGGTAATAAGGAGGCTGTAGCCACCAAGAGCAAGTTTATTCCTTCTATGGGGTGATGGTTTATGTGCTTGAGTCCAGCTAGCTATTTGCAGGTATTTAAATCGTGAGAGGTTGGGGCCGATCTTAGTTCGAAGGTGTTCCCAGGAGAGTAGATCCCCCTCAAAAAATAGGTCCCCCCAAACTTCCAAACCTGCATCTCTCAGAGGTATCTTCTAGCCAAGCCGGGCTTTCAGGTAACCCCCATAATGGTGCTTTATCACAAAAATACCCCTGTTTTATGGATTTTGTTATATCTGCCCACATTTTTGCAAGCCCTTGTAAGACCTTCAATTTAATTTTTTTAAAGAACTTCGGATTACCGAATTTAAAAAGAAAACCAGAGTGACCAAGACCTTCACCACTCAACATAGCAGAAAACATTAAGCCCAACCCGTGATCAGAGGGGATTTTAAACAGCATTCTGGAATGAGAGAGCTGGAAGGCCCATGCATATAGTTTTAAATTAGGGGCCGCCAAGCCCCCCTTGTCCCTTCGCCTCCTAAGTTTTTTCCATGCTATTCTTGGCAAGTGATTATTCCAAATAAAAGATGAAATGTCTGACTGAAATTTAACTAAACAAGATTGATCAAAATATAAGGGAATAGTGTTAAATAAAAAGGATATTTTGGGTAAAATCGACATTTTAATCAAATTAGTCCTCCCAATTAAAGAAAGAGGGAGGTGAGACCATGATTGCAAAAGCTTACGGCACTCCTTTACTACAGCTAAAAGATTAACTTGGGAGATTTTGTTGATATCTTTTACGATATTCAAGCCCAAATATCGCAATGATGAGCCTGCCTGTACACCGATGACGCTCTCCTCGTTGTTTCAGACCATCATTTCGGTCTTAGCTGTATTTATCTCATACCCTGATATTTGACCGAAAGCGGAAGCTGTTCTTAATATTGCTGGAAGTGCAGAGCTAACATCCGAGGTGAGAATAAGCACATCATCGGCATACAGGGCAACTTTTTTCTCCCACCCTCTGTACGAAAAAGGTTTAATATAGATATCAAAAAGTAAGGGTGAGAGCGGGCAGCCCTGGCGTGTCCCCCTTGAGATGGTGAAAGGGTCTGAAAGCTCACCATTAACTAATAAACGCGCATTTGGGCTACGGTAGAGTAAACTCACTGTCCGGCGAAACCCCGCTCCCACGCCGAACCTGGCCAAGGCCTCCGACAGGTACAACCAGTTAACCCTGTCGAAGGCCTTGATTGCATCCAACGTGAGAGCAGCCAACGGCAGATTCGCAGCCGAAGCCATATCTATGGCTCCTATCAGATCATAAGTTAATTCATGAAGATTTCGACCTCTCACGAAACCTTTTTGGTCAGGGTGGAGAACCACGGGTGCAATCAAGGCCAATCTAGTTGCCAATATGGTGGTAAAGATCTTATAGTCCACATTTAAAATTGAGATTGGCCTATAAGATCCACAAGCATCCCTTGGTTTGCCTGGTTTCAAAATGAGGGTGATTGAAGCATTATCCCAGGATGGTAGGGGGATCTGACCCTCTAATAAAAATCCATTGAATAATGTGGTGAGAAAGGGTACTATTTCGGTCTCAAAAGCTCGATAAATTTCAGCCGGCAACCCGTCAGGCCCAGCCACTTTCCCTTTCTTACTTTTATTAAAAGCGGATTTGACCTCTTCTTCAGTAATAATACTGTCAAGGTGTTGAGACTGCTCGGGAGAAAAAGAAGGTAAATTAACATCCCTCAGCCAACCCTGAATAGAGTCCAGTGAAACCACATTATCCTCTTTATAAATCTCTTGAAAAAAGTCTCTGAAGGCACTCCTAATATCTTCATCTGACGAAAGGGTGTTGTTGTCTACCGTAATTGATGCTACGTTGTTGCGGACTTGGTCTACTTTGGTTTTCCACGC
The DNA here is from genome assembly GCF_964261635.1 of Lissotriton helveticus. Lineage (NCBI taxonomy): Eukaryota > Metazoa > Chordata > Amphibia > Caudata > Salamandridae > Lissotriton > Lissotriton helveticus. The sequence continues at coordinate 528,261,073 of NC_136057.1, read as the reverse complement.
CAAAAGCTTCCCCGCCCCCTCACTGTATTCAAAGTGGGCTAATTTACTAGCCTCCCATCTCTGTTGGACTCTGAGATTTAATATCGAGCCCAAACTGGCTTTAAGGGTCAGCAATCGTTCCCGGAGAAGATTTAGAGCAGCTTCAGATGCTGTTAAGTTAGTATCTATGTCGTGTTGAGTTTGGGCTATTTTAGTTTCAATAGAGGTAATTTCCTCTCTGTGCTGCTTTCTTCTATAAGAAACTTTCCCCGTTATAAGTCCTCTCAAGAAAGCCTTAAACGAATCCCAGATGATACTAGGAGCCGCTGAACCTGAGTTAGTTATCATGAAGTTATGAGCCTCACGCTTAAGATCGGTAATGTCCTCTGACACAGTAAGAAGAGAGCGGTCAAAAGACCATTGGGTGGAAGATCGTTTAATAGGCCAAAGCAATTCGATTTCCACTGCTGAATGATCCGATAGGTGCAGGGGAAAGTAACCGATAGTTTTGACAGAGCTCACCAACCTCAAAGAAATTAAGATAAAATCTATCCTGAACTGGTGGTGGTATTTGTAGTTCCGGAAAGAAAACCCTTGTTGTTGGCCAGACCTGTCTCTCCAAATATCAACAAAACCTTATTGGTTCATGGCGCTCAATAAAAAAGACCTCGTTTTAGACAACACTAGGGAGCGATTATTAGGAGTTTTATCCAAGCGGGGATCCAATACAACATTGAAGTCTCCAGCAAAAATTATAGGTTCGGGGGCGTGGCTAGCAGCCGAGAATGGCGGCTGTGTGAAGCGGGAGCTCCCTAAGGCACCTCGGCCTTTGAAAAATCCGGCATACCTATCCGTCTAATTCCCCACCCGAAGGAGCGGAACCAGGGTCTGGCGACAGAGCGGCATCGTCCGGTCCTGCCCCGGCGTTCATCCGAGGCCGAGAACAGTGTCATTTTGCCTCGGCATCGCTGGGCCTACAGCCGGAGTGCAACACCGGCCTCTGGTACTTCTCCTACCCCGGCGGAAGTGAGGGCTGACCGGGCGGCTCAGTGGACATCCTCCGCTCCCCCCGAGTGAAGTATCATCAGGAACGACCCAGCGGCGCAAGAGACTGGGGGGGGCTCCTGCGTTGCCACCGATGCACAGGCCAGCGGAATAACCCACCAAAGCCCGAGGTGAGAGCCGGAACATCGCGGAGGACGGGAAGCCGCGCCCGCGACCGGGCGGAGAGTGACGCCCTGCAAGACAGTGGGCCCTCATCGGGAAATGCGAGATTACCTCGGGGCACTTCAAGAAAAAGGTGGCACTGCAGTGCTGGACACATGAAGGGCCCCCCTCACCCAGGCTGAGACATACCCGGCCACACCTGTAAAGCGGAACACCGGGGCTGCCTGCGAGTCCCCCCGGGGTTCCATAAAAAGCAGAGGCGGCGAGGAGGATTATTAAAAGCCAGCAGAGACAGTATCGCTCGCGGGGGTGGTGCCGGTCCAGGTCGGGCGGCAACATAGGAAGAAGCGCCCCGGACAGTAATTACCCCACGGAGCCAGCGCTTACCACAGAGCCGCGAGGGGCCGATGGGCCTGACACCGCCGGCGGAAGGAGGATCGAGCCTAAACCGGTACGTGTGGAGTGCACTGGAGTGGGGAGAGGCAGTCAGGCGGTCACTGCCAAGGAACGCTTGCAGCCCTGACACAGCGCGACGCAACGAATATCTACATACAGTGGCACTGTAGACAACACACACTCAGGAAAGCCATATAGGCTATTGGCGGCCATAACTCACGAGGCCCCATGCCATAGACATTCTGCACAACCGGTGGGGGGGCGGCGGAATACGGTGAGAGAAGCAATAAATCACTATCCACGGCGAATACAGGATAAGGAGTGGAAAGAGCCCCCTGTACACGGGGCGCAGAGGTATCTGAAGCAGAGGCCCCTCTCAACAGCTGGGTGCACGACGACCTACCCCCCCGCAGTACGGAGAGCAGGTAGAGCCGCCAGTGGAAGGGTGGACAAGGCGATTGCTGGCACAGGGACAGTTATCAGAAAGCCGCGAATCATGGCGGGCAGGGGACCAAGGAGTGGATCGACGCAAGCCAAATTAGAAAAATTTGCCTATGGTCAACAGGGGCAGTCGCAAATGACTGGCCGGAACTCCACGGGCGCAAATCAGGAAGTAGACGGTACCAAGAAAGTCACGCTCGAAGACATCATGAAAACCCTCTCCGAAGTGCGAACGACTGTGGGCTCCATTTCCTCTGAAGTGACTCTGTTGCGAGCCGATTTTCAAAAAATGACGGAAAGAGTGGCACAGGTGGAGGTGGTTACGAAATCTCTTGTTGAGGACACTTCGGACCTACAACTAGCTATGGAGCGTATGGACAAGATCACTCGACAACTGCAGGACAAGCTGGACGACCAAGAAGGGCGTTCCCGGAGAAATAATGTACGTATCCTTGGCCTTCCAGAGACAGAAGGGAAAAGAGCGATGGACCTCTACGTAGAAGATCTCATCAAAAATAAACTACAGCCTAAAGGACTATCGCACTTCTTCTCAGTGGAAAGGGCACACAGGGTGCCCGGAGGCGAACCCAAACCGGGAGCGGCGCCAAGGCCAGTGCTGGCTAGACTGTTTAATTTTAGAGACAGGGATGCGATTCTGCAAGTGGCAAGAGTCTCGCAGCCCATTAAACTCCAGAACTCGACCTTGGCGTTCTTTCCAGACTACACGGCGGAAGTAGCCAGACGCCGGAAATCATTTACCGAGGTGAAGAAGGCGCTGCGGGACAGAGAACTGCCATATTCAATGTTGTTCCCTGCCAAATTGCGGATTGTAGCCGACGGGAAGACATGGTTCTTCGACAAGCCGGAGGTGGCACAAGACTGGCTTGACGGCTGGAGACAGGTGGGCCGACCTCGACGGCCGCACAGGGATCGGCTGAACCATCGTACCGGAGACCAAGCAGGAAAGCAAACCGATCAATCGGCACAGCGTGAGAACTCAGTGGGAGCAGAATCCGACGTGGAACAAAACCTACTTGACTCTGGTCAACCGGGCCATGGCTGAAGTTGGACCATGGGAGGGAGGGGCCGGATATGGGCGATGGACCTGGACCTGGTGAAGCGAAGTAAGGTGGGCAGAGCCGGTGCCTGCAGGGGACTCACCAACCCCCACAAGCAAGTAAAATAGTTTGGGATGGGTTATAGCACTCTGCACAGTTGGGGAAGCGGGCGGGGGTATGTCCGTGGCACAGGGGAGCAGGGAGGGGGGTTGGACGGGGAGTTACACAGTTATTGTTCTTGTTAGCAGTCATCACTCACACGACAGGGTACACGAACACGCAGGGCGCTAAGCAATTCCCTCATGCCATACCGAAGCGCTGGAACCACAGTAAGTCCTCACTGGGACCGTTAGAAGTAAAGATCGCCCCCCACACCATGCGTTGCATGAATGAACTGGGCAACATGCTTCTTCTACGCCTCCACATTGCACACTCCATGTATTTTACAATCGTTGCTATGACACACAGAGCACTACACAGGCGATCCAATGTCCCAACGACTACACACTGAACCCACTGAGGGTGCCCGTGCGACCCTTGCAGTGCCCCCCCTGCGACTACTTACTTGGAACGTCAGAGGGTTGGGAGATAAAATAAAACGAGGGTTAGTACTGCAGGCAATCAAGCGCCAAGGCCCTGACCTTATCCTACTTCAGGAGACGCACCTCACGGGACCAGCATGTAAGGCCCTTGACAGACGTGGTTATGTCATGGCGACGCATGCAGAGTTCACGTCTGGCTCCCGAGGGGTAGGGATACTAATGAAAAAAACGTCACCATTTATGGTACTACACCGCAAAACGGACGACCAGGGTCGTTTCGCGGCACTGCATGGGCAATGGGAGGGGAAGCCCCTCAACGTAGTGTCGGTTTACATTCCTCCGGCACTCCACTCCGTGGCATTACCTGCACTAGGCAGCTTCCTATTGGACCTCCCAGATGGGGACACGATCATAGGGGGTGACCTCAATGCTATAATGGATCCCACACTAGACACATTCCCCACTAGAGAACACCATAGAGGGACTCCAACTCTCCCAGGTTTCCTAGAAGCAATGGGTATTACGGACGTGTGGCGTCACCTGCACCCCACGGAGGCACAATACACATACTACTCCACCGTGCACAATAGCTTATCTCGCATTGATTATTTTCTGTTTTATGGGGCGGGAGTGGGGAAGTTAGACAAAATTGACATCCTACCCAGAGGGATCTCGGATCACTCACCAGTGTCTCTGTCACTCACTACAAACGAAAAGAAGCGTACGAGAGTTTATCCAATCTACCCGAACTACCTCACCATCCCGAAAGTCAGGAAGGAACTTCAGTTAGTGACCACACGATATTTTGAAGAAAACACGGGGTCGGTGTCCTCTCCCTCGGTACTCTGGGAGGCGTACAAAACGGTCCTGAGGGGGGGAGCAATGGCAGCAATAACGGGACACAAAAGGGAATGCAGGAGGGACCTCACAGGGCTAGAACTGGCACTCCACGCCGCGAACGTCGCTCATATGGCAGACCCCTCACCGGACACGGCACACACACTACAGTTAAGGCAGCAACAACATCGAGCCCATCTCACGGTGACAGTCCAGGGCCATATCACAGATACAGCCAACAGGGTTTACGATGTTGCAGACAAAGCTGGGAAAATGCTAGCTTGGTTAGACAGGAGGGGGGAGGTACTAAAGGTATACCACGACTATACTCACACGATGGTCAATTACACACGCACCCAGAAGACATCGTGAATGCCTTGGCGCGCCACTTTCAAGACATATACACCCCTGAGCGAGAGGTTACTGCTCGAGAGGCAACACTCGCACTCGACAACATTGACGTCCCCAAACTCACTCCAGAGGCAATACAAGATTTAGAACTAGACCCGACAGAAGAGGAAATTCAACTTGCGATTCAGACACTGCACTCAGGTAAAGCACTAGGCCCTAATGGCATACCATTAGAGTGGTATAAATCACGGGCGGAAACACTGAGTAAACCGCTGCGGAAAATGTATATGGAATGCCGGGACAAGGCCATACTGCCTTTGGACCAGCGCACGGCCACGATTGTAGCTATTCCGAAGCCGGGCAAGCCTCCATCCCAATGCTCTTCTTACCGCCCCATTTCACTGATTAATGTGGAGGCTAAGGTACTAGCGAAACTGCTGGCCACCCGTTTAATTCAGCACCTGCAGTCGCTGATACACCCTGACCAGTCAGGCTTTATGCCTCACAGAAGTACGGCTCTGAATCTCAGGCGGCTCCATGGGGTGTTGGCGCGAGCGCACCTTCTCCAAGAAAAAGCAGCTGTTCTCTCCCTTGATGCCAAAATGGCTTTTGATCTGGTGGAATGGGAATATCTGTTTGCAGTGTTAAGTATGGATTTTGGCCCGAACTTTATAGCCTGGGTGAGGCTACTCTACACTCAGCCGGTGGCACAAGTAGTAGCGAACGGCCACATCTCGCATACGTTCCCACTGGGTAGAGGGACTAGGCAGGGATGCCCGCTATCGCCCTTGCTCTTCGCTCTGGTGTTAGAACCACTGGCACACCGGATCAGAACTACACCATTGATAAAGGGGATCACATGGGAAGATGGATGGGAAGCTAGACTGTCCCTTTATGCAGATGACATGCTGATATACATGGTAGAGCCTGAAAGCGGAATCCCAGCGCTACTGGATCTATGCAATACACAAGGTAAAGCATCAGGGTACACCCTGAACTGGTCCAAATCGGTGGTTTACACAATACACGGTCAGGACCCGGTGCTGGAAGATAACTGCCCCCTGAAGTTAACTCGAAACTCCTTTAAATACCTGGGCATTGTTATTGCGAACAGCGCTACTGACTTCTTCGAAAAGAACTTGAAGCCACCCATGGACCGCCTGCGAGCGGATTTCAAGCATTGGGCCGCCTTGCCGCTGACTCTCCTAGGGCGCGCAGCACTCTATAAAATGATGGCACTCCCCAGGTTCCTCTATGTGTTAGAGAACACCCCATATCTGGTGGAACCGAAATACTTCAAACAAATCGCAGCACTAGTCTCAAACCTACTCTGGAGCAATGGCCCGGCGCGTATAGCTTACGACAAGTTGACGAGAAGCTGGTATGAAGGGGGCATAGCTCTGCCTAACATACAGCTATATTACTGGGCAACACATCTCAAAACGATAAACCAATGGATACATGCTCCGAGGACTGACCCAGCATACAAAGCTGACTGGTCACAACTGGGGACGGACTGCATGCTCGCAGTACTCTATAACAAACCGCAGGTGCGGAGACTACTAGGCCCGACGCATCACACTGTGACTCTGTGGCACGTTGCACAAAAACGACTAGGCTGGCAAGGAAAACTCACCAAACAGACACCGCTATGGGACGTAAGAGCACTGGGGTCCCTACGATCCTGCAAGGGGTTCGCACAGTGGGATTGTATAGGAATCTCCACGATCGGAGACTTATGGGACAAGGGCACGGTGATTGAGTTTGCACACCTACAACAACAATATAGTCTGAGCCCGACCGAGACATTTAGATATGTACAGATAAGACATGCACTGCTTCAGGCGATACCGGCAGGAACAGATATACCAGAATCCTCACCACTAGAGGACAGACTTTTAACTGACTTCATGCCTCAGAGCGCTACTTCCCTCACATATAAAAAATTGATCAATAACCTAGGAGACCCAACAGAAAAGCTAAAAGAGGGGTGGGTAAGGGAACTGGGGGAAGTTACTGAATCGGAATGGAATGAAGCACTGGCCTCACCGAAAGAGGTCGGCATCTCAGCAAAATTCAGATTGGTGCAACTGAAAATCTTACACCGTGTTTATTACACTAGGACCCTACTCCACAGAATACATTGGGCGCCACATCCCTTCTGTCTCCGGGGGTGCGGGGAAGAGGGGACACTTTATCACACACTTTGGGACTGCGCGCACATACAGGAATTCTGGAGACAGGTTATGCGCACCATTTCGCAAACGCTTAAGGTTTCAATTCTACCAGAACCTCGAAAATGCTTGTTAAATATTTGGGACCCTAACGACCTGAATAGGCATGGATTGATCTGGGCTACCCTGGCCATGATGGTGGCTAAGCGAGACATTGCGCAAAAATGGGGAGCACCAGATTTGCCTACTGTTTGTAGGTGGGGTAACAACATGGACAAGCTGATGATTACAGAAAGAGCAGTCTACGTAGCGAGGACTTGCCCCCGCAAATGGAATAAGATATGGACAGCGTGGAACACTTATAGAGGGGACATCTGTGAACCGCTACCAGAGGAAGAGGACCTGGACTCTGAGGGGGAAGACGAATAGAGGGTGGGGAGGCGATTCATACAATAGACCTGGCTAACGCAATGTAGTTCCAATATAGCTCCTACTTTTGCAGAGGCGTGGAGGGTTGGGAATGGCTGTGAACCACTGTCGATGTTACAATTGTACTCACTTAGGATGACTTTTTCTACTGTTTTAAAGGTTTCTCTTTATATTGCTGATGACTATAACACAAGCACTGAAAGCTAAAGATTCTTAACACTAGGCGCAAAGACAGAGGTTGGAATGTATAGTCGGAAGATTAGGCACACGCTTGCATTTGTCGCTTACTATTCCTAAATTACATGTCATTGGACTTGGTTTAGAACGACACATATGTAAGAAGACGAAATATCACCCTGAAAAGAATCTAATGATTGTAATGTATACAAGCATCTTCAATAAAAAGTTAAAAAAAAAAAAAAACACCTATACACCTACGACAAAATTAAAGCAACTATAGCAACATAGGACACCTACAAGACGGGTGTACACCTACATATTTCTTTTGTACATTTTTTCTCCAATCCTATGTTAGGAGGTGCTGTGCCGCCGGAGGCGGGTTCCCAAAAGGAGGTTACATCGCCTAAACTAAGGTTGGGTTCCTCAAGGGGGGGAAGAGGGATGGCTAAGGGGGGGAAGAGGGATGGGTAAGGGTGGGGGGGGGAAATTTTGGAAAATTGTCCTCATACAAAATATAATAAAGTTTGCCGGTCTTTCTAGCTCTAGATGGAAGATAAAAAAATAAATAAAAAATAAAAAAATTATAGGTTCAGTAAAGGAGAGCAGATGAGAGAAAATAGATTTCAACGTTGTAGGGTCATCCTGGTTTTGACTGTAGTAACCTAGGACTGTAATTTGTGACCCGGCTATAACCACCGACACGATGGCCCATCTGCCACATGGGTCAACCGCCTGTGAAAGCAACCTGGCCTTAGCTCTTTTTTTGAAAATGATCGAGACTCCTCTCGTATTTGTAGTTTGTGTCGTGGATACCACAAAATCTATCCATTTATTCCTTTTAATAAGAGTCAGCATTTCAATCTGGGTTAGATGAGTCTCCTGAAGTATCATGACGTGCGCATCCAGGTCCCGCAAATATTGCATGATTTTATTAGCTCTGGGCCTGGTACGAAGGCCATTGACATTCCAGGAGATACATTTTAGACTACCCATAATATACTAATAACGCCAAGAATGCAAGATGTTCCCCTAAAACTTCGGGCAATTTGTACTTAATTTCATCCCGTTTGACACTCCCTAGGCTGATGAGGACATTTTGCCACCTCCCAACCCCAAACAAAACCCAGTGCCCCCCCTCCCACCCTACACCCAGCCCCTGAAAAACCCTTGTAATATCTAACCGGAAAATTCCAGTAGATAGTGCCCCTCCTCAAGCTCCCGCCCGGGCATGCCATCACCAGTCCGAAAGATGGGGGGAAAAAATTGAAAGGGAGAAAAAAGAAAAAAATACGACCTTCAAAAAAATGTTATTTTTTTTATGCCTATCTAAAAGAAACAATGGTAACAGGTAAGTAAAGGAGTAACTATAGAATGAAAATTCAAAATATAGACTCACTAAATTAATGTGAATAGAGGTAGGAATACATCAAATACAGTTGGAAAAGTTCCTTTTAGCAACATTATTTTTTCTCTCCACCCAGCTTCATCAAGAGCTCGTCTGCCTGCTGTACTGATCTAATGTGAAACATCTTGTTATTATACATGATTTTTAATGCAGCTGGGAACATAAGTTGGGCTGTTGCACCTAAAGCCCTAAAGGCCTCTAGACGCCTCCCGAATTCCCATTGTTTTTCCAAGGTGACTCTACAGAGATCAGATCTAATTATGAACGTAAACCCCTTTCCAGCCAGGGATTTCAATGCCTTAATGAGAATCTGTTCCTTCAACACATAAGTGTGAAAGTTCACCGGGATTTTACGTGGCCTAGACCTCTGGGGGTTATGTCTAAAAGGATCTCTGTGTACTCTCTGTATATCATTGGCTAGATCATCAATTGATTGCTCCAATCCTAGAGATTCCTTTAGAAGCGTAGATATAAATAACTTAATATCCGACCCCTCTGTCCCTTCTGGCACATTTAGGATGCGAATATTGCCCCGCCTAGCATTGTTCTCCAACATTTCCATTCTTTCACTTAATGCCAGATCCTCCTTAGTAAGTTTCTCTATGTCAACCTTTGCCTGGTCGAGGTGGATCGAGAGACCTGCTACCGTCTCTTCCAAAACACCTGTTCTCATAGTAAGCCCATCGATCTTCTGGTCTAATGATTCACAATATTTTCTTATCTACGCCTGATTTGCGGAGGATTCAGTAAAACCTTTGCGAATCTCCATTGTAAGACCCGAGAACATTCCCAGGAAGCAAGCTGCTGTTAAGGTGGACTCACCACCACAATCCACTGTGTCACCATGTACGGCCACAAAATCAAGCTGCTCTCTACCTTCCTCCATGTGACCCACTTTCGTAGCTATAGCATTATCACCTACATTATCATCTACCCCTTGTAAATCCAGTAAGAGGTCATCAGGTGTTACAGCGGCTGATTGTTCTTGTGGAGGACCTAATTCTGCAAGGCGTTGCTCTCCTACCCCCAAACGTGGAAATTCCGCTAATGATTGTAAATCCACTGTGAGGCAAACAGGAGGTTGTGGGTCCTCGCCCTCCAATAGACTAGAGGTAGGAACAGCGGCAGAGAGAGAAACAGCAGAAGTTTGAGCATCGTTCACATCCCTGTCCCCAGAATCCAATGGGGAAGATAGTATAGCTGGGATGGTAGAGACCGGAGAAAACAGAGTGGCAGCCATAGTGGAATCCTGGGATAAACGGAGTGTTTGGGGAACTACTTTAAAGAATGAGCGAAGTGAGGGAGTGATTTTTGGCTGAATGGTTTGCGCAGTCTTTGGGCCCTTTCCTTTCCCTTTGTTCTTATTCCATGAGCGTTTAGACTTCACCTCAGTACTTAGAAAGGAAGAGGACTTTTTTCCAGCCAATGCCTGAGATATCCACAGGTATTCTCCGCTTGGTAGCAATGTTGTGGAGTATTGCACACATGGCCACGATGCGGCAGCAAACCTCAGGCTGGTATTTGATGGCCCCACCAGTCTTGTGTAGAATGCGGAAACGGCTCTTTAATAGCCCAAATGTCCACTCAATGCAATTTCTAGTGCGAATGTGTGCAGCATTGTAACGCCGTTGCTGTGGTGTGGCAGGGTTGAGTTATGGGGTGAGGAGGTACTCACGGAGGCCGTATGCGCTGTCACCTGAATGAAAGGAGCAGAGGGTGAGTGCATGTCATGCGCAGCTACATGGTCCCGATGTACTGTTTGTTGGCATGTGTACTTACCTAGAAGGTGTCCTTCGCCATAGTCTCACCTGGCCAGTCTAGTGTGCATGCCACTGTGCCGGAATATGAAGGAGTCATGCGTGCTCCCTGGGTATTGTGCCACTATGTCGGTGATGATTGTCTTAGCGTCGCACACCATCTGGATGTTCAGTGAGTGGTAGGACTTGCTGTTCCGGTACATGTATTCAGCCTCTGCGGGTGGGCAGATGTGGATGTGGGTACAGTCAATGCATCCAATTACATGGGGGAATTGCGCAATGTTGTAAAATTGTAGCTTGGTTTGATTCAAGTCCTGTTGGGTGGTTGGAAATTTGATGTAATGGTGTAGCCGGGTCAGCATGGCCTCCAGGAAACTCCTTAGGCAGCGGGACATGGTGCTCTGGGAGATCCCCCCTGCAACGGCAACTATCCCCTGGAAGCTTCCGGAGGCCAGGAGGTGCAGGCTGCACAAGACCTGGACACGGGTGGGCACGGCATTGGTCCTCCTCGTTGGGTGCTGCATCAGGGGGTCAAGGTCCCGGATGAGCTTTGTAATCATTGCCCCATTCAGCCGGTACTTTGAGTAGATTTCCTCCTCAGTTTGGCCCAGTAGTGTGATCCGCTGGCGGAAAATTCGTTCCTGGATCCTGCGTCTGTTCCTTGCTGCAGCCTGGAGCCTCTGCCGCCTAACCACCTTGTAGAGTCCTGGCATTGTGAATGTCCTCATGCTCCTACTGTGTCTCCTTAAGTGTGTTTGGTCAGTCCCCCTGTGGCAAGTTAGGAATTTTTTTTTGATTTTTTTTTTAACTTCATGGTTACCACCTGGTTTGGGTTCTCCTTAATTTGCGCCTTGCAAATTGCGATTTTGAGGTTTTTCGCTAATTGCGATATTTCATGCATTGGGTTTGCGATTATTTTGCGAATTCGCAAAAAAATCGCAGAATCATTGGGAACTCGCAATTTCCAAATCGCAAAGGGGGTTCCACCTTGATTCTGCGATTTTCTTTGCGAAGTCGCAAAATATGTTTTGCGAATTGGCAATTTGGTCAGGTTATATTGCGATCGCAATAGCTATTTCGCAGCTATTGCGATCGCAATTTATATTGATGAATCTGGCTGTAAATCAATGAAACATAGAAAAAATATGTGAATTGTACATCTACCACAACATATTACAATACATACATTAATTATTTACATAACAGATAATTACATATAAACAGAGCGTGACACCATAATGTCTCAGGATGACCTAAGGTTGTATTCCTTTTTAACTGTAATGATCAAGATGGACTAACACTTCTTAAATGAGCATCAACGATTCAACCCTTCTATAATTGTGAAAGTTGAAAGACATCAAATAGGGTCTTCATCCGGAAAAAACAAATATAGCCTGTGTATAGCCTGCATAAAAAGCAATCATATTTTAGAATCTATCAGCCTGATTCATGTACATGCCGTTTTGCGTGGCCCTAATAGCGAATCATAGCGATTCGCTATTGAGGACACGCAAAACGGCATTCATGTAGGAATTGCTACTTAAATAGCGATTCCTACATGTTCTTTATTTGCGAGTAGCAATTTGCTACTCGCAAATACTCCCCATTCATTCCTATGGGCCAAGAGGCCCATAGGAATGAATGGGGATTTGCGAGTAGCAATTTGCTACTCGCAACTAAGATAGCGATTTTAAGGGTGCCAGGGGTGTCCAAAGGACGCCCTGTAGCACCCCTAAAATGCACTTTTGGACAGGTGTTGCGCACACACATGTCCAAAGGACATGTGTGTGTGCTACATGCAACTTTGAAAAATGCTTTTAAAAGCATTTTTCTGAGTTTTTGCTATTTACCGACAGGTCCGACCTGTCGGTAAATAGCGGCCCCAAAAGTCCAAAATCGCTATTTTGTTTTGTGTCATGAATAGCATTTGAGGAATCTCTATTAGAGATTCCTTAAATGCCATTCCACGCAAATATGCGAATTCTTACATAGCGATTTTTGCATTTGGTATCATGAATACCAAATGCAAAAATCGCACTCGCAAAGGGCCAGATTCTGAGAATCTGGCCCTTTGCGAGTGCAATTTACCTACATGAATCAGGCTGTATGTGTTAAGACCATTTAATTATGTGGAAGAGGGTGAGAAACCTATGCTAAGCTCACCTTTGGGGTCCCTCTAGTGATTCCAATGGTAGAGAAGATGGCTTCTTCCTGGGGCTCATGAATAGCTCTCAATGTAGTAGAAACGAATATAGGGGGAAGGGCGGGCACAGTGTGCTCTTACACCACCTAAATAATAAATATTGGCCTGCTGATTAGCATATTATTATATAGTAAGTGATAGAAACTCTAAATATCCTATAGGATAATATACTAACCTCTGGCGTCAAGCGCTCAGAGAAATCCGGTGACTTCAGCAAAATTAGGGGCACTCAGCCTCCTTAATCAAGTCCATTCACATGTCAACCGGGCCATTAATTAGAAAACCCTCTGAAATTGGAAAATAAGAAAAATAAAATCACTAATGATGTAAGGTAATGAAAGCAATAGGTTATACACAAGATAGATTTTTTGTAAGCAACTAACCTCTGGCATCTACCGCTCGTAGTCACCTCGCCTCGTTTAAGTATGGCAGTGTTCACTCGGATCCCCGTTGAAAATAAATTCAATCGCTCTATAAAAAATAAATCAAGCAAAAAGTATAAACACTCAGTGCCAATCCCTTAACGGGCCAATGGTTGTCTACGGGGATCCGAGTGAACACTGCCATACTTAAACGAGGCGAGGTGACTCAGAGCGGTTACTGGGTAACCCCATTATTTAATAGTGAAACTGGATAAGGTAGGACACAGAACTAGACCGGACTTTGTCAGAGATGAGGGACGGATGAACCAGAACCCCACCAGAGTGTTTAAAGTCTTGGCATCCTTTGATATCTTCAGAATACACTCAGCCTCATTTTCACACCCGGGCCCGTGTTTCTGGGAGATGAGTCACCTTAGAAGGCCATTTTGTCGCACTCTACCATTCTTCTGTACCCTGGGATGCCATAAGCACACGAAGATGTATGTCTTGTTACGCCACTTCACACTCATTAACACGCAAACTAATAGTGCCTCATTCTAAGCCTATTTGAAGCCCTCTGCAGAGCAGATGGCGGTCTTATAAACAATCCTCAAAGAATCAAGACTAGACAAATCACATAAATCAAGATTATGCTTGTTGGCTAGCAAGACTAAAAGTGGTGCCATATTCACAAACGAAACAGATATTGCCGTATAGTCCCAAAGGTCCGACTCCATTTTCTATAGGCCTTGACTACATCATGACTAATGGAGGTCCCCATCTTCCACCTCAAACAATGAAAGTCGCCATCTTTCCTGATTTATGCAGAATCATTGTCATGTCTGTGATTAGACACAGATGTCGCCTGACCATATCTTTCTAAGAACCGTGAAAGCGCCACGACATTCTATTGATGACACAGATACAACCATCAATGAGACATTTGTCAGGGTCAAATTATTATTTTCCACCATGACAAAGTGCATTAGGAACACATACTGACATATACCAAAAATAGTGTAGTCTGAATTGACATCCTTTTACCTGATATGCTCTGAAGGACATGTCTGGGACTCATACCTTTATGCAAATAATCTATGCCAGACATTGTTGAAGTTAGGTCAAGAATTCCAATTTCTGATAACATTTAGTATATAAGGACTACCACTTAACCACTTGTCAGGACAGGTCCTTCACACATATTCTTACCGAAATTCTTCCAAAGACAATCACACCTACTGCTGGTGCACTTTACAGATGCTATATCTCACCTGAAGCTGATAATGCTGAGTCCTGAAGGAAGACTGACTGACTGCTTCCACAGCATGGGTTTGCCCTCTGAGAGGAACACTGTACTTACATTGCGACTGATAGAGACACCTTTTGCTGTCAACAAGGTATGCAGTGCCTCTCTTCTCCCTAAGAAAGTCTAAACTGCAAGTTGCACTGCCTTCCATGCTCTCTTAGTATAGCTCATAGAAGTGGATGTTAGCTTGTTACGTTCTATATGACAGTTTTAATGACAATTTAATAATGCTAGAATTGCTAATTTTATTTTCATTTTGCATTACATTATTCATAACGTGTGTTCTTGTTGTTTTTATACTACTCTGTGTAGTTGCTGAAGATGTACTGAGAAACAGATTGTTCCTGAGTAATAAATACTTTTAACTTAAAAGTGTTCATTCTTCTTAGTACAGTGTGTGTGACACGGTGAATAATGGAATAATGGAAAAAAGGTTTGTTTGCAGTTTCCACAGTGCCCCTGATCCCTTTATGGGACTGTTAGTAACCCAACAGCATTGCTTCTATGTTAATTACACACTGATCTGTGTTTGCTGGGGTACAATAATCTGTCTTTCACATTCATCGCTGGTGTATTAAGCCAAGTTCACCCATGGGTGGCAAAGCACACCTTGTAGAGTTACACCAAAGTAGTAACTTACACAATAATATAATGTTGAAGATTACATGGGTTTGAGCTTGCTGCAGCCAATGTTTGTTTTAGTATTAGGGAAATTAACACCATAAACCTCGGCCTAGCAGACCGTAAAACAGTTCCACAGACAGCTAAGACAGCGGCCCACACACAGACCTGTCAGATCAGCCCGCCAGGCTCAGCCTGATTGACCTATAAGCCAGTCGGACCCTGAATGCACTGAAATGTCCAGAAATTTCCGAGCAAAATTAACACAACCAAAATTGACAAATTGAAAAATTAGGAGGATTGCAGAATGATTATGTGGGATCAAGCCCCCCACTCTTAGTTGAACATTACTGTGGAATAGCATGAGGACCTCAGAGACCAGAATATCTGACCACTACAATCAGCATGCATGCCTAGTACACGATGAGTGCTGAAGGTAGATGTTACCACAATCCATTACAATAAATGAATACCTTGGACATTATTAAAGCATTAGCAAAAACGAAAGACAAATACTTGAAGACCCAACTGAAGATGTGGACATTATTATGCAGTTAATTAATTAATTATGGGTAAGTCCCCTGGCTTGTTGGGCTCACCAGTCCCTTTTTAAATAAACATTTGAATTCTTTTTGTTAACTCTACAGGGGAACGTTTTTCAGAATTTCCAAAGAAAGGCATGATAAGGGGAACATCTGCAGAAGGCATTAACTCCTAATAATTCCTAAAGAATGTAAAGACCCCCTCCGACCACCCAGTTACCAATCGATGCAACTGCAAGATCCACAAAAGTCCTCGAAAACCAAAAAGGCTACTACTGCTACTAATATATCTTTCTCAAACGGGATTCTTAATTTTTTTTTTAAAACTACCCAAGGGACAACACAGCATTTTTGCGTCACATTATCGACTACAACCACTTCCGTTGCACCATTAGCAGCTGTAGCTCTGGATGCTGCAAAAACATTTGATAAGGTTTCAAAGCACTTTCTGCACTCGATGACGATGAACGATTCTCTCCAAAATAATGTTATCACTAATATTGTGAGCCATACCAAAAATGTACGGCGAACATAAAGCGTAGCTCAGATTACTTTGATCCAAGAATAGCCGCCTTCACTCTTATTGTTGCTATGGAGGCTCTGCTCTACATCTTGATGGCAAATGAGGAACTTAAATAGATATACGCTGTGAAAAATGAATACCAATACATTTTGTGTGTAGGTGACTTCATTCTTGAATTCATGAGACATTCACTCGGCATACACTGAAACTAGCAACAGTTACTCATCCCTGTTCGGATATACACACAACAAACTAAGGGGCATATTTACAAGCCCCTATTGCCACAGTGACCTTCCTAAGGCGATATGTGTTTCGCCTTATTTACAAGGGAGCATTAAGCCACTTAAATTGGCTTAACGATGCCTTTTAATTAAGGCAACCTTTCACGCTATACTTTGCGTGAAAGGGGAGGGGAATGGGTGTTGCGGTGGGCGTTCCGCCGCAACACCCAGTGATTTCGATGCTGCCCCTTATTTACAAGGGCAGCGGAAATAGGATGCATTGCCAAAGTTAAGACCAGGAAAAACCTGGTCTTAAACAGGCGAAACATGGAGAAATGCTTTATTTATCCTCATTTTTGCTGTTTCCATGTGTACTGCATTGTGCACCACACATATAAACAGCAAAAGGCCATTGATTGTTTATGGTCGTACGTCCTGCACATAAATAAAAAAAAAAAAAAAAGACCTTTTGTAACTTCTATGTGTGCTGAATTAAGCAGCAGACATAGAAGTGACAAAACGTCATTTAAAGATAGTTTATGAGCAGGAAGGGACAGCTTCCTGCACATAAACGATCTTCCCCTCAACTCAAACACCCTTGCAGTATGGTGCAAGGGTGCCTGCGTTGGCGCTAGGCTGCATAAACATAGCGCCAGCGCAGGGGGAAACGCACGGCTGCACCATATTGTTGTAAATAAGGTGCAGTCCTGCGTTTCAGAAGTGGCAGAGGTTAACACCACACTCCGCCACTTCTCCAGTAAATATGCCCCACAATCAGAATGTATAGCATTAAGTACAAGAGATACAATAAGGGACATAGGACTTAAGCGACAACAAGGTTGTCCTATACATCTAGGCCTCCAATACAAACATTGTGTGGATGAGACAGTAAATATAAATGAAGATCTCATAGAGGTGGACTTATTTAACGAGAAAAATCGAGTCAGAGCTGCATAAAGGGTCTGGCTCAGATCTTAGAGCCAGTGAACGAGATGAGTGCTGAAAATATTTGCTATATAAATCTTACAACAAATATCACATAAAATATGATAGTCTCTTCAAATTTCAAAAAAGTGTATTTATTTGATATATGGAAGCTTTGACAGGACACATTATAATACTGCACTGAGAAGCACTTTTTAAAAGTGATAGTTTTGTACAACTGGTAGTGCTAACTCACATATTTGAACGTGCTTTCATTTGTTATAATGAAGAAAAAGAGTACTGCCGAAACAGAATATCGGCTCGAGATCACAAACTTTAAGCAGGGAAGCCGCTATTATCTAGGTTTTCTGGTTTCACTTTGTGCAAATTAGCCAGTAAATGGGTATCTATTTGTTTTCCATTAAGTTAAAGCTATTTTTTACGTCTTACTGAATTTTTCTGCCGTTTGTGAAGTATTAGAGCAAATTACATGAATACCAGTTTCATTACACTAGGCCACATGCATTGTTTATAGTCATGGGGAGATTAAATGATTTGGGTAGAATCACAGGATGTTGATCTGATGCTGAGTCTCAAACCTGCTTCCCTAGTGCCAGAGTCTGCAGCTCTGGCCATAACGCCACGTCTCGGGTAGAGAGAGAAAGGCAGACAGAAGCCACACTAAGGCTCGGGTAGGTATAGGATTGAGGCTCCAAAAGGACTTCATGCTCAGTCAGAGCCAATCTTCAAGCTTGAGCCAGGCATGAGCTTTCAGTGGCTTGCCCACCTTTAAGATCTTACCATTCAAACGATTAAAAATACATACATTGAAAATGGTATCCTATATTGTGCATTTTCACGTAATGGATGGAAGCTACTTTGATGTTTAACTCCAGTCATCAACCATAACCCATGTATGATCCCACAACATAAACTATTTTATTAACAATTTTATGTGAAATGATACAAAATCTAGGATTGGTGTTGAAAGCTACTATCCCTGTTGGCCTGAGATTGGCAGACTGATCCCAAACCTCTTTTCTGATGGCCAAATGCCCCAAATCTCAGTAAGGGCACACCATACCCATAGAAAAGTAACATAATGGTCTACAGAACACTAATTTCACTGCTTACTCTAGACAAGTCTTTTAGACATCCCTTGTGAAACATTCTGAGGCACAGCAGATGCACTAAAGGACTAATTTAAGTAGTCTTGCCAGCCTGAAGGGCTTGCAGAGGCCATTGCCGCCATCCTCCTGACAAGGATCACCTCCAGACCGAATATCACCGAGCATACGTAAATAACTCTTTTGCCGAAAATGCTGACGGTGGGGCGATGGATGTACATTGATCAAGGCAAAATGAACGCAGGCTGGCATATTTGTGCAATCTGCATGATCAAAGCAGAAGTTGCCTCTGGAAAAGGAGATGGCAAAGGCCAAGACTAGTTTTTCCCGCCTGGATTTTCAATGTCTTGCATAGTGCTCTACTGCAGGGAAAATATGTATCAGGTCAACGCCATGAATGCAGCAGACTTCTCAATGAGACAGTCCTCTCGATTTATGAAAGGTAATGACCTCCTGTTGAACAAGTCACCAACTGTAATTATCTGGAAGTTGCTCCACTTTTGAAAATTGAGTTGGGGAACCACAAGTTTAGCAGGACATGAGAAATGCCAATTTACTTCAGTTCTCCTATTCATCAAACTCTAGATGGCCTACTAAGACTCATGGAATACAGCTTGGAAACCATATCGGATGACACGTTTTTTACTCCCTGAGGAATTAAAAGCAAGATAAAAATAAAGGGATGGGCAAAGAATAAAGAAAAATGGAGCGAGGTGGGAACTAATCAAGGAAAGAACTGAATAGAATTGAACTCAACCGGTGCATTCACCATCAGTCAAAACTCAGATTCCCAAATGCGGACATTTCTATGACATTCCTAAACTAAAGGCCTCCATAACAAAACTAAAACTCTCTAGCAAGATATCAAATATCAAGAATGTTTTTAATTTCTTATTAATTAACGGTGATTAATCTTTAATCATCTATTAAATAGTTAATGCAGCACGGTCCAAATACTTGAAATAACCTAGTAAATTGTAGCTCTACAGAAAAACAAAACTGAAGTAACATACAACAATGATATCTGGACTGGAATTTTCAAGTCAATCTTCAGAAATATAAATTCTACAATGTTCACAGAAACAATGTACCACCCCATTCATCAAACACCATGGACCCATCACAAACTTTTCGAAATGGGCTTGAAAGACAAAGAACTATATTGGATTTGTTGAGAGATTTGCCCTTTCTAGAAAGCTGTCCTCCACAAACGGAGTCACATCTCAAATACTAAGATAAAAAAGCACTGGCAAAGCCAATTGCTCTTGCCTATGTGAGAGCTATTGGCTTTGCCAATGTCTTTTAGCTATATTGTACATCAGCGTGGCTGCTGTTTAACATTCCTAAAATGTAGTGGTTTAGCATAGAGTAGAGTGGCAATGAGATGAGTGGAGTACAGTGGAGTCATGTAGGGTGGAGTGGTATAGTGTGGCGTCACATAGAGTAGAATGGAGTGGACTGGGGTAGAGTAGAGTGGAGTGGCATAGAGTGGAGTGACATACAGTAGAGTGAGATTGGCATAGACTAAAGTGGCATAGAATAGAACAGTGTAGAGTACAGTGGTGTAGACTGGCATGGAGGGGAGAGGTGTAGAGTTGAGTGGCATAGAAAAGAGTTGCTGGAATGATGTTGAGTGGAATGGAGTTGCGTAGAATAGAGTGGCATACATTGGAGTGGCGTACAGTGGAGCGGTGTATAGAGGAGTAGGAGTAGCTTGGAGTGGTGTAGAGTATAGTGGCTTAGAGTGGAGAAACATGGAGTGACGTGGAGTAGCGCAGAGTGTAGCAACATTGACTAGAGTGGGGTGGCATAGGGTAAAGTGGCATGAGTATAGTTGCAGGGAGTGGCATACAGTGGAGTGGCATAGACTTCAAGTTCAAGTTCAATTTTATTGCATGATTAATAAAAATCGTTACAATCTTCATTCAGGTAAAAAAGTAAAAAATGACATACTATAAAAATATTCATTGATTATTAAACTTCCCTATACGATTTTAAAAGCCATTCTGAGTTTCCCCCGGTACAGTACATTTTTAAGTTCAAGTTATTGCCAAAAATTTGATGGAATTATATGTGCTTCAATGTTCTTCCAGCCGCAGCCAGACCCTTATGCTCAGCGTTGACTACGTTTTTTCCTTTAAGTTTCTTGTAGACGTTTTTTTACCTCAGTCATGAATTTAAGTCCACGACAGGCCAGGATGGATGAAGTACCTCCCAGACAGCTTATTACTGCTTGTCGACATGAATTTATGTTCAGAGTAATAAAGATATCTCGTAGGTATTGTCTTCTTAAAGCCATAAGTGCCGGCATAGACTTGATTTGAGTGACACAGAGGAGATTAGAATAGAGTAGCATTGGGTACCTTGGTATAGAGTGGAGCGGCGTAGAATACAGTGACATAGAGTGGGGAGTAGAGTGTTGTGGAGTAAAGTGGAGCGGCGTAGAGTGGCATGGACTAGTGAGGAATAGATAGAAAAGTGTAGACTGCAGAGGTGTTGAGTAGCATAGAGGGGAGTGTTGTAGAGTTGAGTGGCATAGAGTAGAGTTGCATGGAGTAATATAGAGTGGAATGGAGTTGCGTAGAGTAGAGTGGCATACACTGGAGTGGGGTACAGTGAAGTGGTGTAGAGAGGAGTAGGAGTAACCTAGAGTGCCATAGAGTAGAGTGGCTTAGAGTGGAGTAATGTGGAGTGACGTGGAATAGTGCAGAGTGTTTGTAGCATTGAGTGGAACAGAGTCAAGTAGTGAGGCATAGGGTAAAGTGGCATGAAGTAGAGTGGCATACAGTAGAGTTGCATAGACTTAAGTGGAGTGGCATAGACGGGAGAAGAATAGAGTGGAAAAGAGTGAATTGGTATAGAGTGGAGTAGCATAGAATAGAGTGGCATAGTGTGGGGAGAAGAGTGTTGCGGAGTAGAGTGGAGTAGCATAAAGAAGAGTTGAGTGGAGTGAGGTGGTTTACAGCGTTGTAGAATAGAGTGGCATAGAGTAGGGAGGAGTGGGGTGGAGTGGAGTAGAGTGTCATGGCATAGTGTGGCGTAGAATAGAGTGGCATAGAGTAGAGCAGTGTGGCATAGAGTGGAGTGGCTTAAGGTGTTGTAGAGTACAGTGGTAATGAGTAGAGTGATGTAGAGTGGCATTGAGTGCCATAGTGTGAAATAGAATAGAGTGGTGTAGAGTGGCATAGATAGAGTGGCGTGGCACAGCGTGGATTGATGTAGAGTGGAGTGGCATTGCGTGGCATAGAGTAGAGTAGCATGGAGTGGAGTGGCATAGAGCAGAATGGAGTGGCGTAGAACAGAGTAGAGTGGCACAAAGTAGAGTGGCATAGTGTAGAGTGGCATAAAGTAAAGTTTTATAGAATGGATTACAATGGCCTAGAGTAGCATAGAGTCGAGTGGAATACAGTAGAGTTGCGTGAAGTGATGTAGAGCGGAATGGAGTTGCGTAGAGTGGCATACACTGGAGTGGAGTATAGTGGAAAGGTGGGGAGAGGAGTAGGAGCAGCCGAGAGTGGTGTAGATTGAGTTGCTTAGTGTGGAGTAACGTTGTAATATTCCTTATAGGTACCATATATATAGGCGCAGGTAACATTGCAACCTTTCACCTATATTCTTCCGTACACTAAATACATAACGGTTCTAAGGCACTGACCTTTTACCTAGATACGACACTGCATTCAGAACGCGGGTTTTCCCTAGTTCGAATCTCATACATTATGCATGAGGTTTCTTGGACGCACAGCAGGACTACCATGTCCAGTATAATATCTCTGTATAAAGTTCAGGCCCAACATCATCATTTAGGCCAACACAGTAATACAGCAAGGTAGGACCCCTGGGGAGAACTGTGGGTATATATACATCAGATCTTGCTTTAGAAAGACAGAGCAGACCGTGACTTCCAGGCTGGCACACTGACCAGAGACGCTGAGGTTTCTGCATGCAGACACTCCAGCTTGCAGTGGTCTAACATCCCTCGCGGGGTGTCCAACTTGACATCAGGACTGGGTCTCATATTCTCTCATTTTCAGGTAATGGGGTTCATTAGATCCTAGAGGGATTCTTGGCATAACACATACACAGATGCTAGGTAAATGTAGGTACATCTAGTTAGGGAGGCATTAGGAGGAGTACGCACTTTTTACCATGTATTTTATGTACTTGAATATATTCATGATTACTGCAAAATGGTAGAACTGGACTATCCCTTTACTTTCGTAGTACTGCTAATCATATATCTCTGCTAATGTCTAATGGCTGTTACAGCTCATCTATTCTACACTAGAATAACAACTGTTCAATAAATTCTTATTGACAACCGCCCAGTATGTTTACCTTGTGTATCTCTGAGACAAACTAAGTGAGCACGAGTGACTGAGCGTAAAGTAGTATATTGTTTCCACGATTCTGAGGGATCAGGGCTGTCATCTTCTGAGGTTGCCAGAAACTATTCTCTCCCCGATAAGAGGAGATTTTAGTGGCACTGTGAGCTAGCTAATACAGACACGCTAACATATCCAGTGGGGGTGCTCGGAACCAGTCAGCCACCAATCCTACAGTTTATGTTATCCAAATGCGCAAATCCTGTATAGGGTATATAGGAACTACACAACAACGTGGAGTGACGTGGAGTAGTGTAGAGTGCAATGGCAATGAGTAGAGTGGAGTGGGGTGGCATAGGGTAAAGTGGCATGGAGTAGAGTGGCATAGACTTAAGTGGAGTGGCATAGAAGGGAGTAGGATAGAGGGGCATAGCGTATATTGCTATAGAGTGGAGTGACGTACACTAGAGTGGCATAGAGTGTGGGGAGTAGAGTGTTGTAGAGTGGAGTGGCATATAGTAGAATGGTGTAGAGTACGGTGGTGTGGACTGGCATAGAGGGGAGTGGTGTAGAGTTGAGTGCCATAGAGCAGAGTTGAGTGGAGTGATGTAGAGTGGAATGGATTTGCAAAAAGTAAAGTGGCATACATTGGAGTGGTAGTACAGTAGAGTGGTGGGCAGTCAAAATATCAAAAATTAAATATCAACCCACACTAATACCGAGTTGATAATATCGAAGGGACAGAAAATCGATGCTAATGATATCGATGGACAGTATCTCGACCCTAAGGAAAGTAATATTGTTTTTTTTTATATCGATGTAGGTAATATCAAAGTTGGTAATATCGATATCAAATATATCGATGTTACTAATATCGATGTTACTAATATCGTTATTTATATTATTGTTATGTATTTTATTATATATTTAATATGTATGTGTTATATGTTTTTTGTTAGGTGTTCTACTGGTTTTAATATATATGTATACAATTTGTATACTTTAATAACGTTTTTTTAAGTCAATTTTGTGTTTTAGGACCGTAGCGGGTTGTGGGTTTATAGGGGAATAGGGTGGGAAGTAATTTATTTATACTAAATTCATTTTGAATTTTTAGGAATTATAAATACATTTTTATTAATTTTTGCGTTTAAGTTCTGTAGCGGGTTGTGGGTTTACAGGGGAATAGGGTGGAAAGTAATTTAATTGTTATTGAGTCATAATTTATTTTCCTTTATTGGTATTGATAATTATATTATTGTTAATTAATTATTAATTGGTAAAGAATTTGTATTAATTGGTAATTAATTTTTATTAATTGATACATTGATAATTATGTTAAATGTATTAATTTATTATTGGAGTGTGTTGTGTGTTTATAGGGGAATAGTGTTGGAAGTAATTGAAATCTAATTAAGCAATTATTAAATTTATTGTTGGTATTGATAATTCATTTATTGGACATGAATTATTAATTGGTAATTATTTCAAATTATTATTTTTTGGTTATGAAAATGAATGTGTTGTTCATTAATCATTAATTGGTAATTAAATATTATTACATATTAGTTATTGATATGTTTAATTAATATATTAATAGGTAGTTATTAATTGGTAATTAATGTCTGATAATTTGTCTTTTTTGGTAGAAAAACATATTTAATTGTTCTATATTTTTTAATTGGTAATTACTTTTTAATAATTCATATTTTTTTGTTATGAAAAATATTTTATTGTTTAAAATGTATTATTCGGTAATTTATTATTAATTAATATTTATTGGTATTTATTATTAATTTATTGTTAATTAATTATTCATTGGTTATTATGTTTTTAATAATTTGGAAATCATTTAGAGTTATTTAATAATTAAATCATTAATTATATTTAAAAATTATTTCATTTATAAGTATGTTATTTTTAACTTCTACGCTATCCAACAGTTTCCCTACTGTTGCACTCTCTGGAGTGGGAATAGTAATTTTTACCCCGACGCTATCCAACACTTTCCGTACTGTTGCACTCTCTGGAGTGGGAATAGTAACTGTTACCCCTACGCTATCCAACACTTTCCCTACTGTTGTACTCTCTGGAGTTGGAATAGCAATTTTTACCCATACGCTATAAAACACTTTCCCTACTGTTGCACTCTTTGGATTTGGAATAGTAATTTTTACCCCTAGGCTATCCAACACTTTCCCTACTGTTGCACTCTTTGGAGTGTAAATAGTAATTTTTACCCCCACGCTATCCAACACTTTCCTTACTGCTGTACTGTTTGGAGTGGGAATAGTAATTTTTTCCCCTACGCTATTCAACACTTTCCTTACTGTTGCACTCCCTGGAGTGGGAATAGTAATTTATACCCCTAGACTATCCAACATTTTCCTTACCGTTGTTTTTTTTTGGGATTTGAAATAGTAGTTTTATTCCCTCCGCTATTTAATATTTTTTTAATTTGTCATACATAAATATTTAATTTTTATTTATGTTATTGTTTTATGTGTATAGATGTATTGGTAATTTGTAATATTTGTTAGTAATTTATCAATTATTAAAATAATTATTAAAACTGATTATTAAGCAAGTATACATATTATATATTATATGTATATGTTTAATTAATGTTTTATTACATTATATATATATATTACTTAATAGTTTTAAACATTCTAAAATATTTTTAACTATGTTTATTTTATTTATAAGTTTTATTTAGTTTATTATACATCTTTTTTTTTTTACTAAAAAAAACGATATTTTTAATAATGATATTTTTGACCCATGGGTTTTTTCGATATTTTTGTACTTACCATGTTGTAAATATGATGTCGATATTCTTGACATCGATGTTCTTGCTCTGATATTTTTGTAGGTCAATTTTTTGACCTTCGATATTTTGTCAGTGATCCCAGTGGAGTGGTGTAGAGAGGAGTAGGAGTAGCCTAGAGTGGCACAGAGTATTTATTTATTTTATTTATAAGAGTGGTTCAGAGTGGAGTAACGTGGAGTGATGTGGAGTAGCGTATAGTGTAGCGGCATTGAGTAGAGTGGAGTGGCATACAGTAAAGTGGCATGGAGTAGAGTGGCATGGAGTGGCATAAAGGGAAGTGATGTAGAGTCGAGTGCCATGGAGTAGCATACAGTGGAGTTATGCAGATTAGAGTGGCATAGACTTGTGTCGAGTGGCATAGAGGGGGTAGAATAGAGTGGCATAAAATACATTGGTATAGAATGGAGTAGCGTAGAATAGAGTGGCATAGAGTGTGAGGAGTAGAGTGGAGTTGCTTAGCGAGTGGCATAAAGAAGAGTGGAGTTGCATGGAGTGGTGTAGAGTAGATTGGCGTAGAGCAGCACTCTATGGAGTGGAATACAGTAGAGTGGCATTAAGAAGGGTGGTATACAGTGGAGTGGAGTAGCTTAGAGTGCTATGGAGTGGCATAGAGTGAAGTGGTGTAGAGTGGTGCAGAATAGAGTGGCATAGAGTAGAGTGCATAGAGTGGGGAGGCATAGAGTGGGGTGGAGTGGAGTAGAGTGCCATGAAGTAGAGTGGATTAGAGTAGAGTGGCATAGAGTAGAGTGGAGTGGCATAGAGTAGAGGGATGTAGTATAGAGTGAAGAGGCTGAGGGTGTTATGGAGTACAGTGGCAGAGTAGAGCAATGAAGAGTAGCATTCAAAAACAACATATGGTTCGGGATGAGACATGCACGATGCAAAGTCTCCGTGCCTTGCACTTGCCAACTTTTAGAATCCCAAACAGATTTAAGATCAACGGTATCTTTCCACAGCTCATAGCCCTCAACAGCCAACTGATCAATAAAGGACTTTGAATAGAATAATTTTGTGTGGGTAAGTCTAACCTTGGAAGAGGACTTCTTAGTCATCTTAAAATAAAATGCATTAGGGGTTGATTGATCAAAATCAGTAAAATAAGAAAACTTTTTCAAAAGAGTCTTGGAGCTGCCTTCAACAGGTGCGGGACAATGTTCCCACTGTGTGTAATTAACCACATTTCTAAATGAATTTGTCTTATGCAGAAAGTGATAGCCAAAATGCTGGTAACAGTACAAATCACCATAGTTAGCAGACTCTAAATATAAAACTTCAGCATCAAAGGCAGCATAATATTTCAAATCAGAAAATAAAGCCTCTACGGCCTGGACGTTCCACTCATCAGAGCGAATATTTTGTTTACCACATCCCCCATAGAAACACAGAGTACATTGGGAACATTGATAACCTCTGTGGGACCATGTATCTGGTACTTTACCTCATCCCACACAATCCCATCTAAAACGGGCCAAGCAGTTATATTCACAAAAGTCTGGTCCCCTTTCATGATGTGCGAAGAGTAGTGGGGGGCCAAAGTTCCATTAATTAATCTAATTGAAGTTCTTTCTTGAACGTAGTGTCCATTAATAAAAAAAAAAAATACACCACAAATCCGATGACATGAATAAAAAGATTGAAGAAAGCACCAGCCAAATGTAAGTCCAAGGTGGAATAAAAAATGTTTTTTAAACCAGGTAACAAAAATCAAAACTTTTGAAGTGGCCTTAGATGTTGTAGAGCCAGTGTCAAATGAAAAACAGGATTGATTAGCCACATGGGTCTCCAAATCAGGCATAGACAAGTCAGTGGGGTAAGTATATTCAGTATCATTAAGAGGATCACCAGCAGTTTAATTCAATAAAGGATTCGCAACTGTATTCATTTCAATGACAACATCAGTCCCGATGGCAGGATCCGGGACTAAAACAGATTGTCGCACCATTGCTTGACATGAAACCGCAGGAGTCATACTATGAACAATCGGCCACCCTGTGTAGTTTGACATTGTCAATGGAGATGTACCTGTTCCCTTTTCGCCCAGGAAGAGGAGGTGAAATGACTGTTCTTGTACCCTGCACGCCAAGCACAAGAACTGGAGCTTGATAAGAGGGACGGAATTCTTTCTTGTTCTCGATCTTCTCTCGGACCAGTTCTCCAACCTGGGGTAGCCAGCCGACTACCGGAATCTGCAACCCAGCATCTGAAGTGGAGGGCAAGTGTTCCTTTGCAAGATTGTCTTTGGTCTTTTGTAGGTTTTGTAAAACATTAGAATGCTCATCTACATCAAAGTATGCGGCTGACACCGCAATGTCATGACCATCAAGGTCTGGGACAAACATTTTGATGCCAAAGAGCATTTCATATGGTGTCCGCCCACCCAGAGACCTTCTAGGGAGATTATTTAGTGCACGCTGAACGCTATTGAGGTGGTTAAGCCAGTCTCGGCCAGTACCTAAAACCTTAGCTGTCAAGGATTGCTTTAAGTCACGGTTCATCCTCTCCTCAACACTATTACCCTCAGGCCGGTATGGAGACGAAAATTTGAATTGGACCCCCAATGAAGCCATGGCATCCTTGTACGCCTTAGAGGTGAACACTGGACCCTGGTCCGAATGGAAGGTACCACACGTAAAAATTCCCACAAAGACACGCAAATCCCTTACGACAGTTCTGGAATCAGCACTCCTTTGAGGCCACAACCACACAAAGCGCATGCAAGAGTCAACTGCTACTAAGATGTACTTATACGCAGTATCAGATGAGAAAGGACCGCAGTGATCTAAATAAACACACACAACTGAGTTTGGGGCGGGCGTGCAGCAGTAGAAGGTTTAATTTGCTGACAAATGCCACATTGAAGGACATAATCACGTATTTGTTTGTACAAACCCTGCCACCAATACCGTTGCTGAAGAAGAGATACAGTAGCTGACACGCCGGGAGGCGATGAGGCCATCCCAGCATGGGCTGCTGTAATCAAAGTCTGCCTGCAGTCTGCGTTGGGTATTAACCTGTCACCAACGTCGTTAATTCTCACATACGGAACTTTATCAGGACTTAAATGATAAGAGTATTTAGAAGGGAAACCTCTAGGGTAATTACCTCCCTTCTCTGTTGTGGCAATAGCTGCCAAGATGTCATCATCAATCTTACTCTTGGAACGTGTAACCGCTGCTACTGCATATGTTGCAACTGCTGTCTTCTCAGCTTCATCCGCGAGACAGTTGCCAACAGTGTGAAATCCAACATGCTGGTGACCCAGAGTATGAATTACAAAGACAAGTGGCAGTCTTTTTTTAGGCTCAGCCACTCAAATCATTTTATGTTTTATTGTGCGTCCTTTGGAGTCACGATAATCATTTTGAGTCCAAAAGGGTAGATTGTCATTGTTTGATTGAACACAGTAGTAAGAGTCACTTACAATAAGAGTAGCCACACTGGGATTAGTGTACTCCAATGCAAGCATAAGAGCACAAAGCTCTACCAACTGGGCGGTACAGTCCCTTAATGTCTGTGTATGCACGACATAAGACTTGAATTCACCATCCATCATAGTACCAACCACAATAGCGCAGGCCGAAGAATATGCGTGCTTTGAAACCGTAGTCGCTTGCGCGCTTCCATCAGTGTAAATGATACAACGGAAATCCTCAAGTGGGCGCATAGTCAGAGGAGCAGGATGAACAAATTTATACTGCAAGAACTCTTGCGTCTATAGTGAGAAATCAAAAATGAACGTGATGTAGGAAGGTGGAAATCTAAGTTTATGGTTACCCCCACTTTTTGCCTGGTGTTTTGCTGGTTTTTGACTTAGTTGGACTGGGACCCTGCTATTCAGAGCCCCAGTCTATCTGCTTTCTCTATAAAATGGACTCCATTTACTTTAGGTACATACCAGATTGGTTCCTGGGTCACCCTTGTGAGTCCCTGTATATGGTACCTTAGGTACCCAGGGCATAGGTGCACCCTAGGTCTATCAGGGGCTGCAGCATGTATTGTGCCACCCCTGGTTAGCCTTCCAAACTGACATCAAAGGTTTGCAATGGCAGCCTGGGTAAGGTGGGGTAATCCCCCTTACTTAGATACAGTATACCTATATCTAAATATTTATATATATATATATATATAGACACATATTAACCTATAAGTCACTCCTATGGCAGGCCTTGACAATCCTGGAGGCAGAGTGCTTGGTTTTGTGTGAGAGGGTGCCCTAGCATGAGCTGAGCCCCTCTGCAGCTTTCGGAACCAGCTCCTTATAGCTGTTCTATGATATAGCCATACCATATACTCTTAAGTGCATTATAATCCTCGCAGTTAATGCTAACTTTGATTTGGCTTTATCAAAACATGTCGTGTAAGGTGTCAAACACTTTGTAATACTACCCCCCGCCAGTTCTGGCAGCGGGGGTAGCATTCCACCCTTCTAGAGGGAGAAGACATGTAGTTGCTGGTAAACCCGGTTAAAGTTAAACAGAGCCCCAGCATCACAAAATGGATGCTGCTGCTGCAGACACAGTCTGCCCTCCTGCTGCTGGATGAAACTCCGGCAGGGGAGGCCTAGACAATAGGTTTTCTGTCCAGGGAGGTGCCAGCACCTCCCCAGACAGGCTTTAGTGTATTGGGGCAGGGTGGGTTGCATTCAGTGAATGCTTTTCAGACACTGCCTGGGGCACACAAGTTGCTCCATGCATTTCCTAGTTCAAACCGGTTGCTGGGGCACGCAGCCCCAGCTCTGGTGTGAAACTGGACAAAGGGGAAGGGGTGTAACCACCCCCTCCCCAGGTCCACCCATAGGAGGGACCTTTGGGTTAGTCCAACCCCTAAACTTACTATAAGTATAGAACCCCAGTCCCTAGGACTTTAGATTACCCTGGACGAAACTCTGATACATAATTCCTGGACCTTCGACATTCCATTTCGACTGGAAGACGGAAGAAATCTTCCTTGTGGTCAAGGAGTGACCACCCTGTCCAAACAGGCACCAACAGCATCTTTGCCAGTCTGCATTTTAGAGGCTCCCACTAGATCCCCAAAAATCTGTGACACAGGACATAGACTTCCAGACATCTCTGATGCTGACCTGCGCTTCCAGCAAAGGTGAGACCTCTAGCGGGCACGAGAGACGTGGGACCGGAACTCCTGGACATCCTGCATTTTTGCTACTGCACCTACTTCCCGAGGTATGCCAAAGTTGTGCATTGGGGTATTTGAAGCCCCTGCTCTGAGCACCTTTTGCACCAAAGCTCAGAGGCCTACACTCCACGAGTGTCCTGTGGGCCCACTTTGTGCATTTCCGCGTGAAGTCACTCTGGGGTTCCTAGTCCATTGGCTAGCAAGCCCTCACGAAGGGCCATCTTTGATTTCTTGAGCTTTCCTGTTTGCTTTAGACTTGCTCCCACTCCTCTCCAAAGGAGGAGTCCCTCAGATCTCGCTGGTCTGCACCGAAGCCAATCTCGACATCTTGCGTGGGTTGCCGTTGCCAAGGCTTGTTGGGTCCAAGCCGGATTCCGACAATGCAGTCAACTAGATCCTTTGTGGGACAGCTCGAATCCAGCTCCTGGTTGTTGTCGATGCCTCCTGATCCTCGTGGCTGAAGAGACAAGCTTTACTACTTTTACCTAAAAGCACCCTACATTGGCTGGCATCTTCTCCTCGCCATCCTGGTCTCTGGCTAGTGACACAGACTCTGTCTCCTTTTTATTTATTTATTTATTTATTTATTTATTAAAGTTTTGTATAGCGCTGGCTGGACCCGAGGGTATCAGAGCGCTTCACAGCAAATATTCATGGGTTAGACCGATAATGCGGACAAAAAGCAGGTCAATGAACAGTACAGTCTATACAATAGCGGCCAGGCGTGAAACAGGGCGGAGAGTCTTGGCAAGTCAATCAGCTCTGGGGTGAACGAGAACATGAAACTATTAAGTCTGGGTTTAGTTCTAGTTGGTTCCGGAGCGCTCAAGGAAGAGGACTTTGAGTAGCTTCTTGAATTTCGGGAAGGATGCTAGATGTTGAGAGTTTCTGGGATTTCAGAGGAATGAGTAGGAGCGTGTTGGAGCTTCTGAGGTTTCTAGACTGCCCGGCCCTTTTGAGCTTGTTGGCCAGGTATTCCGGTTTGCCCGTATGCAGGGCTTTATGTGTGAGGCAAGCTGTGCGGAAGCTAGCTCGTTGGTCAATAGGGAGCCATTTCAGATCCTTCAGAGCTGGGGTGATGTGTTCATATTTCTTTGTTCCCGTGATCATTCTTGCAGCTGCATTTAGGGTAGAGGTCGGAGGACGCAGGTGAGATTTGGCTGTTCCAGTCAGAGTGGCAATGCCGTAGTCAATTCTGGAGAGGACCAGAGCCTGCGTGGCCTGTTTCAGGTCTTTTGTGGGGAGGAATGGTTTTAGTTTGTAGAGCAATTTCAGGTTCAGGAAGGCACTTTTGGCAGTTTTTGAGATATGTTCTTTCATATCCAGTTTGGGGTCAAGGGTGATCCCTAGGGATTTTATGGAGTTCGATGGAACAAGCGGCACATTTAGGGCGTTTAAGGCTTTGAGCCAATCAAGAATTTGGGGGTTTTCTTCTTTGTTAGAGATGAGGAGCACTTCAGTTTTTTCCTCATTGAGTTTGAGGTGGTTGGAAGAGAGCCAGAGCTGAACTTCGGTAAGTGTGTGGTTCAGTCTGTGGATGTCCGAGATCGATGTGGTTTCCAGATAGAGTTGCATGTCATCCGCATAAAGGTGGAAGGGGATGTTGGCTTTCCTTAGAATTAAGGTGAGGGGCTCCATGTAAATGTTGAAGAGTTGAGGAGAGAGTACAGACCCTTGAGGAACTCCTCTGCTGATGGGAAGAATGTCTGATTCGCAAGTTTTAATTTTTATTCTTTGTGTGCGGTTGTTAAGAAAGGAGGAGAACCATTTTAGGACAGTCTTTTCGAGGCCTGCTCTCTCCTTTAGGACCTTGATTAGTAGGGCATGATCGACTGTGTCAAATGCAGCCGATAGGTCTAAGAGGATGAGAAGGCTGCAATGGTTGGAGTCGAGCGACATGTGAAGATCGTCTAGGACGTTAAGTATTGCGGTTTCAGTACTGCAGCCTTTTCTGAACCCTGATTGATGTGGGTCTAGAAGCTTTGTGTTCTCTAAGTGCTGGGAAAGTTGCGACAGCACACATCTTTCCAAGATTTTGGATAGTAGTGGAAGGTTCAAGACTGGTCTGAAGTTATTCATATCCTGTATGTCAAGGCCCGTTTTTTTTAGTAGAGGCGTGACTTGACCTATTTTAAGGCAGTCCGGGATGGAGCCCTCGCTCAGAGAGCTGTTGATGATCTTGGCCCAGATAGTGGCTAGAGTGAGCTTCAAGTCTTTGGTCACTCTCGGGGGAAGCTGATCAAGAGAGTGGGTTGAGGGTTTGGCGGAGGCTATGAGATTACTTATCAATTCAACCTGGATAGGTTGGAAGGAGGACCAGCGAGTGGATGTGATTGTTGGTCTTAAATGGGAAGTTGTCGCGGGGTGGTCTGAGGGCAACGTGCCGAGAGATCGGTCAATTTTCGCGATCTTTTCGTTGAAGAAGCTGGCAAAGTCGTCACATTGGGATTTGGACGCTACCATGTCTCTTGTTACCGGAATGGAGGTTTGGTTCTTGATGATGTTGAAAAGTTCTTTGGGGCGGTTTTTGGCATTATCAAGGGCCGCGCAGAAGAAGGACGACTTTTTGTTCTTGATATGGTTGTAATAGCTTTTGCGGGCTGCCTTGAGCTGGTCCCGGTTGCGTGAGGAGGGGTTGGACCTCCAGGATCTTTCCAAGTATCTTAGGTGTCTTCTTTAATCGTTAATGTCGATGGAGAACCAGGATCTGGAGGGGATGTTTCTTTGTTTTTTTAGTTTCCTTGGTGCCAGCTGGTCTAAGACGAGCTCCAAGTTGGAATGGTAGAGCGAGGTGAGTTCTGTGGTTGAAAGGGGTTCTGTTGTGGTCGGGAGGAATGAGCTGAGGCCCTTTTCAAGCTTGTCAAGAGGTACTCTCGATAAGTTTCTGATCCATTTGGGGGATGTTTGCGTGGGAGGGACGGAGAGCGCCGGGTAATTGATATGAAAGAGGATGGCGTGATGGTCTGACCAGTCTACTGGGATGATGTGGTCAATTGAAATTGTCTTTTTATCTGCGATGATAGCATCCAGGGTTGCTCCTCTGTGGTGGGTTTCCTCTGTGCAGTGCTGGGTCATGTCAAGGTCATGAATAAGGGTGTTGAGGGATTGAATGAGCGGGTTTTTTGATACATTCCATCTTAGGTTGAGGTCGCCCAGAATTATACTGAAATCACTGTTGAGAGCTGTTTGCGTGATCAGATCCGTCAGCTGAGCGCCAAATTCGGAGGTATTGCCCGGGGGATGGTAGAGGAGAAGGCATTCGAGTGAAGGGTGTTGAGGCGAATTGATGTTGACCGCGAGGGATTCAAAGGAGTTGTAAATGACGGCAGGAGATTCAGTGATGGAGAGGTCGCTTTTATGGATAATAGCTATTCCGCCGCCTTTGTGAATGGGCCTGTCTTTGTGTATAATTGAGAACCCGGGCGGCACCAGCGTGTCCAGGATGGGGCTGGATAGAGTGTTCAGCCATGTCTCAGTGATGAAGGCTACGTCCAGGTCCTGTGAGAGGATGGTTTCGGCTATTTCTGTTGCATGTTTGACGGCGGATCTGCAATTGATGAGCATACAGTTTATTTGGGAGTCATCCTGTGAGATATGATTGACCGATGTAGCTCTGCGTAAGGAGGAGAGATAGGGTGGAGGTCTGGCAGCTTTACGACGGGGCGGGTCCCTTCCCACTCCAGTAATGACTTTAATTGAGGAGAAGGGAGGGTGGTCAGGGGGCATTGTTAGAGCAGGCTGCCTAGGCGGGGTTTCATAGGAGGTGATGAGGGAGGTCACTTCCTGTGGCGAAAGGGAGGGAGCCGTCCTTCTAGGACTGTCGATTCGAGCCTCAGTCCTGGGATTAGAGAGAAGAGGCTGGGAGCCTGTGGGGGGCTTGGACCCAGTGTGGGTATGAGAGTCAGTCTTGGCGGGAGGCGGCTGGAGGCGCGGAGGAGGGACGTTCAGGGAGGGGGGCTGGAGTTTCTCTAGGGAGGATAGGGTTTCTTTCAGGCCGAGGATCAGAGTCGTGATCTGGGCTTCTAGAAAGTGCAGGCGTTGTGTCAGTTTAGGTTCTGGAGAGTAGGTGGGCGAGTGGGTGGAGTTAGGTTTGGTGTGGGAGAGGTCGTGTAGCAGGACGTCGAAAGGGGGGGTCTGTGACGAGGGGACCGGGTCTAGGTTGGAGTTCGATTGTGTGACCTCTAGTGAGGGAGAGCGGGTTTGGGGCGAGATACTGTTAGGAAGTGAGACAGGAGAGGGAGGCACGGGGTTAGCTTTCGTGAATTTTTGGTCAAGGGCAGGGTGGTGGGCGGGGCTGCTGGGCGAGTTACTATTAGGGGGAGTAGTCGAGCTGGGGGGATCTGATTGGATTTTCGAGTTCGGATGGGCGGGGAGTAGGGAAGGAGGGGGGTTGCGGTCTCTTTGGGGGAGGTGAATGTCTTCACTACGGGGGATGGCGTGAGCAGTGGGAGTGAGGGATCGCGCAGGGCGCTGTGATTCAAAGACGGCGGGGAGACTGGGAGTTCTAAGGGGAGGTGACTGAGATCCTGTGGGGGTGCGGGAGACGTGGAGAGGGGGGAGGGAGGTAGGAGGGGTAGGGGGGGTGGGGGAGTCCTGGAAGTTTGGGAGAAGGGGGCGGGCGCTAGGGGCTGTGGGATGGGGGGGAGGGGCTCGGAGGGACGGGTGGATGTTGACGTGATTAAGGGCGAGGGGAGGGGATTGATGGGGTGGATGAGGCATGCTCTGCGGGATAGAAGTTTGGTGAGGGTCACAGGAGGTGGTGGGGCCTGTAAGTAGTGGGTAGAGAGCCATGAGTCTCCTCTGCTTTCAGGTTCTTCACATCTCTGATCCACCCTTGGATTCACCCGGACACTTTTCCTCTTCTTCGCAGCTCTCCATAGGAATCGACGACAAAACCCGACACCAAAAGACACCTATGATTACGGCTTCCCTGGGCGAGGTAACACGAGTACTCCAGTGCTCCCATGGGTCTTGACTCTCAAAGTGTCCTAGTCTAAAAGGGTTCCATCGTAGTTCACCTAGAAGTGCCCTTAATCTTTAAAATTGTAACTTGTTCGTTCTCCATTGAAAGTCAATGGTGATCCGCAGCTGTGTTTAGACACTGCACGCGTCACCCGTGAGCCTCCTACATCCTAACCTTTAGTGATTCTAGGTAGCCCCAGCGGTTCTACAGGCCCTAGGCCTGCTTTCTAATTCTCACGTGGTTCTTATACCACTATTTTAGTATATGGTTTGTGAGGCCCCCTGGGCATAACGTATATTGTGCAACTTATCGTATGCTAATTAAGTTCCTTGTATTGTACTTTTACGCCTAACCTCATAAAGAGTCCAGAGAGGTTGTGTTTAGAATAAATACATATATATTTTATATGTACCTTGTGTGGTGTGCTTTCATTTGATCATTCGAGAGATTATAATTGGTAAAACAACTAGCTTAACTTGCCTCTAAGTCTTAGCCTGAAGGCTGCTCTCCACCGCTACCACTAGGATAGCTTTCTATAAGGTTGACTTTATAACCTACCATCAATAAGGGCCGTTTGGACTGGTGCAAGGTGCCCACTAGAATAGTGGACTTCATATACCAGGCCAACTTCTCACATGTGACATCCGGAGATGTCAAGGACGTGCCCATTGTATTCACCTTGGTTGCAAAGCTTTTGAATTTGGTATACTGGCTTTTGTCACTGCCTCCAAGGCAGGATACGGAGTAACAACCAAAATGCGCTTTCCCTGCGACAAGAATCATTTGCACTGCTGTCAAAACTTTTTCCACAGTGGAAAACCGCAACTCAGCCGAAGTGTACAAGTGCGACTTGCAAGCGATAGGGACTGTGTCACCCTCATTAAAATTGAGGTAAGTGAAACCCTCCGCCCCTGGTATGATTCTTATCACCAGGTTGGTGTGGTTTTCATGGGTCAATACGCTGGGCATATTCGGGAATGTAGGTACGCCCGAAATTTAAAAAGCCCAGCAAAGATTGTAGTTTTTTCAGTGTTGTGGGAGCGCGCAAAAGTGCGCATTTCTCCAGGAAGTGAGAAGCCAAACCTCGACCTTCATTGTTGAGCTCGTAGCCCAGGAACAACACTGTGTACTCTGCAATGGGAGATTTTGCAAAGTTAAATTTGTAACCAAAATCCGCAAAATTGCAAATTATGCGGTCCACTGGGCACAGATGCGGCCAAAATTCGTCTGTGAGATAGATATCATCCACATACGAACATGCATCTGTGTCAATCCCCTCCAAGAGAGAGACAACGCCGGCGGCAAAGACGCCAGGACTGTTCTTGTAGCCCATAGCCAAATGGCGAAATTAGCACTGTTTGCCACCACTGGTAAAAGCTGTCCATTGACTACCAAGAGGGGACTGATTGTGGGCAAAAAAAACATTGGATATGTCAAGTGTGATTTGAAACCTTTTACGCATGAGACTATCCACAAGAGCAGAACTGTAAATATTCTGCACCGCGCACGTACGACAATGTGAGTTTAAGTGGCGGTAATCCAATACCAAGCGGTCACAGTAAAAAGAGGGTTGCTCATTGGAGACACAGACATTTCAATGACACCTTGATATTCCAATTGTTCAAGGATTTCCGCAACGGAAGATTTTGCTTCTCGCCGCATGGGGTATTGGGGTTGAGGCTGTGCCATCGACAGCAAAGAAATCTCGTGCCGAGGGGAAAATTTGTCCCATCCACAGTGAGTATGGTACAAAGCCGGCGCAAGCGCCTTAGCCCAATCTTCTGCAAAATGGAGTGCCTGCTCTTTCGGCACTGTGTGCGCGAAACTAGGAAGGATTACCTCCTCCCCTTGGGGAGCAGCTAAGACAAAGGGTGGGGGCCAATCGACCCCCGCCAACAAAATATTATAGGTAGTAGATAGATTTTGCCAAAATACCCCTTTTATGGTACGTTCTATGTCACCTTCAATTACAAGGACAATTTCATAAAGTCTGTCAGGGGGAGACACTCTAGTGTCAGCTGTCTCAACTAAAATGAAGGCGTCAGTCGCTGTCACCTTCATTAGTGGACGCAGGGCCCCTCACACTATGGTAATCTCCGCCGCGCTGTCCAACAGTGTCAGCACCCATGTCTGATTCCGAAGCTGCGTTCTCACTATCTGTGGCATATCTCGCTGTTACCGCAGCAACTTTCTCCTTTTAAAACTGGGGTCTTTGTTGTGGTGACTCGTCTTGCTTGCCTTTTCCGTCAGCCTTGTGAGGCTGCTCACGGCTCTGTTGGGCACCTCAACCTCTGCCGCCGCCTCCTCCACCAGTGGGTGAGACCGATGTTTCCTACAAAGAGCGAGGAGAACATTGTTCAGGAACCTGAAATCTATCAGGTGACTTAATAGTAGTGTGGACGCGCAACTTATATGTATGCTGAGTAGAGGCAGGTGTAGGTGAAGCAGGACGGGACCCCTGTTTTTGTTGCTGTTTCCCCTGTTTTTTGTTCTTACTCCAATTTTGTTTCTGAACTTTCGGGCGGTCATCTTTATCAGATATGCTTGTTGAGTTTGTTTTTTAGCAAAAGGCTTAACACCCAAACTTTTATGGCCAACGATCTTATAACCCTCAATAATAATTCTTGGTAACTGATGGGGTTTATCGGCATCGGGGACAACGTACAAAGCATTAGACACCTGAAAACTTACCGCATCTCCCTTAACATTTGCAAGAACGAGATCACAAACAATGTCAAATGCTCCCACGAGTCGTATTCCCAACTCCACAGCCGCCTCCGGGCCGTGTTCATCTTGAAGAAGCTTAATGACGGGGGGCAGGACAACCATTGACAGGGTGCCAAAGCACCTAGTATAGACTGGCGCAAAAATCACACCCCAAGTTGTAGTCATTTACATCTGGCACTAAGTCTTTCTGCAAACTTATTGTAAGGACCCTGTGTTTTTCCACAGGAGAAGTATTTGGGGAATACTGCTTCCAGTTGGTCAAATTTCTCGGCAAGCCAAAAAGGCATCTCATCCTTATCCTGGGGACGCTTGCCCATAACCGCATTAACCATAACGGGACTAAGCTTTATTCCTTTTTCTCCAACTGGATGCGCTGCACCACCCGGGAGGTTGTGGGAAATGTAATGAACAAGACCCCTTATCATTGTTACAGCAGAGTTATGAAGGGGTCTCAATTCAGGAGCTGTCAACCGCTGCACATTAGGATGCGGGATATTAGCAGCTAAAACAGGCCAAGAGCGCCTGCAATTGACAACGGTCCTTGTCTAACCACTGTTATAACGTGTGGGAGGGTGCCATTAAACCAAACGGCATGCTGCCAAACAGAAATCGGAACTTTCTGTGTCCTATATGGAGCGTACTCTGCAGTCACGGCAGATGGAGTGTATGAGTGAAATACACCAGAAACAGCATCAACCGCAGGAAACGTAACCCATGAATAAAATAACTCAAACAGGTATGCTGCGTCCGCCGATAATACAAAAACCACTGCCTGTCCCTTCAAAGAGACTAGGAAATCCTGCAAATGATTCCGCACAGCCAAACGACTGTGAGCTGGGATATCAATCGCAGCCATATCGACACAGTGAAAGATTAGTACAATGCAATATAAAAAGCACAACTGGATAGTAATTCAATAGAACATCGTTTTATATCATCAGGCTTTAAAAGACCTATGTAACTATGGGTAGATTTATCCGTCACCACTGTCAACCGGAAACAATAGTGAGGGGGTCGTGGACTGATACAAGCACTACTCAAGAGTCTCACAATAAGACCTCATCGTTGGTGGCGCCATGTTGCAAGGATCCTGCTCATACACAGAACTGTGCACAGAGACCTAGGCCATCAGTGAATTGTGGTGTACCAAAAACCCACCTCAGTACCTAGAAAAACCCCAACCAGCTAGCATCAGTGTCACATTAGCTCTTTGTCCTATAGCAAAGTAACCAATGATTAGACAACCTAGAACATGCAACTTAGTACAAACTCAGGAATGGTGGGAAGTGAGAACACTCTTTCATTATACTCTCATACCAGTCCACAACAGGAGTAAATAAGAGACACGGTAAGGTTAAAAGATTTATTTTAACTACGTGATCTCATGTGCAGTATCTTAGCCAACATAAGCAGACATATGATTAGAAATAACATGGTCAGCATGGTTACAATTCCATAAAATACAAAAGGAGAAATCATATTACAATGATGGTGAAAACAGGTCCTATAGCGCCTAGTTTATCACCCTCCCTATGTAGGAACTATGAATTATAAACTAAAGAAGGTCTCTTAGGCTTGTGTGGGGGACTCCATTACTTTTCTGCTCAGAGTAAATCACATTCGGATCAGCCAAAGCTCTCTGCATCACTGGAAACGGTAAATCTTCCAAGTGTGTGAAATCATGGCAAGTGTGTGATAATAAGGTGGCCAGAATCTTCATTGGCTCACAGCTGCCAAATTGTTGTGTCTAAAAAGCATTACTCGAACATGTCCAAAAACAGCTAACATGTTTTGATAACCTTGACAGCTTCAGCACTCACTGTGCAGACTAGGGGCACGATGTAAGTCTATAGATGTCGAAAACAAAACCTTTTTTCATGTGTAGACCTTCGTGAAGGCTAACTTTCAAAAACAGCTATGCAGTGTCGTGTGCCAAAGCAGTAAAAGGTAAAATGGCGTTTAAACTTCTAATAAGCCGCCGACATAGTTGTATTTAAAAAAAAGGAAATAACCCTGCCTCATATAGGCCTATATCTCTCATGAACACAGATACAAAATTATACTCCAAAATTTTAGCTACTCGTCTAGGAAGGATCATAGATCATCTTGTCTCCCCCTGGCAGCATGGATTTATACTGAAAAAAGGTACTACAGATCACATTAGATGGGCGATAGCCCTGTTAGACATTACTGAGACAGCTGGGGAGAGGATGGCTATGATCCTCCTAGACGCAGAGAAAGCTTTCGACCGTGTTGCATGGCAGTACCTATGGACAACCATGGTACAAAGAGGTTTTGTTCCTGGCATTTTAAGAGCTGTGCAAGCCATGTATCATCGGCCATATGCTAAACTGAATATCATGGGAAAAGAATCTGACTCAATAATGATTGCAAGGGGGACAAGGCAGGGGTGCCCCTGCTCGCCAATACTCTTTGCTATCTATATCGATATCTTTGTTGAGCAAATTCTTCAGGATCAGACCATTGTGTCGGTCCAACGCAACGGCTATGACACCAAAATATTGGCATATGCTGATGATCTGGCAGTTATAACAACGGAACCAGATAAGGCAATTGCTCAGATCCAGAAATTGGTGCAAGAATTTGGTCGAAAATCGGGCTATCTCCTAAATACAGGTAAAACCCAGATTATATGTAATAACAATACTGGCTGTAGTGAACCGCGAAAAGTAGCTGATGTAACTTACTTAGGCATCAAGATCACCAGAGTTATAGACACCATTTGGAAAATAAACATCCAACCGATATGTGATATGATTAGCCTAGACCTTCAACGGCTGAACAGACTCCACCTGTCACTTATCGGACGATGTAACATTTTAAAAATGGTTATGTTCCCAAAAATTCTATATCTCTTTAGGTCAATACCAGTTGCCATTGAGGAACAATATCTAAAGAAGATTGATAGTATATTCAGCTGCTTTATGTGGAAATATTCTAAAATTCGTCGATCTTTACAATTTTTGACGTTGCCACAGGAAGAAGGAGGATGGTCAGCCCCAAATGTCAGATATTATTATTAGGCATGTTTCTTACAGCAAATGCTATATGTAATTACGCCAGGCAATAGGGGTAGACAATATAATTCAAATGGGGATCTACCCACAATCTATGAGCTAGCCTTAGGAAATAGTGCTCAAGGGATACTGCTGAGACAAATTGAGCCTAGCTACTATAAAAAAACGGAGTTTAAGATAGTGTTTGGAATTTGGAAGGTTTGGAAGAAGATGCAGAACCTATGCAATGTACCCATGTATAATAGATATACTCCGATATGGCGATCTCCTTCTTCTTCATCTTTACTGTACAATAGAGTAGCTGGGCATTGGGAGGAAAAGGGGATATTGACGGTGGGTGATCTATTTGCCGCTGAACGAAGATTGTCATTTGCGGAACTGCAATTAATAATATGGCTTATCTGATAACTCACTCTTTAAATATTACCAGATCGTCAGCTATGTGAATAAACTCCAAAAAAAGAGATTATTGCTCCATAAGATACCTTTAATAGAAACCATCTCTAACCCGCAAACCAGATTCAAACATCTATATAAACTGTTAATGGATACACTTCCAGATGATCTGCTAGAAGTTGAAACCAAATGGGCTACGAAGATCGGAGACCCTAATGTCGATATATGCCAATCCCTGAATCTATCTGGTGGACCTTTTTAGCGGCGAATCTGAAAGCTCAACATTACTATACATTAGATGATCTCTATTATACTCCTGACAAACTATATCGCTGGGGAAAAGGGAGGATAATAGGTGCCTAGATGTAAACAAGGACCTGCAGATACAATCCATATGTTTTATGGCTGTAATTAATTAAATACAGTTCTGAAACAAATGGAATCCTTTCTGACAGCGGCTGTAGAGTGCCCCATCAAAATATCTGCTACGTTGATGTTACTAGGCTGTGATGAAAGCTTACGATGTGGTCATCATGCGAGCAAATTCATTTTTATAGCTATTGCGGTAATGAGACTTCTTATCTCCACCCATTGGAAAGATGCAGATCCCCCACGGTTTAAAGCTTGGATTGGGCGTATATTAGCAATATACCATCTAGAAAAAGAACTTTATAAATGCAAAGGCCGGGGTGCCCGAAGGCGGGGCAGATTAATCTGGGCCCCACTTAAAAGATGGATTGAGGATCAAACTAGTATATAATGGCATATAGGGTTCATAAAGATAACTGGAAGATCCAACAGACATAATGGCTGGGTAGCTTTCTCTCTCTGCTTTTTATTCATCTATTCATTTGTACATATATATCATTGTATAATTAGCTGTTCAAAAATGTATTTTCTTTTCTTTTTATATATGAATTACAGTATAAAATGTATGCTGCAATGACGAAATTGCTTTGCACATCCTCTCCAATAAAAAATAAATAAAAAAATAATAAACATCTAATAAGCCATGCTAACATAACATGCGCGCAAAGCAGGCCTTAGGCCATACTACAAGAGTATTGGCTTAGAGTGGAGTAGAGTAGAGGGGCATAGAATAGAGTGGTGTAGAGTGCAGTGGTGTAGAGTGGAGTAGAGTAGAGTGGAGTGGGAGTTGCATTGAGTAGAGTGGTGTAAAGTGTAGTGGCGTGTAGTAGAGTGGCATAGATTGAAGGGGTGTAGAGTGTAGAGTGGAGTGGCATAGAGTATAGTGGCATAGAGTGAAGTGGCATAGAGTGCCATACAGTGGCATTGTGTAGAGTCAAGTGGAGTGGCGTAGAGTAGAGTAGTGCAAAGTGGCATTGAGTGGAGCGGTGTAGTGTAGTAGTGCAGAGTAGAATAGGGAAGAGTTGAGTGGTGTAGAGTAGAGTGGAGTGCCATATAGTGGCATAGCGTACAGTGGAGTGGCATAGAGTGAAGTGACGTAGATTGATGTAGAGTGGAGTTCTAGGGAGTGGAGTAGAGTAGATTGGCATAGAGTAGAGTGGCATTGACTGGAGTGACATAGAGTGGAGTGAGTAATGTGGAATGGCATGCAGTATATTGGAGTGGCGTAGAGTATAGTGGCATAGAATAGAGTGATGTAGAGGGGAATGGTGTATGGTAGAGTGGAGTCGCATACAATGGAATGGTGGAGAGTGGAGCAGTGTGGAGTAGAGTGGTATAGAGTAGTACAATTGTGGGTGTAAGTAACTGAAATGTCAATAGAGACGGCATAAAAAGGAGTTGTATGGATGTGTTAAAAGTAGGAAAGCATATTGCATGTCCAGGAATGATCCCGAAATGATTATGAATGTTTATAAAAATACTGCACAGCAAAAAAGACAAGGAAGAACAAAGTTGAGGAAGAACACATGTACTTGGCCAATGCTCTAGGTAGAAGCTAGCACAAGAAAGAAAGGAAGCCTACAGGAGCTTCACAATCTAAAGATTGCAAATGAGAGTGACAATGAAAACAACTAATGGCATGCTGTGAGTGGGTTGTAGGTCCACTGAATTGTAAACAATCAATCACGGGTTTGTTAAGCGCAACCACTCACCCGAGGGGTCTCAAGGCGCTGAGGGGGGGGGAGTGCAGCTCCCTGATTTTTTACGGCGATTCGTCGCCGAGCCAGGTCTTGTGGTCCTTCATGAACTTGGAGAGAGGGTGTTCCATGCCTTGACCGTGAGGAAGGAGAAGGAACGACCTCCTGTTCTGGTCTTTGGGATGTGCGGTACTGTAGCAAAGGAGAGCTGGGCTGAGCGGAGGGATCTTTGGGGTGCATGGAACGAGAGGCGGTGGCTCAGGTGCGGTGTTTTGGAGGGCTTTGTGGGCGTGGATGAGAAGCTTGAAGGTGATTCTCTTTTTTTTTTTTTTAAGATCTGAAATACAAGTTTTATTGGTTTATTTTGCAAGTTTCAGAAAGGCATCAAACAGTAGCTCCAGAAATGAACATCAAAGCCCCCCTCCCACCCCTCAAGGTATAGATACATCCACTTAACCGTTATCTGTTTTCCTACTACAGGA
Organism: Lissotriton helveticus; assembly: GCF_964261635.1. NCBI lineage: Eukaryota > Metazoa > Chordata > Amphibia > Caudata > Salamandridae > Lissotriton > Lissotriton helveticus. The sequence goes on along the minus strand of NC_136057.1, from coordinate 528,216,562 downwards.
TAGAGGGTACACAGCCATTTAGCCAACAAACCAAGAAGCAGGGCAGGCGGCGCACAAATCCCACATCTCAGCAATTACAGCAAATGCAGCAAATAATAGTCAGAAACATCGCCATCCCACACAGCGTCCCGAAGTCAGGACCGAAGAGCATAAAGCGACTCAGGGGCAGCACCCAGCGCATCAGCCAGACTTAGCCCTCCTGCACCTCAGCAGCCGCAGCCCCCTCCCCTTTGCGTGCCAGATACGGTTGGTAGAGTCCCTATTAGTTCTTGGGCCTACTCGTGGGGGGAAGAAGTTCACAGTAATTTTCAGATTGCATACAGCAGTATACCATCTCACGTGCCCATCGCGCAGGGGTTGGAGCAGGTCCTCTCATCCAGGAACACGCCACTACCTTACGCTCTATTAACAGTCCCATGCCCACCAGCTTACGCACAGACACCGGCAGCTGCTTTGTGTATCCCAACAGGGCCATCCCCGGGTCCGGAGTTATGTCTACTGCCGCGCTAATTTCAATAAAGATCTTATTCCAGAAAGCGCACACTCCAGGGCACTGCCAAGCCAGGTGTAGAAACCCCGCATCAGGGGAACGGCATCTATCACATTCCGCTGTGGCCCTCAGGCCGTATCTGTGAAGTCTGTCAGGTGTATATTATATTCTATTTATAAATTTGAAATGTATTAGCCGATGCCGGTCATTCAATGAGAGCGTCTTAGTGGCAGTGCAACAGTATTTCCACATATTATCATCAATTACCATGTGCAAATCCGATTGCCATGCCAGCCGTGATTTAGTGTATGTGTTTTCTCTATGTGTTTGCGAAAGTGAGTACAGGTGAGACTGCAGTTTCTGGGGAGAGGTGGCCTTAAGTACGTACGTGAGCTTGTGCACCTCGGGAGGTACCGCCATGTCTCCTCCCAGAAGCTCAGAGAGCGCATGTCGGACTCTGTAGAACTGAAATTTCAGTATTGGAGTAGGGGATTTCAAGTCGTGATCACCTGGTCCCAAGTCTTGACAGTTCCTTCAAGAAATAGATCCCCTGCTGCCTTGATGTTAAGGTTCAGCATGGCAGCTACCACCCCCTTCTCTCGGAGAGGGGGCAACCACCGCACCCAGTCAATAGGCATAATAGGGGAATACAGTAACGCACCACCTTGGATGTGTAATAGCCTGGACCACGCATGATTAGTAGAAGTCACTGAGTCAAGTATGCCAGTCCTACAATCTGTAGATTCAAAGACCGTGTGAGGGAGTGTGAGGGGCCTAGCGAACAAGGTTTCCAGCGTAACGTGTGGTATATCCCGATTCCCATGAACCCAAGTGTGTAAATGTGCAGCCTGTGCCACCCTTTAGTACACTTCGAGGTCAGGTGCTCCCAGACCCCCCATGGAGTAGGGCAAAGTGAGAAGCGACCATTTAGCTCGGGGTTGGCCCCCCGCCCAGGCGAGGCTCGTTAATAATTGTTGCAGCCTCTGGAAGAACACTCTCGGGAGCACCATTGGAATAGCGGAAAACAGAAAGAGGAATCTCGGGAGTACCACCATCTTCATAATGGCAATCCGTCCCAATAGGGAAAGGGGGAGTTTACACCAGACCTCCACATCATCCTCAAGTTTGCTAAACGCTGTGCCATAGTTCGCCCTAAATATGGTCTCCGGGTCTATGTGTAGTTGAACCCCCAGATATCTGATCGTGTCGGTCGTCCATTGAAGCGGGTATTCCATGGTGGTCAGTTGAGTACTTGGGGTCAAGGGGAATGCTAGTGATTTTGACCAGTTGACTTTTAAGCCAGATAAGGCGCCGTAGGGGACCACCTCCCTAAGAACAGGCGACAGGTTATTGTCAGGGTCTCGGACATAAAGCAATGTATCGTCCGCATACATAGATACCACTATCTGATAGGTGGGAAACTTATGCCCCTAGCACCATGATACTCCCGCAGGGCGCAGGCTAAGGGTTCAGCCACGAGGGCATATAACAATGGCGAAAGTGGGCATCCCTGCCTAGTACCCCTTGTGATCGGAAACAAGTCAGTAACTAAATCATTCAATCGAAGCCTAGCTCGAGGACGGGAGTACAACGCCCCTATCATTTGAATGAAAGGCTGACCCAGGCCCATCTTCGTCAAAACCTTACTCATGAACGACCATTCAACAGAGTCGAAGGCCTTCTCCATGTCAAGGAAGACCGCTAGCACCTTCCTATCCTGTCGAACATGCTGTAGCACCCCCAGGACAGTCCGAATGTTGTATGTCAGGTTCTTGCTCGGGATAAACCCCGCCTGCTCTGGGGCGACTAAGGAAGGTGCAAGTAGGGCCAGCCGAGTAGCCAAAACCTTGGCAAACAACTTCGTGTCAACATTTAGCAAGGAGAGGGGCCGGTATGAGCCACCGTCCTCCCTGGGCTTCCCGGCTTCAGTATTGTAATCAGAAGCGCTTCCCTCATGGAGTCTGCCCTCCACGCAAATGTCATCGAAGAGGGCTGACAGGTGCGGGATGAGCTGGTCCTTAAAGGCTTTATAAAAGGCAGCTGTAAGGCCGTCTGCACCAGGGGCGCTTCCCGATTTCATAGCAGCTAGAGCATCCGAGATTTCATCCTTCTCTATCGGCTGCATAAGGAATTCTCTATCAGAGTTCGATAGCACGGGGATATCTATATGGCCAAGGTAGTCCTCAATGTCATCATCAAGGTTTCCACCCCGAGACGTGTATAGTTCACAGTAGTAATCCTTAAAAACGCCCGCCACTTCGATGGGATCAGAAAGGAGGGCTCCATTGGGCGATTTTATTTCTATAATGGAGTGTCGTTTTCTAGGCCCTCCAATAATCCTGGCTAGCAAGGCACCAGGTCGGTCTCGCTCTCCATAGATTCTGGCCGTGGCGTACTTCCCCATGTGTTTGATTTCCCTATCCGCTTCCTCGTGGTACTCAGACAGTAACCTGTTGATGTCAGCCATCACCGTCCCGTCTGCCTGTTCTCTTTGTCTCCTCTCCAATTCCCCCAGCTGTTTCTCCAGCTCAGCTAATCTCTTCCTGATGGATTTAAGTATCCCAGAGTGCTTTGACATAGCTACACCACGTATATATACATTAAAAGTTTCCCAGACGGTCTGAAAGCTCTCTACCGAGCCTAGATTAGTCTAAAAGTGTCAAAGGCTTTCGCCAGTTCCCCTCTAAACACCGGGTCATGTAGCGAATATGGCGGGAACCGCCAAGTAAAAGGGGGGATGGATCTGCCAGGTGTCAGCAGCTCCAAGAGTACAGGAGAGTGATCCGACAGCGTTCTAGGTAGCACCCTACAATCCCTAACTGCACCCATTCTGCAAGAGGGAACCAGCAAGTAGTCTATTCTGGTGTGTATGTCGTGGTAAGCGGAGTAATGAGTGTAGCCTCCCTGTTGCGGGTACCGGGACCGCCACACATCCTCAAGGCCCAGGCAGGTCATAGCTCTTTGTAATTCTATCGCTGCCGCTGACAGTCTACGGTGTGGTCCCGATGACCTATCTAGGGCCGGGTCAAGTGTGAGATTCATATCCCCCCCCAGAGCAGAAGATTCGGGTCGTGTTGGCGTGCCTTGGTCTCGATGGCCCGATAAAACTTCGGGGAGTCAAAGTTGGGGCCATAAGTGTTGATAACTACAAAAGACAGTCCAAGACCAGTGCACCTGGATATGACATATCTACCCTCAGGGTCTGCTTCTAGTGCGTGCTGTGTTAGTGTGGATTTTGGATTTATCCAAGTCATCACTCCCCTGGCGTGAGTTGTGAAACCCGCAGTCGCTGTGTTTCCCTCCAGACCCCTACATTTGAGCATCCCGCTGTTATTTGGGTGGTGAGTCTCCTGGATTAGCGCAATATCAACATGTTGACACTGTAAGTAACTCAGTACCTTCCTGACCTTTCTATGGTCATTGAGACCTCGCACATTCCACGTTAGAATTTTAAGCCTGGGCAGAGTTGTGTGGGCCGCGCTATTCGCCACCATCGCCATTAATGCAGGTCCTGTGTTCCACCATAAATGACGTCACCTGCATGCGCCATATGAGTCGTGTGTAAGTAGGAGATGAGCACCTTTTACCTTGAGCAACTGAACCAACCCGCCCCTGACCCCCTCACCCCCCCCCCCAAGTTGACCAACCCCAACTTGGCATAACATGTTAGCCCCCTTCTCTAGAAAAACTACCCTGTGAGCAACAGAGGGCTCCCAAGGGAGCAAGGAATGCACACAGCGCTGGGGCCGAGGTTACCAGAGGTGAAGTCAGTAACTCACGGAGGTTACGACTTGAAGACCGCCCCTGGCACCATCACCCTGTGTTTCATTCGTAACGGACTTCAGTACTGCAATATCATACCAAACACCTTAGATATTAGGCCTCTCCCGCGTGCAGACTCCAATATTTATAAGTGCAGAGTCTACTCCCACCTCCATCTCGGAGTGCGTAGTTAGCACATATAGTCCAATACAGTCATAAATCAGCATTACACACCCATACAGTAGTTCGGAATGATCTCACCAATAAGCCAAGTAGGTCGTATCCATGCGTGTATCCAGGGGACCCGGCGGCCGCCCCCGAACTGGGGCAGAAATTGGAGTCCCAGCAGGGTCGAGTAGCAACTAATAGTAGCGGCAGTATGCCATAGAATGAGTCTTGTTTCGAGTCTTGTTCAGCATACCAGCCCTCTCTCTCATTCCTGCTCATCCAGTTGGCTGTTATTGCTCCCGCTTTCTGCCTGGGTGCCGAGGTCTCTTCGATGCTCCTTAGACCACACCTTTAGGGTTTTTTGCAGGTCTTTAGGGTCCGTGAAAAAGTGAGAATGGCCCTGCCGGTTAATTCTCAGCTTCGCTGGGTACAGCATGGTATAGTCCAGCCCCAGATCTCTCAGCTGTTTTTTGTACGGTGCGAAATGCTTACACTCTTCCTGCACCTTAGCTGTAAAGTCCGGATATATGGAAATCGCGGAACCCTCGTATTGCAGAGTCTTCTTTTCTCGAGCAATCAGCAGGGCCGTGTCTCGATCCCTGTAGTTCAGAAGTTTCGCAATAATAGGCCTTGGGGGAAACCCCGGACGGGGTTGAGGACCCAGCGTGCGGTGCGCTCTCTCCACAATAAACATCGGAGAGAAGACGTCATCCCCAAGTAACAAGAGGAGAAGTTTTTCAACGAATAATTCCATTTTTCCAGTCGGAGTCGTCTCCGCAATTCCAGTGATCCGAATGCTAGATCGACGTGAGCGGGCTTCCAAGTCCTCCGATTTGTCTTGTATCACCTGAAGTAGCTTTCCAATCTGCTGACGATCCTTGTCCAGTTCCGTTTGTGCCTCCTCCACTTCAGTCAAGCGCCTCTCGGACATGTCCAGGTGCTCCGCGTGTTTGTCAACGCGCTCCGCCATGCGATCCGTCCGGTAGGTGAGCGCGTCGATCTTGGTGCCAATGGATGTTATACTGTCCTGGAGGCCCTTCTCCATGGTGATCAGCAGACCTTTTATATCTGAGTAGATCGTACTGTCGGTGCTCCTAGACATGGCTGCGCCATCTAAGTCTGTGGCATCAGAGGGTTTGGTGCGGCGGCTCTCAAAGGGGAGCTTGCTTTGTGATTTATCGCCTTTACCCATCGCAGTGCGTAGAGCCACGTCGGGGCAGGGAGAAGCCACCACTCTTGATAAGAAGCGCCAGGCAACAGGCAGCAGAGACGGGAATGCCCGCAGCGTGTCACACCTGTACTGTTCTGCTGTGAGCACGAGCCTCGACTGCATCGCAGGCCTCCTCAGTGCAGTACACCAGTATGGCCACCCCTCGCCGTCCGGTGCTCCCCGGGTGTCGCTGCGCAATTTCCGAGTAATGGCGGTACAGCCCCTCCGCAATCTGTTCAGTTGTAGAGCGGCATTAGCTTAGCCATACCCCCCGCGAGGGTGTCACTCTTCGTCCCCCACTTGATGTCTCTCCTGGTCAGCTCTCAGGGGTCACCGCGTCCCAGGGGCAGCCAAGTCCGAGGCACAGGAGGCAAAGTTCAGGTGATTATAGGCTGTTTCTCACCTTCCAGGGGGAAGGGGGGGGGCAGCACAGAGGGGCGCTCCACGCAGGAGCAGGCCGGGAATCTCCACTCACCCCCAAGACAAGCACCGTCACGCGACCACGCCGTGCCCCTGAAGTGTGGTAGGCTGGAGGGACGTGTCGCTGCTCCTCTCCGCCAGCCTCGCCGTTGTCTCCAGGGCCGTCCCTCAGGGCCGAGTTATCCGCCAGGCGCAGGCCGCACCGCAGCGCCGCACGTCGGGTGACGCAGGACGGCTCACGCACACTCGAGGCCCGCGGCTTCAGGGCCTAGCAGCCGCAACGTTTCTCGCCCATCTCAGGCACCACAGGAGTGGAGCTTGAGGGATTTTGCCCTCACAGGATACCGGAGGTGTCCGGTTAGGTGGGTGCGTGATTTCCAGCCCCTGGGGTCCTTATAATTAGGATAATTGCAGGATATTACGGGCGATGGCGCGGAGCTCTAGAGTCAAGCGTCCGCAATCGACGCTGGCAAGCTCCGCCCCCTTGAAGGTGATTCTCTTCTCAACGGGTAGCCAATGTAGTGTCCGCAGGTGTTGGGTGATTAGGCAGTGGGCAGGGAGGTGGAGGACTAGTCTGGCAGAGGCGTTCTGGACGTTCTGGAGTTTGCGGGTGAGGTTCTTGTTGATCCTGGCATAGAGTGCATTCCCGTAGTCCCTTCTGCTGCTGCTGAGGGCGTGGGTGATGGTTTTCCTGTGTTCGAGTGGAATCCAGTTGAAGGTCTTTTGTAAGAGTTAGAGGGTGTGAAAACAGGAGGACGAGGTAGCGTTGATTTGGCGTCCATTTGGAGTTCGGATTCCAGGATTATTTCAAGGTTGCATGCGTGGTGGGTGGAGGACGGTGGATTCCTGAGGGCAGGGGGGGAGACAACCATCTCAACGCATGCGTTCACATCGCGTGCACTTACAACGCACATGACGTTACGACGCGTGCGTGGTCTACGCACGCCATCACGTCTCATGCGCATTTAGAACGCATGCATTCCCAATGCATGGGATGTAATGGACGTGCGCCGAGACGGCCTCCGGGGGACACAGGCGACAGGGAGACAACGCTAGAACAACGACAAGAGACAGGTAAGGAGGTGCTGTTTTGGGGTTGCATTAGGGCTTAGGGCTAGTTCCAGTATAGGTACTGTTTTGGGCTTTGGGGATTAGGGTTTAGGGCTACAAAGGCAACTAGTAAATTTGATGCTGTTTTGGGATTGCGTTTAGGGCTTCTAGGGCTACGAGTAGAATGGGTGCTGTTGTGAGGTTGTGTTAGGGCTACTAGGGCTACTAGTAGAATTGGTGCTGTTTTGGGGTTGTGTTAAGGCTGCTAGGGCTACTAGTAGAATAGGTGCTGTTTTGGGGTTGTGTTAGGGCTTAGGGCTTCGTGTACTATTGGTGCTGTTTTGGGATTTCGTTAGGGCTTAGGGCTACTTGCAGTATAGGTTCTGTTTTGGCCTTTGGAGGTTAGGGTTTAGGGTTGAGGTCCTAGTGTAGGCTTGCTTTACTGGTTACGGCTTATGGTTTAGGGAAGTGTTAGCATGCCATTTTGTAGAGTACTGTTTCATGGTTCAAGGATTAGGGTTTAGGGTCGGGTGAAGGGAAATGTGCATACAGCTAAAAATTGCAATGTAAAACATGCGGGGTGTCTATATGCAATGTAAATGTATTTCACATGCATGCCTATATGAATGCAACGTAATGGTATGCGATGTGATTACTCACGATCTAAGGGGACATGCGATGTAACAATTACGATGTAATGGCATACGATGTGAGTGTTTGCGATGTACCATCACACATCCTTATGGGGCCACCTGGTGTCATTCCAGGCCTCAGTGCGTGGGCCCATGACGAGTACTTTGGTTTTGTCCGTGTCTAGTTGTAGGCAGCTATTCTTCATCCACCTGGCGACTGCTTCCATTCCTTCTTGAAAGTTGTGTTTATAGATGTTGGGTTTGTTGGATAGGGAGAGGATGAGTTGGGTTTCGTCTGCGTAGGATACATGTTGAGTCTGTGGGATCTGATGAAGGGTGAAGCAGGGCCATTTAGACATTGAACAGGGTGGGACTACTGGAGGATCCTTGGGGAATTCTGCAGGTGGTCTGTGTGGGGTCTGAGAGGAAGGGTGTGAGCCTGACCTGCTGCGTTCTTCCGGATAGGAATGAGCGGATCCATTCTAGGGCCTTGTTCCAGATTCCTACGTCGAGAAGTGCTGTTTTGGGATTTAGTTAGGGCTTAGGGCTACTTGCAGTATAGGTTCTGTTTTGGCCTTTGAGGTTAGGGATTAGGGTTGAGGTCCTAGTGTAGGCTTGCTTTACTGTTTACGGCTTAGGGTTTAGGGAAGTGTTAGCGTGCCATTTTGTAGAGTACTGTTTCATGGTTCAAGGATTAGGGTTTAGGGTCGGGTGAAGGGAAATGTGCATACAGCTAAAAATTGCAATGTAAAAACATGCGGGGTGTCTATATGCAATGTAAATGTATTTCACATGCATGCCTATATGAATGCAAGGTAATGGTATGCGATGTGATTACTCACGATCTAAGGGAACATGCGATGTAACAAT